>NW_027507748.1:354865261-355465261 GCF_037356315.1 Lithobates pipiens | reverse complement strand
TAGGGATCAGACAAATTTTGTTTTCACATGCCCACAATTGGAGTCAGTAAGGGAGGCAAAATTAAGGTGTTTTGGCAGGTTGGACTTTACACTGCTGCCAAGGGTTGTGGAAGCTCCTGTCAACTATTGTATCCTTAATCTGCTTTTGTACCAAAGAAACTACCCCCTATAAACCTTATTTAGAAAGAAAAAAACAATGAGAAGGTAAATTAAAAAAATAAAATTAAAGGGGTGGTAAACCCTCATGGTTTTTCACCTTAATGCATTCTATGAAGAGATTGGGACAAGGAAAACATGTCCTCAACGGGTCACAAAGAGGGGGGGGGGTGGACTATAGCGGTACCAACTTCCATTGGATGCCTGCACCAGGTGGGAATGTATCTTATCTATAGGAGAGCCAGACTGTGTGGATTGGAGTGTGGCTCCTACCTAAAGTCCACAACTGTGCAGATTGTGTGTAAAAATTTACAGGGATTTACACACAAACTTTTTACCCTGCCCTCTGTATTTGTTTCATTCACCCTGGATGCATAAGATTAATATCAGCCATTCCAGTTCTATTTTCCCATCCATACCTAATGTGTCCCCCATATCCGCTGTAGGGGAACCTTGGGTGTTGTTTTGATGCGGGTCCACTGATTATACTCTCCTGTTGAAGTGGCAACGCTCCACAAAACATGTTGAGATAGATTAATGCATGATTTGTGAGGTTCCACTATACCTCTGTTCTCCTCTATGGAGCACATTCAGTATTAGTGACACACATGTAATGTTGGGATATATTTCCAAATGGCATTAGAATGTGTATTTGTATAACCTTTCTACATTACTTTGGGATACCTATTCTAAATTTAAATTGTATTAATAAAACATATATATGTATGACATTTGTGTACGCTGTTCAAGTTGGTGCCACACTAGTGCATCTCCCCCCCCCCCCCCCCCCCCCCCGGTGACCTGTTGGAGACAGGTTTTCCTTGTCCCAATCTCTTCAATCAATTTTGGATGATGGTGCCTTTTTACCCTTATATATTTATAGTCTATATGAGGCTTAAGCTTTATTGTTAATGTATTCAAGGGGAAAACCTTCTGTAGGGCAGCAGCCCCCCAGAGCCCCCGTTTACTTACCTGACCCTGATCTTTCCAGTGACGAGAATGAGCCCAGCAGCCCCAGCCACTGTCTCGGGTCCTCAATGGACAGATTGACAGCAGCAGGAGCCATTGGCTCCCACTCCTGCCAATCAAATCCAGTGACACAGGAGCAGGGGGGCGGGCCGGAGCCCTACAGTCTGTGTCAATGAACGCAGCCACAGGCCACGGGAGCACGTCTGCAAGAGTGCCCCCTTGAAAAGTGGGTCTCCGAGGAGGCACTCAATTTGGGGAGGAGTGCCGCTGGGGGCCCCCAGAAGAGGAGGATCGGGGCCACAATCCTTGGCCAAAATCCTTGCACAGAGGTGGTAAGTACACAATGTTTGTTATTTAAAAAACAACAACAACGAACCTTTACAACCCCTTTCACATTCAGACATACAAAACATGGAAATTAAAACACAAATACAAAAAACAATAAATGAAGTAAATGAAACTGCTGCACTTTACATATTTCTCCAAACACACCTACACCCTCAAAATAAAAAAAATCTGATATAGTAATATTTTTGCCCAAGCAAATTTTACATCTTCACAGCTCAGTGATTTTCTACGTTGGTCAAATCCGTAATTTTACAGCAAAATCAATTGCACTGAAATCACAATGCTCATTCCTGTTTACCAGTAAATACAGTCTTAGTCATAATAAGGCCATAATAAAACATTAGTAATAGTAATATATAGTAATAAATATATAAGTTCACAGGTCAGTGCATTGTGGTGCCATTTATTTTCAAGACACCCTGATGCACTAAGGGAATGCACTACTATGCATTGAGGTGTGCTGCGTTTCTAAAAATTACATCTACTTTCTGGTCCATTTTGGTGCATTTATATAATATTTTGTATCCAAAAGCATAACAACATTCTTACCCGATATTTTTTGGATGGGTGGCTCTTTAGCTGGGGAAATGGGTCTTCCACTAGGCCTAACATCAGCTATTAAAAAAAAAACATAAAGATAAAGAAGGATGCCTTTTAAATGCCTAGTTACATTAGAGAAAATACTGTGTCCATACTTTCAAATAATACCATTTTGCAATCAGACATTTTACCTTTATCATTATGACCTTAAACTGTAACTAAGGGCAAAACATTGTATTTTTTAGTTTTGCATAGAGTGAAGAGGTTTTGGAACACCTATCAGATTTTATTGCTGTTTGTGCCCCCATTATGGAGAGTCCCCCTCTTTGCTCATAATCATAGAGCAAACACTGCTCCAGGTGAAACATATAGATCCCCTTTCTGAATCACAGGATGCTGTGTCCAGTCCTTGTTCGTTGCCTAGCAGAGGTTATGGAAGGAAGGTTGACCGCACTCCAAACTTCAGAAAAAAATTGCTATATTGTGTAAAATCCACAGAAAAGGACATCACAGACCCACAATACAAAAACACAGCAACATAGTTAACACATTTCCCCCCCAAAAAACTTTATATATATATATATATATATATATATATATATATATATATATATATATATATATATATATATATATATATATATATATATATATATATATATATATATATATATATATATATATAAAAAATCTAAAATTTAGCCTGACATAAATGCAACAAACAGGAGATAAAAATATATAACCCTGATATATCAATGTGTATATATCCTAATACAATGCATAGGTGAAGGCATATTGAGAAGTGGGCAATCATACTAAAAATATCCATGTAGGTACACACATATTGCACACAAAAAACTGGAAGCTCATTTTTCTTGAAGTTTGGTCAACCTTCCTTCCATAGCCTTAGATTCACCTTCTCTATTGGTCCTGTTTAAAGCGGAGTTTCAGGTAAAAAGAGAACTCGGCCTTAAAACTTGACTCCCCCTTTATTTTTCTGGCCCTCCTCCTTCCTCCATTGCCTTCTGGGACCTGTCTGTGTCCTAGAGTCCTAGAAGACAATAGGACCATTCAGAAAGCACAGTGCGACTCCCGCATGCGCAGCAGGAAACTAGTTATGAAGCTTGAAGGTTTCACTGCTGATTTCTCTTACTTGCAATGTTAGCGCATGCACCAGAAGCCGATGGACAGATTGTCTTGGGGTGCAGACATTGTGGGCTTCCTGCACAGCTAAGTGTGCTCATATTAAAAGTCAGCAGCTACATTATTTGTAGCTGCTGACTTTTTTTCCCCCCAGGCTGGAAATCCGCTTTAAATATCATTGAAAGTGAAAGTAAAAAAAAACCCCAAATTTTGTATTGACAACAAAACAGTAATATAAGGGAGATCTTCCAAAGTTTTGGTCACCCTGGAGACACGTACTTTGGAGGGATATCCTTTCACTTCCTGTTTTGGCTATGGGACAGGAAGTGAATGAAAATCTTTAATAGGACGCAAATAGCAAAAAAACAATACAAACAAAAAAAAAAATTACAGGGTTATATCCTTCCCTTACTATAACCAAAAATGAAAAAAAAAAGATTTTTTGCCTTTCATATTTACTTTAAATTATGTTTACATTTCAGGATGCATATGTGTTTCCTTTGTGATAAATCCTTGGCAATATAAAGAACACAGTCATGTAATATAATTGTTTTTTAGAAATCTTTTAAAAATTCATCTCATCTTGCAATTGTGGCCATAAATGTTCCATTGTAGTTTCATGAGTTTGTTTACAAATTAAACAGCTACCAAAACAAAGATCGTTTGCATTTTAATGATCCAGATGGGAAAGCTTATCTTTTTTTTTATCACCATCAGATAATGATATGGTAAAAACACATTTTTTTTTTTTGGGTTGTATACTTAAATCATATGTTCAGAAAAAGCAGACATCATTGTTCAATTAAAATTTTCAGCATGGTAGTATTTGCCTGGCCAAGGTTTGTTAGCATAATAAAGCACTTGTATCCGATACCTGAGCATACTGGTGATTTCCCAGTCCAACTTCCATCCACTCTACAGGTTCTATGTTCAGAGCCTCCAGTCAGGTAATACCCAGACTGGCAGGTATAGATCAATGTATAACCTAAAGATGGCAGGTCTAGTGCTCCAACATTAGCATGAGGGGGAGTTTCAGGCTGCCGGCAGTTATGAGCTGTACAAAGAGGGAAATATGTTTTTTGTTAAAAACGACAAAATAACAACTACAAAATAACCACTAAAATTCACATTCTTGTTGATAATACGTTATCGCTGTAATAACTTGCTTAGGCATACATATACTTGTTGAATCTGAACTCCAGGAAAACAGCTTACTAAATTCACATATGGAAGCTGTCTGATGCCCCGTACACACGATCGGACTATCGGATCCGGCGGACTTAGAAAGAAGTTTTGACTCAAAATTGTCTGCCGGACTCGGCAGTCTGGCAGACAATCTGGCCGTCTGTATGCTAGTCCGCCGGACTTTTGAAATTAACGGACTTGCCCACACACGGAGTCCGTTCATTTTGAACGTGGCTCCAGGTAGCTGGGACAAGCGCAGGAAGTCAATGTTGCTACCTCCATCGGCGAGATTGACACCTCGCTGGCCCCGTCACCTGGTATGGACTTAAAGGGGAAGCCCTACCCTGAAAAAATGGCATGGGGGTCCCCCCAAAGTCCATATCAGACCCTTATCCAAGCATGCAGCCGGCTGGTCAGGAAAGGGGGTGGGGACGAGCTCTTCTTCTTCCAGCTCTTTTACTAGCGTTGGCCCGATCTTCTGTCACAGCCGCCACCTTCTCTTCTCTTCTTCTCTTCTTCTTCTTCTTCTCTTCTTCTTATCTTCTTCTTCTACCACTTAGCACATCCAGCCTGGTGACATAAATTTACTCTAAACAAGAAAGGAGAAGTGACCGACTGATGATGTCAACTCAATGCCTTCTCCTCCTGTCAGCATATGTGAATTGAATCTAGAACACTTGTTGGCCCCTATAGGACACTCTTTTATCTCCCAGTCTGAGTGTTGCTGCATATTGAAGTACAAAAGGCTAACATCAAATTAAATTCAGATATCCGTTCTAGCTGTTTGTAAAATACATTTATTGATTTTTTTTATCATGAACCCAAAACGGCATTCTTTAGTGTTTTTGTAATAATTGCCTGGAGTTCAGCTTCAAAATAGACAAATTCATAAAATCCACTCTCTCCATGAAACGATAGGGCATGTCTGGATTTCCAATAAAAGAAAAAAAAAATGAACTACACATACACTACTGTTTTCTGATATACCTTTTATAAAAGAAAATCAATATTTTAAATCTTCATAAATACAGTAAGGTACTAAAATGTATTTCTATGTATGTTTATGTTCTATTTATTTTCTCTATGTTCATGACAAGAGCCAAAGCCTTAAACACCTAAGTGAAACAAAAGCAACTAAAACACAAAGATGACTCTTAAACCTCATACACATGATGAGACTATCGAACGAATGATCATCGTTTTTTTGCACGCTAGTCTCATATGGAAAATGAAGAGGTTACTTAAGTTACAAACATTCTCATATGACAGAATACAACTTTGGAAGTGATGTCATGTATTTTATTGTATTTTAATGTATTCTGTTGTTTCTGAGCATGTGTGGTCTTGGTCTTTTAATTTTTTTCAGATGAATATTGTACTGATTAAACGAATATCGTATATTCTGGTATCGTATGAAAATGTTTTGTGTTTGTCCTTTTGGATAATTTCGCATTCTCTCTTGAAAGCTGTGTACTAATGATCAGATTATCATATGATCGATTTGAAAGAGGTATTTTTTGTCCGATTTTCTGATCCTGTGTACTAAGCATTAGTATGCCTATTAAAAAAAAAAACAAGCAATTAACCATTTATCATATAGACCAAGCATCTAAAGGCATAGACCAAATATAATGCAAAACAGATGTGTCCATGTAAATAGAGATAAAGTTCTTTATCTAAGGCTATTTTAACAAATATGCAATGTATGCTGGGCTATTTGATGTACGAAGCAAAGAGTCCTTTTCCTATATTTTTATATAAATACAATTTATGTTATAATATTGATATTTTAGGAAAAGTGATGCATTTTATGTATTTTTTAAATAAATTGTGGCATGGGGTTTGAACGTCTCTCTTCTATCTACTGACAATGAGGAAGGATGGCATACAATATAAAAAAGATTTTGAGCAGGAAATGGGCTATAACCCTTTTCCTGTATGGTCAACATGTAAATGGAGTTTCTTTGCCTTTTTACTCTTGGTTACCGGCTATGTAGAAGAAGTGATATGGATGTTGGTAAAGTTGCCCAATCCCTTCTACATGCTGAGGAAGATGGCATTTGCTTAAATTTGTTTTGCAGGATAACTTTTTTCAACCTTATAGACAATTCTAAAGGCTATGCTATGCATGCCTCCACTTTACCCTTTGGGAGCTATATAGTGGAGGCTATACTTAACCACCCTGGCGGTATGATTATTTCAGATTTTAGGTGCTGAAAGCGGTACCATTATTTTGCATGGAAATTTGGCGTTTTAAATTGTAGGCCTGTAATTCTTAGAAATAACTCACTTAAATCTGTCCAAACCAGAGTCTAGTAGACATCCCGGGTATGATAAAGTTTGAAACACAAAATCATAAATTATAATATAATAAATTACAATAAATAATTATAACAAATAATAATATAATAAAAAAAAATTCAATAATGTAATCATATCAAAAACACTGAAATGTGCTCAGTTGCAGTTTTGTAGCTGTCATTACTTTTAGTGTTTGATGATGAATTTCCCCACAAATCACTATCGCTCAATTCTAAAAGTGATTCTAATTCATTATCGCTGTTTTCTAGCTGGTCTAAAAGCACTTTTGACGTAAATGGACATTTTTTGGTTGCTATGCACAATCTCAAGTTTCCTGGCAGAAAGAACAGTATTTATAATATAAAACTGCATGCAGGACATTGGACAAATCACTAGGGACAAAGGGGATATTTAATTATTTGATAAAGTAATGTAATCTGTAAGATTACAGTATACTGTATCTATACTGTGTTTTTGACTTTTTGAATTTGGCGCTGAACTCAGTCCCCATGCGTCGCAGCGCTCGCAGGGAATGGAGCCCGGCACTGTGACAGACCGAGCGAGACATGGCAGCTCGCAGATCACAGCGGGGAGACATTGCAGGATCCAGGGGACAAGGTAAGTAACCTCTACATGGATCCTGTGATGCGATCCTGAGTCTGGCTCAGGGTCACCGCTTTTGGTGCTGAAACCTCACCCTGAGCCAGACTCGGGAATACTGCCAGGGAGGTTAAGTTTGGGGCACGTATGGCTATATCACAAAGGTACATTGATGATGTGCTGGTTGTGTGGAGCAGAAATTAATCGGTGTTTCAGAGATTTGAAAACTTAAATTAAAATTCCTATAATATATTTTTGACATACAACTTATGATTGGAAGAGATAGAATTTTTGGATTTTATTTTACTGGAAAAAAAAAAGTAATTTCAACCTCAACATTCTGCAAACCAGCAGTGGTTAGCATGCCTGTCCTTGAAACCACCATTCATCTACCAGCCAATATACAAGGAATTCCTATTGAGTAGATTCTGTGAATACATAGAAAATACTTTTACAGACTTTAAAAAAAAAAAGCGGAACCAGACTGAAATCATATATTTAATAAAAACAAGTAGTAACTCACAGGTTAAATTAGATGAGTTCAGTATGTGGTGAAAATCATCAGTCCTGGAGTCTCATAAATGTCTTCCCTTTGCAGCCTAGGGCACTGGTGTGATCTTACAGGGATCCAGGGAATGCTGGGAACCCTGTAAGATCACACCAGTGCCCCAGGCTGGAAAGGGAAGACATTTATGAGACTCCAGGACTGGTGATTTTCACCACATACTGAATTCATCTAATTTAACCTGCGAGTTACTACTTGTTTTTTATTAAAAATATGATTTATATTGCACTCAGTCTGGCGCACCTCTGTTCCCATTTTTACACAGAGCCCATCGCTTCACTCTAAGGGAGGTGCCTCCAGGTGCTAATCATACAAGATCTCGGATCATTTATGGACATTATGTTTTAAGCAAATGTTTTAATATTATGTGTGCTTATTCACACACATTTTATGAATACCTATATTCCAGTTGCTATATAATTTTATGTTATTACCATATCTAGCGCCACCGTTCACCCCTGTTTTTAAAAAGAAAGCATAAGACCTTAAGGAAAGGTTTTAAAGAGAGGGGGCATGGTCAAAAGATGATCGAAGCTGAATTTAATAGGGCCCATAAAATGAAGAGTTACTAGGATCAGCAAAAAAGAAGGAACAACAAAAACTATATTAAATTAGTGACTAATTTTGAGTGCATTGGGAAAATAAAAGTCTTATTACAGAAACACTGGCACCTTCTAACATTAGATAAAACCTTAAAGTGTTACTAAATCCAGGACCCTGTATTCACTATATCTGGTCTCCAACAGTACACAGAACATAGAAATGCAATTATTTTTGTAAATATAAACTGCTAAATACCTTTTCTCATCACCAGTAAATAGAAATCTTGTGACTTCTATCAGTGTCTGGTTAAAGCTTGTAGGAGGAGTTTTCATTCTACTCTGACTTTCCTATGAGGCTGCAGGATCCTTGACTCTCTGTCTAGACAGTGCTGATTGACCCTGTCCAGATTACATACACCCACCCAAGAAAAAAAAAAAAACCTCTCTAGTAATCAACATCAACCAGAGCATGTGCAGAGTGACTTCAAAAGCTCTGTCTTATCGAGAGTTGGCTTGGGGACAGTGGAAGAAGGGGGGGGGGGCGGATCAGAGAAGAAGAAGGATCAAACAGCCTTTTTACACAATGCAGAGGGTTAACCCCTCAGGTTCCACTGTGAGTATAACAAACATTCTTTATTGCATATACAGACTGACTTTACTGTTGTGGGTTTAATAACAATTAAAGGAAATACTTTTAATGC
Source organism: Lithobates pipiens (assembly GCF_037356315.1). Lineage (NCBI taxonomy): Eukaryota > Metazoa > Chordata > Amphibia > Anura > Ranidae > Lithobates > Lithobates pipiens. The sequence continues at coordinate 355,456,211 of NW_027507748.1, read as the reverse complement.
AGCCTTAATGGCAAGACCAGCACCTAGTTTAAATGACCAAATGGCCTATAGTGAATATACCTCCTCAGAGGAAAAAAGAACATGGCTTCATATTCTTTTCTTATACATGCCTATAGACAGGCGACTGTAGGTATGTATTCATGTGATCATTGCCAGTATGTAAAAAAATAAATAAAAAAAAAGTTTCAGTATGAAAAGAAAAGGAAAACTTCTACAGTGAGATTGCAGAAGTAATTGTAATATGGTACTGGTAGTTGATATAGTGGACTGTCCCTATGGGGGTAAATGAAGAGGCTGTTGAGGGAGAAGCCCAGAAGATCCACCTACTACAGGTCACCTGCAGAAAACTACAGGAGGGGGTGGAGACAAGACCAGTCACCCTGCACAAAGTGACAGAGGAACAGTGACTGGTCTTTTTTAGAGAAAGCCCCTACAGAGAGGCAACATTTTACACTCGATTACTTCATAGATTTGGAAGAAATACACAAAACACACCAAGATTTAGTTAAGAATACAAATGCTTCTTTAGACATAATTTGCTTATTCTGTTGATCAGCATTGGGGGCCGCATTCACACTTGTTGCTGCACATTTTTTTGTTGTTGTGATGAGCTGACATGCACATGCATTGAGGGTGTAATTTAATATGTACCCCAAAGCACCATAGTCCATAACAAAACACATGTGTAAATTTGACCTAAAAGACTATAGTTAACCAGTAATAGTATGCCACTTGTTTGCTGAGATACAGTATTCTTTTTTGTACCAATGCTAGTTTAATGCTGCAGAGCTCAAACATGCCAGGAAAAAGAAGGAAGCACTGCTCTGCTTGTTTTTGAGCTGTACTTTAGGCACTTAAATGACCCATCTAGTTCTATTCTCAAGGACATGAATCATTTTTTTCACATTAGAAATAAGTATACCACTACAGCTCACTTGAATATGATTATCCTTCACTAATATCAATTTTTCATTCATTGTAAACTTATCAAGCTCAATAGAGGTTCAGACTGAACATAATTATCAGTATATAAGATGAAAATAATACATAAACTGCATATAAATTGAAATCATAATGTAGCATAGGTGCAAACTAATATTATCTTCACTTGCTATAAAGGCAGGTTTACACCTTTGTAAAGGATTTTGTAACTGCTGTTGGATCTTTAATAAAGCAGATAAGCAGATTTTGAGCGAATGGAACACTGTGTCACAGACTGTTTTGTTTGGCTGCCTTTCTGACAGTTTTTAGCGGCTGCAGTTCGTGCACACGTGTAGCTCTTTGATATGCTTTGCAAGTTTAAAAGGTTGTAGCGCCACATTATTTTATTGTGGACTTAAGGGTTCCACCTTTGGCTCGCGTTTGTGTTGTGATATCAACACCAAACATATTAGTGTAAATGGATTTTGTTGTGTCACAAGTTTTGTACATATATGAAATCCTAACATATGGACCCAAAGGTTTAAAATAATTCAGTGCTCCTGAATATTAAATGAAAAATAGTGTTATTTGGCTAACTATGAGTAAACTTGATTAGGTCTTTGGTGTTCCCCTCCTGCAAACAGTAAGAACCAATGTAAGAACGAATGTAGGGGGAACGTTCGTGCTCAACCTCCTGTAGTCACACCCCAAGATCTGTTGTGTCCTCTCAATAAATGACAAAGAAAAACTATATTCAAAGCAAAATTACTTAAATAAAATTTAGGAGTGAATTTTACATTGTGTACAAGGTGTACTTACGTATGCACTCTGGTTGTACACCACTCCAAGTCAAGTTTGGTAAGCAAGTCCGTGTGGTAGAACCCTGCAACAGGTAGCCCTTCTGACATTTGAAGAGTACAGTGCTTCCAACCTGTTTTCAAGATAAGAGAAAGGTTTACACGCTATAGTTTAGATTTTATTTGACATAGAACATACAATATATACACAGAGCTTATACATGCACATTCCAACTCATGGTCCAACTTGTAGTAATGTGCACTAAAGCACAGAAGCTACTCAGTTCGGTAAAAAAATTCTAACTGGTTAGTGTCATCATAACGAATGTTACTTATGTGCATCTATGAGCAAAAAAATTACAATGATAAACAACACAGTAAGTTTTTGTTACAAATAAATGTGTCTCACTTGCAGTTTACAGTATAACATTAAAGAAAAGCCATATTGTGTTATGATGTAAACTTTAAGTAATACACATTTATCTGTAACGTTGATGAACTTAATGTATTGTATACAATTGTAATTCTATTTATTTGCTCATAGATGCTTACCATGTTAATCTTCCGAGAAAGTGTCTTGCATAGCCCATGAAACATGTCAAGAATAATCGCTTTTTATCCCCAATGCACATATAGAAGGTCTCTGGACACTCTTGTACAAGTTCGAGGTGTATACTATTATGCAGGATGGATAAAGAAATGGGGGGGGGGTTGGTGCTATGCATTCTAGCTCATTATACCTTTGTCTTGCAGGTCTTTTTTTATGTGGGTTTACAACCATTTTAATGTTTTAAAACATGCTATATGATGGATACAATACATTTAATAAGTGAGAGGCCAATGCTCTCCCAAACAATATAGAAAGGGCAGAAAGCTGACCTTTAATAGTGGTGAGAGCCAACCACTGGTGCAGATACAGCTGTAGAAATTAGAGCATTTGCTCCATGGAGAATATCCTAAGATGAAAGCCCTCATATTCACTCTAAGCAAAGTATGCATTTTTATTTCTGATGATAGATCTTGCAGGAAGTAGACCTTCTAGCTTTGAACATTGATGGAATCATAATTTCAGATATGCCCCTGTCTCTCAGAATCTGGGCTTCAACAGCCATGGCATTAAAGCCAGTGAGTAAACTGATCCAGACTACCTGGTAGAGCCCATGGAGCACCCACCACAAGCCTTACCTGGTTTGGGTTACCACATCACAAGTGCATAGCAATGAGGTTCATACTGTAAAGCAGACAAGAAATAGATTTCTGGGGAGGAAAGGCATAGATCAAGGTGTACTGGCCCCACAGAATCACTAGAGCATCCATTGCTTCTGCTAGAGTATGCCTGTATATGGAGACAATCCTTTCCAGTACGTTAAACCTTGAGAACCTCATCATCCATCACCCCCCACCTTTGACACATCTACTGAAACACCTCTGGGTGTACAGACCACTCCTCTGGTAAGGCTCAGGAAGTCTGCCTGCCAATTACTATGTCTCGGTCATACACTGGAGACAAGGCTCTTGCAGCAGGGAGACTTCTGGTTCCTCTTGAAGGCTTGAAGGTTGGTGTACACCACCACCATGGTATTGTCAGACTGAAGCCGCATTGGATGACCCTCCAGCAGGATGGTCTAATGCTGCAGAGTTAGCCAAATTATTCATACAGCTCCAGGATGTTGATGGGGAAAAGAGACTCTCCCAAGTACCCCTGCACCCCCCATGGTGTGCAGCACTTCTCCAAAGCCAGAGAAGCTGGCATCTGTCATGAGAGTCTTCCAAAAGACAGAAACAAAGGACTTCTACAACTCCACAGCTGGATTCCTGAATTCAGGACTTGTCCCACAATAGGAAAATGTTGCAATGCAGAGGACTTGGCAAACAGGACTAACACAAGATTCTCATGTAAAAGTGGAGAGTTGAACAATTCATGGACTCAAGACATTGATTCTGTGATTAGAGAATCTAAGTTTCTCATGGAAAAATCTGTTTCTTCTGTGAAAGAACTTCAGGAGTAATACACTTAGAGTGCAGTATTCAGAAGTATGATATGTAAAGCCAACTATATTCTATGCAACCTGATTGTACGATCTCCTTTAGATCTGTCATGAATTATTTAGTAAAAGGGCCTACCTTATGTAGTATAAATTGAATGCACTGTTTACATTCGTCCTTATGTTACATAGTTTTAGTAAATCCACAGGAGATTATACAGAGATTGTACAATCAGATTGTACTGTGTATGGACAACTTAAATTATTGAGAGTAATTAATCAAAGCTGGAGCAGATAGCATCTGAAGCAGATGTGCATGGCAACCAATCAGTTGCTATCTTCAACTTGTACAGTTATGCTTTGAAAATGAAAGATAGAAGCTGATTGGTTGCCATACACAGCTGTTCCAGATGCTGGTTGTTCCAGTCCGGATACTGTAAATTGTCTATAGTGAAGGCTACTTTACAGAGTACAACCAAAATTACCCCCCATTCTCAGTACAAGCCACCCTCCCCCCCAAGTCCATATCCCCCACAGTACAAATCTCCTTTAACATTCCTAAATTCCCCTTTCAGCTTACCCAGAATAGGTTCCCCAACACAATCCCCTCAGAACAGCCCCCCAACAAAGACCAGTACAGGTGGACCCCCATAACAAAGACAGACCCCCACCAGCACAGACTCCTAAGTACTGACCAACTACCCCTCCCCACACAGACTGAGCCCCCCAGCCCAGACCCCACAATACAGATGCCCCCTTCCCCACCAAGAAAACCCCTGCTCAGTACACACCCCCCAGCACAGACCCCTCAGCATAGATTGACCCCCCTACCATTCCTAAATCCCTCCCCCAGCCTTTTGTCCCACTCTCCAAACAGATCCCTTAGTACAGACACCCCCCATATCAATTTCCCCCAGGAGCAGAACCTTCAATACAGACACCCTCCTGGTACAGTATCCTCATTCAAAACACTCCCATCCCCCCCTTCCCAAGTATTAAATCTTCATTAAAGACAACCCCATTCCACCTCCTTCCCAAGTACAGAATCATCATTAAAGACACCCCACACCCCCCCCCCCCCCTTCCCAAGCACAGAACCCCAATTTAAGACACTCTCATTCCCCTTTCCCAGGTACAGACTCCTTATTCAGACTCCAAAACCCCCACAGTAGCGACCCCTCCCCATCACAGACACCTCAGTACAGATTGACCCCCCTAACATTTCTAAATCCCTCACCCCAGCCCCTCCCCCCGCTCTCTCAAGTACAGAACCCTTAGTACAGACATCCTCCATACCCTCTTCCCCCAGATGCAGAACCCTTAGTACAAGTATCTATAATACAGAACCCTCATTAAAGACACCCCCCATACCTCCTCTTCCCAAGTACAGAATCTTCATTAATGACACCCCCATCCCCTCTTCAAGTACAGAATCCTCATTAAAGACACTCCCCCATCCCCCTTTGCAAGTACATGAGTCATCAGCTGTCAGCGGGGTTCCTCGTTGACAGCTGATTGTAAAAAAAAAGATTTGGCAGCAATGAAAATTAAGAAAAAAATGGCAAATTTGAAGGCAATCCCTGCTGACAGCGGGGATTCCTGTTGACAGCTAATGACTCATCAGTTATTAAGGAAACGCGGGTGTCCGCTCCTTAACAACTATGTAAATTACCACAGGCTTTCACTACTAAATTAGGGCATGACTTCATAAAATAGTGCATGCAATATTTTAGTAGCGTTTTTTAGTAAATTCTTAAAAAAATGTAAAAACGCTGTGCAGTATCTGAATGCTAACTCGGATGAGGTAAGATACCACTTTGTAAATGGCGCTCATGGTCAATCGAAAGTCATAATGATGACACACTTCTTGGTTGGGGATTTGGCAGGCCAGCATTCAATCAAATTGTTCTCCACATGTGTACAGACAAGAGACCCATGTGGCAAATTAGATGGGAAACCCTTAAGAGTCCGTCATAACTGTAACTTACAACCATTTACTTAAAACCTTCTATGACAAAAGGATCAACTGCAGCATTGACAGTCTCTTTTTAAGGGACTTTGACAGTTTGCTACAGTTTGGCAAAGCAGGGTCACAGTCAAGATAGGGTAAAATATTTTGGCATACTGGTAGTAGAAAGGGTTGTTTTGGGCTGGCCAACTGTTTTTTTTTTTTTGTCATTGTCTAATCCTCTAGTAGGTGGGAGTATATACCAAAGGTGAAAGCCTGTGTCCCTTAATGTAAAGAAATAAATACAATTACACAGAACTTTGGCCAGCTGACATGCTCTATGCAGTTTAAAAATTAAATGTTAAAGCTGCATGCGCAGCTCAGTGTACATTCTCTTATATTCTCATATACTTTGGTGTCATAATGAATGAGCTCCTGGGCAAGCACACAGGAGTTACTTCATTCCAATTTAGCCAATCAGCCAATCAAGATGGCAGAGGATCACAAACCCAGAAAAAGACCAGGTAAAGGTGGCGGCACTGCCGAGAGGGAAAAAAGAAGTCTGTTTAATTCCACTTTAAGTTTTTAGTCCACTCAACAACTAACATTTCACTTTGGATACTGGGCAGCTAAATCACACAGAGGCTACTTATTTCTATTCAGGACAACAGTAAAATCTCCACAGTGACATTCTCTACCCTCTTTCCTGCCACAGGGTCTTCCTACTTCTGCTTTTTAATATTGTGAATACTTAAATTCAACCTCTTGTCATCTTGAAAATAGAAATACCAGTTCCTTTATCCTTCATTTATTATTAAACAGTATAATAAATATTAAAACTCAAATATGGAACAGTGGGATTTTTGTACTTACGTAAAATCCATTTCTTGAAGGTAGCTAAGTACATGAATTTAGATTAAATCAGGTTACTGCCACCTACAGGACGATTGGACTGGAGGACTGGCATACAGATAAACTGAAATCCAGCCCCAATGAAAAACATAGAGGGACAGGCCTTGTGTCCTCAATGCACTACAAGAAATATGGATATTACAGCAAGAACAAAAATCCAATTTTCTTTCCCATCCATTGAGGGGCACAGGAATTCAGGTACAGTCAGGATGTATAACAGCAGTCAAAATGAGAGGTGGGCAACAATGCAACAACTGCTAATGGTCCTCAATAAAAGGACTGGAAACCACAGCAGCCCAAGTGCTGCCTGAAGGACCCATGTCTAAATTTGAGGGTGGACCCCCTACTAAATAGGGGAATCTGCCAACACAACCTGATGCTCTAAAAACCAGGATGGAGAAAGTAACCACCAGATACTAGCAAACAAGTGAGGCATGCTAGGTAGAGGTGGAATTTTACTAGGTTTTAGCTTACAATTGTTCTGTCTGCCAGTATTCCCCCCTCATGTATGCAATAATTTAACTCAACTATGTTTGAATTCTTGTGACCCTCTATGGACGGGAAAGAAATGTTAAATATCCCGTTAATCCTTCATAAGGAGTACTGAGCAAATCTTCTGTAAATCCATCAGTAAACTGGTTGCAAAATTAACTGTGTTAATTGAAAACAATATTTGTAGCGATGTGAAGATAAATCATTTAATTTGTTTTGTTTTAACATATCTTTATGTTATTGTGTTTTATGTTTTAAACATTTCCAGAACAATTGTATTGGCAAGCTCTTTTGAAATGACAGAAACTTTAATAACTGAAATTATTGTATTCTACCTGAAAACCCAGGGAGCTGTTCTGCATTCCAAATGTTGGGATTCCTGGGTCAGAACAAGTTGTGTGTGAAGGATCTGCAAAATGAATAAACATGTTACTTTGGTGAAATACCCTATCCTAATAGGGACACACAAATTTTAATTGGAAAACTGGATACAATGGAAAGACATATCCCACATGCTAGACACATTGTTATCACATTGTTATCCATGGCAAAAAAAATTTTTTTATTTTTTTTTGTTTATTAATGTAATGCATATCTCTTTGAGGCTTTTCATTTACAGCTAAATGCATTCCAGGTTCATAAAAAAGTGATTAAAGACTTGCCGTTCATTTTTTTGTAGAAAGCAGCCACAGTCTGAGTAGAAAATCCTGCCAGTGCATTTCAGAAAAGTACCATTGTTTTCTGTGTAGAAGCAGTGGTCTCCCTGCTGAAGTCTGACATGCACCCTACTGAGTCATACCTAATGATTGAAGCCCATATTCCCTGCTGATTGAAGAGCTCTAACTGATTGAGCTCTAACTGATTGGAGAGCTTTAGCTAATCTAAACTAAAGGTTCAGTTAGGCTTTCATGAGGAATAACAGTAGTGACTACTATGAGATTTGTGCATAAGATGGAAAAAAATCACCATACAGGTTTAACTGCAATAAAAATCAAAGAGGGCTACAGTGAAAGGAAAGGGAAATAGGACAACATGTGGTCCGAGAGCCTAGCACAAAGACCAACACCTGGCAAGACTTTTCTGTAATGGCTAAATACTGTAGGTTAGATCTAGGATTGAAGTAATTGAGAGTAGAAGTTTAAACATTTCAAAACATTTCTTCCTATTTAATTTATGGTACCTTCTACTCCTAAGACCCAGTCAGAATTTGTTGGCTATGTGTTTATTCAACCACAGTTACAAAAACTTGCATTTAACAGGTTTACATTATTACATTTGTGCAAGTTCATTAATGAAAGATGTATGTTTTGCCCTTCTTTTTTAGCTTTAGTTACTTTGTTTGCATTTTATTTTTCAGCTTGGGAATCAGGAATCAGAGGCAATTTAAACGCCAACACATGCTGTTTTGTCACCTCCCACACATAGTTCCCTGTATATGTATATACTTAACTGTGTGACGTCTGTATTTCACATTGTTATGTACACTCAGGTGCTTTGAGAAATTATGTTAGGTATGACAGTGGACAGGGCAGCTGTACTTGAAGTATCAGGCTTAATTAGATATAATTATCAGAATCTTGCATAAATCCAGTTGTGACTGGTTCTCTTTTATCCAATTCAGTATATAACATGATGCCCAGCAGCTCACCAATGCAACTGGGTTGTGTTCCACTCCAAGATCCATCTGACTGGCAAAACCTTTGTGATGACCCCACCAAGACCAAAGGAGCAGGACAGGAGAAAGATATGGAAGAACGATAGCTGAATCCTCTATCAACCCTTCGTGCATGAGGAGGAATTCCAGGATCACCACAGAACACAGCTACATAACAGAAATAAGGACCATAATAAGGTAACAGTTGCTTACTTTCTACAATGTACCATATAGGTAAGCCATTAAACATCAAAGTTGCACACTTACGGAAGCATTGTGGAACCTCTCCTACCCATGTCCTGTTACTCTCACAGGTAAGGACAGCTGGTAAAGAAAGCTGGTAACCTTCTAAGCAGGCGTATGATAGGCTGGATCCCCATAAAAAGTCTGATCCCACAGCCTTTCCATTAGGAATTGAGGGAGGAGAGGGGCAGGTGATAGCTGTCAAGAGGAAAACAAATATATTTACATCTTAGTGGTGAAGGTCAATATCCTTTATCCCAAGGACTGGGCTGTCAAAATACCCATGCACACTTTATTTTGTAATTTACATTGGCTGTCACAGTAGTCACATGATCGGGAGCCTAGAGATTCAAATTCCAATCATAACAGGAGACCAAGAGCGGTCTCGGACATCTTGATCACTATACAGTGAGCCATGAATGCTTATGTATGGTGTGTCGGTGTTTAACCCATCTTCTTTGCTGTTGCCCACAAGTTTCATGGGAGGCAAAAGGCTGATATATATTTTTTTATCTACACGTAAAAGAGTTCAGTTTGATTTAAATTAAAATTCATATCAATTCCCTTCTGCTGTTAAAACTAAATAGAATTGGCCAGATTGTTTTTTCACCTTTCAAGTGAAAATTTGTATTTTTCATCAATGAAAACAAGGCTTCCTCTGATTTGTGAAGGCAGAGAGGGAGCTGGATAAAGTCACGATTTCCACCTCACCTAATCAAAGGAAGTGTTGCATTTAATGATAAAATTTAAGGCCTCTCCTGAATGGCAGGGAAGCATTCAAGCCAAATCTATTTAGTTTCAGCAGCAAACAGGAAGTTGTCCGTGCTGTTGCTGAACACACAGCTATGATAGCATATTACCGTGCACCCAGCAGCAACATCAGTTAGTAATGAAAATAATTTGTTTGCCCAGCTTGACTCAAATTAACTGTTTAAAGTCAAAATAAACCTGGAATTGTTCTTTAAGTTGTGGATATGTATGAGTTGTTTTTGGAGATTAAGGATATTGTTAATGTCACTAAACCCCAATAATAACATAAAATACACATATTTTCCCTTTAAGGGGATAACAGGTTGTAAAGCAAAATTGTGAGCCTGAGTTTTCTTCTAATAAAGCAACATTGAGAGAAGTTTTCAAAAAGTTTGATTACCTCATACGTAGCACAATTATCTTCTGATTCTGTTAAAATTGCAGGCATTTAACAATGATACTCTGGTGTCTCTAAGCATCCGAACTTCCATGTAAACCTATTATGAGTAAACCATTGCCCAAACATGATGCAATGGCTTTTCCCTTACCTTTGCAGAGAGGTTTTGTGCCATTCCAGGTGCGGTCTTTTGTACAGTACAGAGTTGGTGCTCGATCTGACTCCATCATGAATCCCGGCAAACACTGGAAGGACACTGTCCGATTGTACAGGAAATCATTGTCCAATCGTATACCATTTGCTGGAGTGCCAGGATCTCCACAGTTGATTACTGTGTAAAACAGAATAAAAAAAAAAAACACACTAAATTTGAAGATCTGTTAAACACAAGATTATGGTAAATTCTGTCATTTCAATTAAAAGATAAATGAGAACACATTATCTTTATCCAGAAAAGATTACCCATATCAAATCAGCAATTCCTTATTTACCTGCACACTCTGGAGGGCTTCCAGACCATGTACCATTGACAGTACAGTCCCGACGCAGGGGTCCACTGAAGTAGTAGCCTTCACGGCATTCGTAAACTATAGAACTGGAAAATACCAGGCCGTCATTGAAGATCACTCGCGAATTGCTAGGGGTGCCTGGATTTCCACAAGAGATCACTGCCAAAATAATTGCAAATTTTTTTCCAATTCATAATTTTTATTAACACCAATTTTAGTTTACAGCACTTAGAACAGTAATTTCAAATGAATACTTACGAATCAAGAAACAAATGTGCAAACTTTTACATGAATTGCCCTTTTCCCCTAGCTGCTCAAAATACTCCTTTTCTTTTCTGGAAGACTAATTGGACAATAATCTACAGGGTTTTTTTTTCTGGAAACAAAAGACATTTTGCTTTCCTGTTGGATTAAAATATTGCTTTTCTAATGTAAGAATGCAAAGCTATAACAGCTCTAATGCACCAATGATGAAAATGATTGGAAACTGAGGAGGGAGGGAATGTCAAAGAAGAGAACAGTTTTGTTTTTAATTATAAAGCACCCGCAGGCACAGAACTAAAGCAAGTGGGGTGTGGAAGCCACTCCCATTGCTGCAAAGTGACATTGACGGAGAAAAAAGCAAAGAGACTATCCCATTCATGATGCAGTGATAAGCACGAGCTGTATTGACACCCCCCCCAATATCCTAATTTACTGACTTCTTAGAGAAAACTTAATCAAGAGGAGGATACTTTTTATTACATGCTAAGCTATTCTTAGTGATTGCAATTTGTATGAGCTGCTTAAAGCTATTATTTTTACCATCTGCTAATATATGCACATTGGATAAGGTAGACACCATCAAGTTCCTTGATTGATGATGTAAACCTATAAAATCTTCCCCTAGAGGAATATGACAAGGAAGTTACCTGATGTGCAAGACATACTTCTTTAAAACCTTAAAATAACAACAAGTGCTATATGTATTTTTAACTCAAAAAAGTACCTTATATTGCTATCTGTTTCTTCCAAATCTCTTTTTATTTTGCTGCTGTGATCTGACTTCCGGTTAGAGAGTGGCTACGTTCATTTTCCATGTTCCCATTGTATATAGGAACATAGACATCCTCTCTTGCTTGATCCCTAGATGGACTAGGGACTATAGACTATGAACTATGGGATTTTTAGGGTGCGTAGGGCAGTGCACATGACCTCAACTAATGTGCACTGCTTGTTGCAAACAAACAGTGCACGTTAGAATTCCAGTCAAATACTATCCAACCCTAAACCTACTCCAACCCCTATTCCAAGCCTATTCTATCTAGCCTGTGAAAGGAAAAATCTGTATACTTACCTATTCTGAGGGTGCTCCGGTCCGGTCACATGATCAGCTTCAAGTGCCGGCTTTAGTGTATGTAAAGGGACAGCTGGCAATGGATGCCCCATAATGAGCTGATGGGTAATGTCATCGCCCAGGCTCTGCAGCTGTTGATGCTGCTCTCTCCTCTTCACTGAAGCAGATCGCTGGAAAGATCATGTGACCAGTCCGCCTCAGCATAGATAAAGATACACTTCTTTCTTTTACAGGGTAGTTATAATAGGCTTAGTATTTACTTACACTAACACTTTAAAGAAAAAAATATATTAGCGGGACAATAAAGAGGAGCTTCAGCCAGGTTCCAAAAAGTCAACAGCTACAAAAAAAATGTTGCTGCTGACTTTTAATAACCACATACTCTGTCCAGTGATCCAGTGACCTTTTGGGAGAAGTTCTGCTTTAAGTAACGATATGTATAAATCATTTTTGGAGATTAAGGATATTGTTTAGTGACACTTTTAAAAAAGTGCATAGATGACTATGTCTATCTATCTATCTATCTATCTATCTATCTATCTATCTATCTATCTATCTATCTATCTATCTATCTATCTATCTATCTATCTACAGTATCTATCTCAGTAATGCAAATTACTTTAGTGGCTGATCAAGCAAGAAATGTGTCTGGAGTGGAGCTATTATTTGAGTACTTTAATTTGCCATTTTGCATATAAGCAAGGATTTTATGGCAAATGTGTTCAATATACTTTATATAATAAAATACATGTAATCCCTTCCTGTATGTGTATTACATGTGCTTCAAATTCTTGTTGGTTTGTTCTCTTGAATACTGACTTGGAATGCACTTATTTTACTATGGTGAATATCTGTTGTACTATAAAATGAGAAATGCAAATCTGTTTACTGTCAGTAGCACTGGACGTGTGCAAAAACACAGGTTCAGCACTGTGCAACATGAACGTTAGTGGCATCCATTCATGGTATATTCACTGCTCATTCACTGAAAAATGTTATTAATTACAAATTTGGCAAAAATCACTAGGTAAAACGTTAATTGACAATGCATTCTCCACATTAAAAATAGTAAATGCTGTTGTGTGGATTTGAAAACAGAGGTGAAAGAGCACTGTGAAATATACAATCTATGTATTGGCTTACTTAAAGTAATTGTAAAGATTTTTTTTTCTAATAATAATAAAAATGTTACACTTGCATGCTCTTCACAATGGTTTTGCACAGAGCAGTCCTGATCTTTCTTTTCTGGGCTCCCCTGTTGATGCTCCTGGCTCCTCCTGCCTTCCGGTAACAGCCCTAGCAAGCTGCTTTTGCGAGCTTGATCCTGAGCCATACTGTTTGCATCTATTGACACACACAGTCCAGTGAGGCAGGAGAGAAAGAACAGCATTGCTACTCTCAGGACAGCACTGGACCAAGATTGGGCTCAAGTAAGTATTTGGGGAGGGCAGTTGTACTTAAAATGTTTTTTACTTTAATACAGATAATGTATTAAGGTAAAAAAAAACTTTTTAGCCTTTACAACCACTTTACCAAGAAAAAGGAAATTTACCATCCTAGATTATCAGTCAAATGAATGTTAATTCTAAATACATTGGTTCAAGCATCATACCTTCACACTCTGGCTGAAATCCACTCCAGGATCCATTTATCAGACACTTCCTCTCTGCGGACCCTCGCAGAATATATCCAGCCTCACAACTGAATCGCACAATTCCATCAATAGTAAAGTCATCACCTTGCCGAATCCCATGCGATGGCACTCCAGGGTCTCCACACTCCCCAGCATTTCCACCTGCAACAGAAGATAGCATAATATGACTGGTACTCTTGTAATTGATGTTATGTACATGCTTCATACTAGGAAAATGTCTTTACTGTATACCACAACTGAAGAGCAATTAGAGGTGGCAAGTGAATCCAAACTGCTTATGCCAGTTAGCAAGTATTCCAAATGTTCTAACGTAAGAAAATAAGCCACTTCATTTAAGTTCTGTATAAAGCACTGCAGCCAGAATTCACAAAGTTCCTGAGGTGTGTGGTGAATGTATGTGTTTCCTGAAGCCTGTGCATTATACTTCCTTGTATATATGCAGTGGTTCTAATTAGATGCTCAGTTTGATGGGTGTCTGTGGGAAACTTCTTAGTTCTGACACTTAATGATAATTAACATTCTCTGCACATTAAATACTACAAGGAGCTACTGAGTGTATTTAATCATAACTTTTATGTGTTACTTTTTATATTACAAAGGTTCCTATACATCTACAACATAGTAAAGGGATTGGGTTTGCCTGGTATACCACAACAATGCCAGGGTGAAAAAAGCAAGTGAACAGGCCTGCAATTTCCTGTCACAACACTGTGCTCTACAACCTCCCTGCAGATGCCACAATGTGTGGACAAGGCTGCCATGGTCATGGGGACAAGGCAGCAACTGTGTCATGAAGTACAGTGGCTGGCATTTTCACATTTTGAGTTATTCAGAGGGTAAGCATTCCAACAACTATGAGGACTCAGCCAGTAGAAAGTCAGCTACACAAGATGAATTCCAGAAAGAAAATGATTAAGTAGGTTCTGCCCTTGAATCAGTTTAAATGGAGAATTTTAATTTGCATGAACATGGACACCCTAGGAAAGCAGAGCCTCAATTACAGTCTGACATGACCATTGACCCATCGCAATTCGATGGGGAGCTTTTCTATTGTTCACTAATATGTCCCACTGGATGGTAATAGACTAGAGGCATACCAAGGCTTTGATGACAAAACTAGATTTAGACCTAGGTTCCAGAGCTTGAACACTTCTGGGTTATCGTGGGCTGTACAAAAATATGATTTGTGCCCAGTTACAGCATAATGAAAGAACAGCATAATACAGCATAATAAATTAATGCCGCATGCACACAATCGGAATTCTCGTTGGAAAAATCTCTGATGGTTTTGCCGTCGGAATCCCAACGGAATTCCGCTCAAACTGTCGTGCCTACACACAGTCATACCAAATTCCGACTGCCAAGACGTACAACACGTATGAGGGGACTAGAAAAAGGAAGTTCAATACCTAGTAGCTAATAGCTTCCATCTCGTAGTTGAATCTGAGAATGCGCAAGTTTTTGCACATCGGAATTGCATACACAGGATCGGAATTTCTCATAGAAAGTTTTTCCATTGGAAAAATTGAGAACATGATATCAAATTTTTGCTGGTGGGAATTCGGTCAGCTAAATTCTGATGGAGCATACACATGGTCGCATTTTCCGATGAAAAGCTCTCATCAGTCTTTTGCTGGCCGAAATTCCGATCGTGTATACGCGGCATGAGACTTAAAGAGGAAGTAAACCCCTTCAAACCACTTTGACCTACAGGTAAGCCTAGATTAAGGCTTACCTGTAGGTCCAAGCAATATCTCCTAAACCTATATGGTTTAGGAGATATTTGCCCGAAAATGGGCACCGCTGTCTACGGCGCATGCGCCGTAGACAGCGGCGCGCAGGCGCACTAAATGCGGCAAATCCAAGAATGGATTTGCCTAATTTGTCGACTCCCGTGCGCATGCGCGGGAGTGACGTCATCGCGGCTTCGCCGAATGGCAGAGGCGGATCTGCGAGACGCGACTCCCGTGCGCATGCGCGGGAGTGACGTCATCGCGGCTTCGCAGCTGTCATTGGTCGGAGCTGCGAGACGCCACCAGCAAGATGGATGCGGCGGACTACAGGGATCAGCGGCGACTTCGCTGGCTCCTGTGTCAGGTAAGTGACACATAATGAGCTACTATGCGATGCATAGTAGTCCATTATGCTTTACCTTTGCAGGGAAAAAAAGAGGAAGTAAACCCATCAGGGTTTACTTCCTCTTTAATAACAAGTTAAAGTAAGTAAGTTCAAGTAAGCCTTATTGTTCCTCTTCCTTTATTGAAACACTAAATAAGAAGAAGGTAATTAGTAGAAAGATGAACAATATTTTTTTTCTAGAACAGTGTAATAGTTAGTATAAAACATTTGAAGATGTGTCATGTATTGAGCAATAAATATCAACTTTGTGTTGGAACTGAGGTCAAACCTTAAACAGTATTTATGTAAGAGACTCAAAAACTAGAAAGACATATCCTTTGCAATCAGAATGTTTTCAGTTGGTATTTTTTGAATTCAGGGGGGAAAAATGGTATGCATTGACCTTTGTTACTGCTAAAGTGTCTATGCTTTAACCCACCAACATTTTTATATTATACTTTCAAAAATGTTAATTTGAACCAAACCAATGATACGCCATCTAAAGGAAAGACATCAATAAAAAAGATTGGCATATTCTAGAGTACAAGGGGTTAATCACTGATATTTATGCCAGCACTCACATTAATCTTTCTAAAACACTTAACTGATTTCTTTTCCTTTTACTGCTGCCTAAAACACAGACCATAAAGATCTAGGGTTTATGAGTTGTGACATAAAACTTCAGGGCAGATTCATAAAAACGAAGGGACAGAGAAAAACATACCGTAGAGAGGGGAACATAGACATAAAATTTCAAATAATGTTTCAAGGTTATCAAACACTGCAGGAGACATAAGAAGTGACACATAGTCTGGGTATTATAATCTATCATATGGCTGTGTTTAAGGTCATGGGTAATAATCAGGCCAAGCTTTGAAGAAAGGCCACACACCACTGGACTTTGGGCAGCTAACTTTATGGTAGGGCAGAAAGCTACATCTTATTTCATCATGCTGCCAGTTTTTCTATTGACTGTAAACCTAAAAGGCTGGTGTTATTAATGTAGCCAGGTGCAGCTGATTACCCCCTAGTTTACCACCCACTGAGAAGCTGTGCAAGGGGAGAGGAATATAGCTGGGATTTCTCCCTCTTCCAGCTCGCTGAACTACTTCTGTGAGTGCTGGGATTGTGCATATGTTTGTGCTGGCTAGCCCATCCCTGCTGAGGTCTGTGGAAAAGAGTGGGTTTGTGTGGGGACTCTCCTTCCTCAAACCCTGCTTGCCCCTCCCCCCCCCCTGCTGTCTCTCCTGTATGTAACAGTTGGCTGTGTTTGAAGTCTGCAGGCTTTCTTCTCACCCAGAGTTTCCCTGCTTTTAGTGGCTCTTTGTAAAATTCTGCAGGCTCCTGTTTACTCCCTCCCCCCACTCCTGGCAGTGTAGCTCAGATACAATCAGAGGGCAGGGGAGTAAGAGCCAATGGGAAACATAAGAAAGGACTGCTTTGCAGACACAGTGGACTATGGGAATTGTAGTTCCTCGAAGGGAAGGGCATCACACTTGTCAATGGGGGCTAATAGTGAAGTAAGAAAGCTTCACTATTTTCACAGGCAAACAGAGAGATTGGGGCCTGTCTAGGGAGGAGAGCAAAGGATGCAGGCCTATTGTTGGGGTCTGTGCTCTGCATCCTAGCAGCTGGAGCCAGGGAGAGGAGCTGAGAGGACCCCCTGCTGTGCCTGCCCACCTAAATCCAGGAGAGAGGGTGGACCTCCTTCCGCATCTGCCAAGCAGAGACTGAGCTAGAGGGAGAAGATTGCCTCATTTCAAGGCTGGAGCTGAGAGACTGCACCTTATGTGAGGATCTGGAACCTGACTTCTGGAATCTGTGGACTGCCAGGCCTTTGGGACCAGACTAGGTGCCTGCTAGAAGTGGTGAGCTGAACTAAAGATCTTAAACTCTCTCCACACACAGTCAATGCCTTCTACATTCACTAATAACTCTCTTAAAGGGACAGTGCACCACCTAAAGAAGGGCCTCACTGAAAGCCGACCAAAATTTGGTATTAGGCCCAAGGCATTTTCCACCATCTTTAAGGGATACCCAATACACTAGGAATGCATATTCTCACCTGCTGCGGGGGTTAAATGCTTAGTGGAGGCACACAGACCCTATTATTCCTCTGAGTTAGTTGATGTCATTCTAGAGACTCTAGTTACACCTGTTATAACTCATTTATAACTTGGTTATAGTCTTTTAAGTGCCAGTTAATGGGTCCATGATTGTTCATCTATTATAGTGCTCTTCAGTCAGTATAATTATCTGTTTATTGATTTATGCCTCATTTAGTACCATTGTCTTAATACATTTAATTATTTTTCCTTCAGGTTGCTTGTAGTCTATTTTTGTGCACTATTTTAGAGTGGTGGCTTACCAACTCTTAAGTCACACAGGTATAAACATCTTTTAGTCTACAACGAAGTGTGTCAGAGGGGATAGAGCAGATAAGAAAGTTGTGGCAGAACAGAGGCCCCACCATCATCAGCAGCTCCTGTGGGGGTAAGCACTCCAAGTCAGAAGTTACATATTTGTTTTATTTGGGTGGCAACAACATAGCTGTTCCATATTTAGATTTAACATACAAGTGTTAGTGCTTTATTATTTGTACCTTCAGTTTATGTCCTCTTAACAAAGTTTTACTATACAGGAACATTTCAAAAGCAAAACAGGCAGAAATGAAAATAATTTTCACTGACTAACCCTTGTCAGATTAGGAAAAGATGCACTATGCAACCTGGTGTACAACGAGGTCAATGAAACACATTCTAAGTGAAACCAAGTGTACTCTGCTTGGGTGACCAACAGCCTCTTTACTGTTCGGGAGAACCTGTCTATCTTTAGTGGCCCATACACTCACACACACTTTGTGATTTTTCCACACACAACAAACACCAGTTTAATATGGTAACATTTCTCAAACAAATGGCATTAATAGATCAAACAGAGTTTGCAAAAAACTAGTTTCACTGCCTTCTACCAAGGGAAAATAGATATTATAGTGATATACTTTATATGAGCAACGTAAATATTTGGACATCATTTTTTAGTCATCCCCATTGTTTTTAGAGGAGTTCTGGTAAAACACTGAATTCAAGTTTGTTGGCATAGTGTCAGTAAGAGTCAAAAATAGCCTGATCTTTTGACATATTTGACCTTTCACGCTTATAGTACATATTTGGCCTTTGGCACCAATAGTTGTACGCTTTCATTAACTGTGTTTGTGAACAGAAATGTGTCCCTTCTAGAAAATTATGTAAGAACCTTAATTAAAAAGGCTAAATAAAAGGGCTAGCAGAACGAACTGAAAAGAGATTTTAACTGGATTGTATGGAGGGGATAACACTACACACTACAAGTAAGAAACAATTTCCATGACCAAGGACCTATTTTCCTGCACCCACTTGAAATGTTTGAGGTCTTGTTTGCTATATAGAACTCATGGACCAGCTATAATGGAAGCAAAGTGACTTTCTAGTGTATACCTTTAGCACACAAACTAAGTATGTACAGGTCTTTTTTTCAGCAGGAACACGGGGGAACGCAGTTCCGGCACCTCCACCATTGAATGCATGTAATGGCAAGGAGTGCTGGGTTGTGCTACAGTGTCTATTGATGCTGGCTGCTAATCGATCTATTGTTGCTGGAATGGATCTATTTCTTCAGAAGGGTTGGTTGCTGCTGGGGAGGTCTATTGTTGCTGGTGGGGTCTATTGTTGCTGGGGTGGGTATTATGTTGCTGTGGGGTCAGTTGTCGCTGGGAGGGATCTACTTTTCTGGGAGCAGTCTATTATAGCTGGTTGCTAAGGGGTCTATTGTTGTTGGGTGGCATCTTTTTTTAGTTGGTGTATTGTTGCAGGGGGGGGGGGGGGGGCTATTGTTGCTGTTTGGTCTATTATTGTATTTTACTGCTCTTCTTGTTATAATAACAAATTCCATACAAATTACTTAGTACCCCCAAATGTTACTTGGTTCTGTATTCTCTTAAAGGGGCAGTGCTGGGAGGTGGGTAGGGGGTGGCACCAAGGACTGGTACTCAGAGGTAGGTATGGGCAAAGGCAAAGAGTAACTCCTAAAAGGGGGAGTTCCTGCACCTATTCTCTGAGAAAAAAAGCCCTGAGTATGTATGCATATTTGTAGCACTCTGTATGCCTTGTATTGTTTTCCTGTAACTATAAATACTTTTGTATACACCACATTCTTGTTTAGTAAAAAAACATTATTAGTATTGCTTAAATCTAAAAACCTCAGTGCAATTATGTGTGACCAAGTGCATATATAAATAAAAAAAACAGTACATTTTAGGACTGATGCGTTTCCACATATACACCAAACTGAAGATAATATTGAAGTACAGCACTTTCCATTACTATTTATTCAATGTGTAATCCACCATACATAACAATGTACAAAAATAAACTGTCATTTGTGCAATGCAACCATAGAAATGGCCTTATTTAAAATTATTATGCTTCTGGTAATCAATCGATTTATGCACTTCCTTTGTGTTAATTACAATTGGGTCACATGTCCATGTACCAAACAGTGTTTATAGTCTAATTATTAATTCCTTGAATAATCGATTGAATATTGTGCTATCCACATGTTTACTCTGATAATTTCACCTATTGCAGTGCACATCCCACCACCGATCTATGTATATACTCTCACCTCCAGTATTTGACCAAAAACTATTTTAGGTTAGATAGCGCTTTTCCCTTTAAACCAGGTAGGTTTTAGCCACAGGTATCCACAGCAGAAATCCCCTTGATATTTAATCCATCTCCATCCTCTTTACTCGTCCCACATTCTTTCTTATAAGGCTAAAAAAAAACAGACTCTTGTGGTGTAAAACCGTTTCCCATCAACATTTATTGAATGTCATTAATAACACTCACATTTTAAAGACACTGGTATCTAGAAACTCACAAGATGGTGGCTCACAAACTTTCGGGTGTGCAGCTTGGCAACATCAGCCCCACCTTACACGTTACGTCATCAAACACATGACTTTGCCGATCACCTGACAAAGTCACGTGTTTGATGATGTAAAGCGCAGGCAGGGCTGATGACATTAAGACACACACCCAGAAGTTTGCGTGCTGCTATCTTGTGAGTGTCTGGAGACCAGTAATCTTAAAGGGAAAGGAGGCTGCACACTGTGGTGCATCAATAATGCACTTTAAAATGTGAGTGTTTTTAATAATATTCAATAAATGTTGATGGGAAATGGTTTTACATTATGAGAGTCTGTTTTGCCTGAGCCTTGGTAGAAAGAATGTGGGAAGTGTAAAGAGGATGGGGATGGATTAATTTTCAGGGGGATTAGACAAAAAACAATAATTAGCAAAATAATTGGGGTTTCCAATCATTTCAAATTGAAAATGCTGGCCGCTCCTAAAATTATTATAATTGTCATGATAGCCTTTAACTCCAGGATTTATAAATCCCTGATCCATAGCAAGTATCCACATCAGAAGTGACTTACTTATTTGATTTTCTATATGATTTTTATAGGTCAACAGCTTGGAGAATCAAAGATAAGCAAATCGTATATCATACATTTTCATAATTTGGGCTTTGCTCCTAATCCATTTGACCAGCCAAAAACTATATTACTATTCCAGCAAAACCAAAGAAGACAAACAGGAGAAATATAAAGAGAAGTGGTGTATGCTTTTGTCAGGGGAGATATGGTGTACACAGTCTCATCTGAACCAAGTAAAGTAAATAACTAATATTATACCACTTTACACAACTCTTACCTGAACAGTGTGGCAGGAAGCCACTCCATCGGCCATCAAGCTGACAAGTACGGGTGGCATTCCCAATAAGGGTTCTCTTGCCAAGGCAACTGTATTGTACTGCAGACCCCACTGTATTTCGTCTTCCTAAAACCTGCGCATTAGGTGGGACTCCAGGCGATCCACAAGATATCACTAGACAGGTAAGGGAGAATGATATAGAGAAAAATGTGGGGGGTTTTTTTGTACATGCTTATCTTCTGCTGAAAGGTCAATAATAGTTCCACTTCTGTCATTAAAACATATCTTACTTACATAGGCAATTAGGTAGGGCTCGATCCCAAGTGCCATCTCCCTGGCAAGTAAGAACATGTGTTCCCATTAAATAGTAACCATGGCTACATTCATAGGACACAGATGTTCTGAAACTGAATCGGTCTGGACCTCTTTGTAGTACCCGCCTAAGTCCATTCTCAACATGTCCAGGGTCTGTACAGTTCAATACTAGTGGAAAGACAAAACATCACAGGGTAGAGTAAATGTGTAGTTATGGGACAAAACAGATGAAAGCTAATCAGAGCAGGGGTAGTTTTAGATTTTTTAAACAGAATTTAAAGGGGCAAAAAGAATGGAAAGGAAATGGGTAAAATACATAAATATTATTTAAACATCTAAAAAAAATGGTGGTGAGGGATTAGAATTACTGTCAGTTTTTAATGCTGTCTGTGAGATTAATTCGCTCTAATTTTTTCTGATCACCAATGTCACCAGGAATGAGAGTGAGGGTAAATTCAACATTTTGAGTTGCTATCAGAACAGAAATAGAGGCGAAACTTGAAATGGGGACAGTTTTTTCTAATGGCAACTGTCTAAGAGGGTATTTATATCTCATTGCAAAGATATTTCATGAGTCTATGGAATGGCTTACTAAAACTGGAGAGTACAAAATCTGGTACAAGTCAGTTAACTCTGATCTAACTCAGCTTGTTCAATTCAACTTAAAAAAAAAAAACACTGATAGCTTATGGGTTTCTATGCAGAGCTGCACCAAATTTTAGTTTTAACCTTCCCTTACTCTATCCAAAATAAAAAAAAAATATTGCTTTAGATACACTTAAAACACATTACCACAAGGAAAAAATACAATGCAAGACTGATATGAAAAAAAATAAAAAATTCTGAGTTGTATACCATACTTACTTCTGCATGTTGGTAGAGGATGATTCCATTGCCCATTGGCCTGGCACTGAGCTTGAGCTACACCCTCCAGTACGTAGCCTGGGTTACATGTAAACTTTACAATGTCATTTAAGTTAAACTGAGAGCCCTGAGTAACTCCATTACCAGGATTACCAGGATGCCCACAGGTGATGGCTGCAGAAAAAAAAAAAAGACTCAAACTAAAGCATGAAACAAACATAGAACTGACTTTCCTTCCACATACCACTTTTTTCCTACCACTAACAGCAATTGACATTCCATTATCTTTATCATCAGCAAGGCACAACTACATTATATAATGCTTCCATTTTATACTGGATTTTTGCAGCCTTGTCAACACTGCATCATGGGAAAGCCTAAAACTGCTACTAATGCAGGTTACTAAATATAAGATTTTAATACAGTAATATCTTGGATAACCTCCACAAATCAGATGTAAACTTACTCAAACATATAATTTAAAAAATGTGTTCTTTCCACTATCATTTATTTCACAATGACATTTACAGCATTTAGTATTTTCAGCTGGGAGTCTATTATTTGCTGTAGTACACTTCACCAGATGCAGAAATACAGTTTTCAGCTCCTAATGAGTAAGCCTCTATCCCCTGCTTTTACCCATGTTATACTTACGCACACAGATGGGGGACCTCTCTGACCAGCGATGGTCTTGCTGACATATTCTTACAGACTTGCCAATTAATCTGAAACCTGCATTACATTGATATACCACGCTGTCTCTGTAATTATAGTTCTGTCCATTAATCAAGCCATTAACTATAGGTTCTGGGTTCCCACAATGACCAGCTATGGGAGAAAAAATACCTGTTAGAAGTATACAGTAATATCACCCACCTATGCAAATACATTTAAAAAATGCATGATCTTGTACATTTTACTTTATATAAGCTTTTTAATTATGCAGTTTTTCCCAACTCAAATATAATTGCTGAATTTTGTGACTCTGTGCCATACAGAGACACCAATGACAACGCTGAGTTTATTCAAAGTGGCAAAATCAGAGCAGGAGGTAAAGGAAACTCTTCCAATGGGAGCACCTTTCAAGCTGACAAGTGTCTAAATTAATTTCCTCTAATTAAAAAGATTTGGGCTCAATCCTGTTGTGTCTTTAGGACAGGAAGTGAAGGCAAATCTCCCTAATGGTACACAATAAAAAAAACATGGAAGAGGTTCTAATCATTTTGTACTCTAGCTGAAAAAAAAAACGTGTTTCGGTAGAGATACACCTTAATAGCAGAATCCAAAATGCAGTGATGCATTGTAGAATATTTAGATAATACCTGATTGGTTCCTATGGCCTGCTTTTGTTACAGAATACTATGGATTATTACCTGAAAAAAGCATTTGCCATCCTTTCCTGCTTGTTACAAGATTAGGTGTGCTAATGGGAACTTGGTCTGCCCCAGAAATATTATCTTTGGATGGTTATATAATGCTGTGGAGGATCACACAGTATTTATGGAACTCAAACAATCATGACTCAAGACTGGAAGGACATTCCAGTCTTTGCTGGTAATTGCCTCATCTGCTCACACCTTTGTTGCTGACAGAGGACACTTAAACAGGAGTTTTATACTGCCTCATAGGTAGTAAAAGAACTGCTGACATATTAAGATTGAATTTCAAAATCCTAGAATTCCAATTTTAAAAAGCATTATTCTACAAGTTTTAAGCCAAGGGATCTGTAATTCTCTATAGCAAAGATGATACTCCATTATCCTCTTCAAGCCCAGAAATAAATATATGGGGACCAGTGCATGTGATTTCAAGCTATTTTTTCAGCCTTGCAGCTAAATTCCAGGTTAACAGACTCAAAGATGCGAAAATACACAGTCCATTTAAAAGTAGTAAAAGAACCTGCACCCATCATAAACCATTTAATGCTTTATGGAATTTTCATATTTCAGTCTGAAATCCACAAAGGTAATGAAGGCCCCTTGATACACTTAGGGAGAGGGAGCCTTGGCTGATGGAAGCATGGCTATACAGTGGGGGTTGACGTAACACAGGGTAAGTGGCTCCATCAAAATAGGCTACAAGGACTTGAGGTGATGCGGCAGAGCTTGAACTCTAGAAAAAGACTACACTGTGGCATCTCACTGACCGGAGGAAATTCAGCCTTCAGAAGACGTAAGGACAGGCCTCTTAGCCTTTGTACACACGATTGGAGATTCCGATGACCAAATCCGTTGGATTTTGTCCAACGGATATTGTCCGAAATTGTTGCATACACACGGTCGGACAAAGTTGTCGGAAAATCCGATCTTTCAGAACATGATGACGTAATTTTGTTACGATGGGACTACGTTCAGGCTAGTAGCCAATAGCTTTGATGTAGGAATTTTATCTGAGCATGCGTGGCACTTTGTCCGATCGGAATTCTCTACACATGATCGGAGCATTTTGTCGGAAAATATTTCTGGCAAGTTGGAAAATTTGGTCCGACGGATATTCCGACGGAAACAGTCCGATGCAGACCACACACAGTCGGAATATCTGACAAAACGCTCCGATCGGACACATTCCGTCGGAATCTCCGACCGTGTGTACAAGGGCTTAGTCTATGTCAGGTTATTGCTTACATGTGCTCACAGTATAACTGTGACTGGCATTGGTTATTTGGTAAATTTGAAAATTTCAATAAAGCTTTGGCCTTGCCCTCTGTTTCATTTATGGGAAAGGTAAGGTTTTTAGTTGGTCGTGATTGAGCCTATGGTATTCTTCGCAGCCAGGGTTGTTTCACACATTTATGTGCTTTTTTATTTACTTGAATGACTGTCCCTTGGGCATATCCCATCTTTTAATCCTACATATACCAAGCAGTTTAGGGGGCCTATTGCAGCTGTTTTTTTGATAATTAAAGAATATACATGCCTACAAGATGAGATTTTCCCAAAACATATTTGGGTTGGCTTTATCTATGTGCTTTACACCAACTTGCAGGTTTAGGCATATGGCAAGGAACCATGCAAGCATTAGTGTGTTGCAGTGCTGATCATTTTGCTTAGCCCCTCAGTGCAATAATGTAATGAACCTCCACTGATGCACAATAATGAATTACTGTGTGTAGTGTTGGCAAAAATGGTGCTGATACATCTTCTGGTCTGGTATGGATTTTAAGGGGAACCCCACACCAAAATTAAAAAAAGTTGACATGGGGTCCCCCCAAAATCCATACCAGACCCTTATCCGAGCAAGCAGCCATGGCAGGCCAGAAAAAGGGGGACGAGTGAGCGCCCCCCTCCTGAACCATACCAGGCCGCTTACCCTCAAAATGGGCAGGGTGCTTTCAGGTCCCCCCACAACACCTTGTCCCCATGTTGATGGGGACAAGGGCCTGATCCCCACAACCCTTGCCCGGTGGTTGCGGGGGTCTGCAAGCGGGGGGGCCCCCAGATCCCGCCCCTCCATGTGAATGAGTATCGGGTACATTGTACCCCTTCCCATTCAACAAAAAAAGCAGTGAATTGTGACAAAAGACAATTTTTGGAAATTCCTTTATTAAAAAAAAGTCTTCTTCTTTCCCCCATGTCTTCCTTCAGTCTTCTCCTTCTTCCTACAGCTTATTCTTTCTTCCACTTCTTTCTCCACATTCCTCCGGCTTCTTCTTCCCCCACTTCGTCATCCGGTCTTTCTCCTCCGCCACTCCCGCCACAGACCTGCAGAACATGAAAACAACAAACCTCCTCCGAGGCTGCGGCCAGCCGAGTGCACATTTCATATATAGCTATTGGGCGTGGCCGCCGGATGATGTCAGCCAGAGACCCCGCCCCCTTATGATATCACTGACCCATCATGCCCGGGTGGTGAAGTCACAAGGGGCGGTGTCTCAGAGTGACGTCATCCACCCCATCGCAGAAGCTGGAGGAAGATGGAGAAGACACGAGGAAGAAGCGGAGAACGAAGCGGGGAAGAAGGCGAATACCGAAGGAAGACTGGAGGAAAATGGAGGAAGAAGCAAAGGAAAAAGAACACATTTTTAATAAAGGAATTGTCAAAAACCGGCTATTGGGATCTAAGGTGTCCTTGTTAAAGGGGGCTTCCAGATTTCAATAAGCCCCCTGCCCACAGACCCTCACAACCACTGGGAAAGGGTTGTGGGGATGAAACCCTTGTCCACATCAACATGGGGACAAGGTGTTTTGGGGGACCCCAAAGCACCCTCCCTATGTTGAGGGCATGTGGCCTGGTATGGTTCAGGAGAGGGGGGTGCTTGCTCGTCCCCCCTTTCCTGGCCAGCCAATTTGCTTGCTCAGATAAAGGTCCGGTATGGATTTTAGGGGGACCCCATGCCATTTTTTGGTAAATTTTGGCATGGAGTTCCCCTTAATATCTATAGCAGACTTGAAGGGCCTGGTATGGACTGGTGGGGGGAACCTATGCCTTTTTGTTTTCATTCGATTTTTACTCCATATTGCTGGGAACCGGCAAAACATTATAGCCGCGAGCAATTTTAAATTACATTTTTTTTTTTAGAAATGTCATTTTGCTTGGTACAGTAAAAAGCACAGGAAAGATGCTCTATTTTATGGGCATACTAAGGACACCCCCAGGCACGATATTTAAAGGATTTTTTTATTTTTATTGTTTCACTGTAAGTATTATTAAAATCACTGCTCCTGAAAAAACAGCCATTTAAAAAAAAAAATCCAATTGATAGATGTCTCCTGGGGCAGGACCCAGGTCCCCATACACTTTTTATGGCAAAGAACTTGCATATAAGCCTTCAGTGAGAACTTTGGATTTTACAGGTTCGAGCCCCATTGACCTCCACTATTCCTGCATATGTGATCTGACAGGCACGTTCGCAATAGTGCTGCTTTCCATTTGCATTTGCACCCAGTTTCTGAAAGTTGAAGTCTTAATTGGCCTTAATTGGTCGCAATTTTCCAGGACTGCAGGATCATTTATTGGCGCTATAGTAAATTACCCCCAGTGTGTATTATGGCATTCATTGAGTTATATTTTGGTCTCAATTGACCAGACTTTATTCTACCAGTATTTCACAGGCTTGTTTAAATGTTGTGCAGCACATTTTAGACGAGCTTCAACATTCTTTTTCTTCAGCAATGGAGTCTTGTGTGGTGAGCGTGCATACAGGCCATGGCAGTTGAGTGCATTACTTATTGTTTTCTTTTAAACAATTGTACCTGCTAATTCCAGGTCTTTCTGAAACTCTCCACAAGTGGTCCTTGGCTCTTAGCCAACTCTTCTAAAAATTATTTTCACTTCTCTCAGAAATTTTGAGAGGGGCACCTGGTAGTGGCTGGTTAATGGTAAAATTATGTTCTTTCCACTTCTGGATTATGACTCCAACAGTGCTCACTGGAACATTCAGAAGTTTAGAAATCTTTCTGTAATCAATGCCATCAGTATATTTTGCAAAAATGGGTCTGTGAAGGTCTAGAGTGAGCTCTTTGCATTTACCCATCATGAGATGTTTTTTGTGTGACACCTTGACAATGAGGCCATCAGTTGAGCCTGGACCAGCTGATATTAATTTTCACTGACAAGGATCAGGATTTCTTTCAAATTACTGATAGATTTCAGCTGGTGTCTTGGCTTTCCATGCCTTGCACGTTCAGTGCTTATTTTACCCGCTGTATATGTGGGAAAAACCTTCCAGAAAATTACGTGTGTTTGATACAGTATAGCAATAATATGAATCTCACAGAATAAATGGCTGAATGGCCACACTCCCATAAAATCACCTTTATTGATCGATGATAGAAAAATGACAATCCATACAGCAATGGTGGTACAAAAACAGCTCATCTAACATATTTCACACCTTTCCTGGTGCTTAGTCATAGCTTAAATAATAAGCTGAAACAAAGATATATATATATACATATATATATATATATATATATATATATATATATATATATATATATATATATATATATATATATGCAAATAGCTCAAATGTGATTAATGTTGGAATCAAGATAGCCTATGTGCAGCTAATAGAATACAAGGTGTGGGTAAAGAGTTATGCTACCAAAAAAAAAGAAAAAACGGACTACCCATTTAACCCTTTATTAAAAGAACCTGCCGGTTTTATATAATGACCTTGTTTATTCACAGATTCTTTCTAAAAGAGTGAGAATGGTTTCCTGCACATCACCTACTTTAAGCTGTACTCTATCCCCCAGTTTATACACCAGTAAAAAAAAAACCTCTCAATGGCTACAATTTAAGGGTTCCTTTCAACGCGGTGTGAGTGGACGTTTGTGTTGTTCTTATATTAAAAGAGGTGATGCAATCCATTCCACTGCATCTAATAAGGATTTCAAGATCTCTTCCTTCTTTAATTGCAACACCAGATTTATAATCTATAACATCACTTGCGAGTTATGTTCCATCAAGTATGTGGGTTGAACAACCTGCAGATTGAGGGATAGGCTTCACAATCATTTATATGATATTGAGAAAAATCACTCTACCGATGTGGCTAAACATTGGAATGAGTGTCATAATAAAGATGTGACTGGTTTGTTCATACAGGGGGTTGAAAAAGTTATACTGCCTAAGAGAGGGGATGACAAGTTTAGATTACTTTGCAAAAAAAGAGGTTTATTGGATTTTTTATCTAAATACTAGAAAGCCAGCGGGATAACATTTTGAGTGGGATGTTTGCCACTTTTATGAGTAGGGCTGCTCTTCTACTGTTGCGTACCCAGAGTTGCGCAATTTACAGTGCGAATTTGACTACAACTTTTATCCAACTTTACACCTTCTGCATCAAAGGTTGCATCAGAGTAGTGCAGGCACCTTTTTAATGTTGCTGATTTCCAGAGTTGCATAGATGGGAAAGTCAGTGGGCTGTGTCTTGTCATGCAACTTTATATGTCAAAGGTCACATTACAAGTTGCACTAGTGAAAATGGTACTTAAAGGTTATATTACATCAAGCTTTTCAAGTCTGCACCATACAGTGTTATGTGAATCTCACATCATACTGTCCGGTATATTTTGATGTTCTCTTTTGGTGGCATGGTCACCTCAATTTCAGTTTAGGTTTTGGTCTGTGTATATATTAAACCATAGACATATTACTATATTTGAGGTTTATTATATTAGCACATCAGTGTTATCTGAAATGTGCATACATGTATGTGGTCTATTTTCTTGATATATGCCATATATTTCTGACATTCTGGAGTGCTTTGTTTTTTCTTTGACTCATGTGCCACTGCTACATTTATATAATGAATACATATTTGTATTTGTCATGTTTTTTACATTGCATGGGTTTTGAATCTGTTTCAGGTTCTTGTAATAAAGGGTTAAATGGGTAGTCCTGATTTTTTTGGTAGGATGACCAATTGCCCACACCTTGTATTCTATCAGCTGTGCATAGGTTATCTTGATTACAACAATAATCACATTTGAGCTATTTGCATATATCAATGTATATATATACTTTTGCTTCAGCTTATTATTATTATTTTAAGGTGTGAAAGGTGTTAGCTATGTTGCATTTGTATCCCCGTTGCTGTATGGAATTTTGTTTTTCTATCATGGATCAATAAAAGGTGATTTTATGGGAGTACAGCCATCCAGACTTTTCACTTTATGCTTCCTGATGCATGCAGGCCATTTTTGTTACCTGGAGTGGTGTATTTCTTCTTCAATGAATATCACAGAATCACAATGACATAAATGATAGCATAAAAAAACAAAAAAACAAAGCAGTTCAATGCTCAGAAAAGACTTACCCAGACATTTGACCTCCTGCCCACTCCACAATCCATTTGCCATACATTCTCGCACACGGGACCCAACAAGGGTATAGCCACTGTTACAGGCAAAGATGGCAGTTGCCCCATATTGGGTCAACATGCCAATTTTATTTCCATTAGCTGGAGTAGGTAAATCCCCACAGGATATAACTGAAACACAATAAAGAAGAATTGCTAGAGTTAGTTATGTTTTACCCCTAAAATATGAAAACAACTCGCGCTGGTAGCTGTCTAATTGGGCAGATTGAAAATAGACCAGGAAGAATGAGTCAATATTGGCAATGGCAAACAAGTAGATTTTACTGGAGAAGTTGCTGACTAAATTTAATGGATTTTTAAGGGCAACAAGTACACATTTTTCCACATCATGCTTCATCATTTCTTTAATTTGTGTGTAATATTGTGTAATAAAGCCTTAAGCTCACCACATGCTCTCAGACCTTTCTTAGATGTGACCTGTTAGATCCACATGATTTAGCAACAACTGTAGTGAAAGGGCCTCCCTGACTAAATTAAAATTAAATGGATTGTCTGGGTAGACTCTTATACTAAATAAGATTATACAATGTGATTGTATAATCTTATACTAAATAAGATTATACAATCACATTGTATTGTGTGGCCAGCTTCCGAAAATGTCTTCATTCCTTCATTTCTTGTATTGCAAGTAAACCACAATTGATAATACTCTAGTAAAATGCATACAAATAAATAACAGAAGACTAGATTTATTTTTCAGTTCAGAAATTTCCCACTAATTCATGTCTTGTATTACAGGCATGTGTCACTTTTAAGTACACTTTGGGGTTTATTTACTTAAGCCGGAAAGTGCAAAATCAGGCTCACTTTTGCATAGAAACCAATGAGCTTCTAACCCCAGCTTGTTCAATTAAGCTTTGGTAATAAAACCTGGAAGCTCATTGGTTTCTATGCAGAAGTGAGCCTGATTTTGCCCTTTCTAGTTTTAGTAAATAAACCCCATTGTGTACTTAAAAGTGGGGTATGCCTGTATATAATAATACAGCAATAAAATACAGAACTTATCTCTATACTCGTAATAAAGAAACAAATAAGTTCTATAAAATGTATTCATATCACATATAAACTATTATGATATAATATATATTACTCACCAGTTTATTAGCTTTATCATAAAACTTACAAGCTCAGCATTACTCAATTACTTTTTTCATGACCATTATTATTATTATTTCAGCAGTAAACCATAACATTATTATTTCAAAGTGGTACATTAGTAATGTGCAAAGAGCAAGTAGCCCAAAGCAGCCAATCACAATCCTGTTTTTATTGCTCTAGTCTGTTGAAATCTAGTAGCTATTGTACCTGAATTACATAAACCCCAACTATTTTTAATAGTTATATACATACTTTTTTGTCCACACATTAATATAATAACATTCTTTCCACTGTACCTGCAATGTTCTAAGCACCCTGCATACATGCACATCATGTGAAACCTAAAAGAAAAATTTGCCTAGAGGCACATACTGCAGCCAATAAGTTTTCTCCAATGCACATTCACATCCAAGAACATTGGTGGCAAAGTGCAATGGGCATCATACAAGGTATATCACTGAAACTCACTGTTGCAAGTTGGTAAGGTTCCCCCCACACTCCATGTTCCATTGGCTTGGCAGTGAATAATACGGGGCCCCATGTAGTAATATCCAGGATCACAGATTAGCATAAGTTCAGCTCCATAATGGTATTGTGTTTTATGAATGAGACGCCACCGACCATGTTCTGTGCTAAAACTGTTGATTTCTGGACATGTTACAGCTGAAAAATTGCAATAAAGAAGTATTAAAACAACAAAAATCTGTCAGCTCTAGTCTCACGGAACACAATTTACTTTCTTTCTTACCTACACACTGTGGCGGATTGTTGCCATTGCTCCAGTGTCCAGATGGCAGACATTCTGCAGTGATATCTTCAGGACTTAGGAGGTGATGCCCCTCATTACACTCATACACTGCTTTGGTCCCCACGGTGTACTCCTTTCCAAATACTGCACCATTCTTGGGAGCAGCAGGAACCCCGCAGAACATTGCTAAAGTGAAAAGAGTAAAAAAAAAGGTTGCTAACAGCGGGGATTTAATTACATATCACATTACTATTATGGGTAAAAGAAAATATAACAGAGCTGTACACAGTTATTGCCAAGTGAGAAAATTAGACAAGTGTAAACATATTTATAGCTTAAAATAGCTTAAAATCTCCTAGAAATGCAAAGTAAAACACTTAAACTCCTCAAACTTGAGAGGCATGCAGGCACCAGTTTATATCAATAGAGGGGCAGGAAATAGAGAAGAGGAGGTCAGTACTAGCTGGTGAAAAAGAAGGGTCGACAACAAGTTTTTTAGTTTTTCTATGACTCTGGGGAGAACTAACGCAAAGGTCCTTGCCTACAATGACCCAACAATTGACCAGATTGGCCAACTGTAATCTCTGTGGGTAATTTTTAACAATTGTGATATCTGACCACTTTATAAATGTATTATATGCATGTTAAATTACTACTAATAATATAAACAACAGTATATGTTTTATGTCAACATACCAGCACACAAATAAAGATTTTTGCCATTTATTAACTTTGCTGCGCAGCCAAGTGTGCACTGAAGGCAAACAGTGAAACAAATTCTGTCATTGTCTTACATAGAGCTACTGAACACGCAGCTTTATGTTACAATGTAACCTCCACAATCCTGTCTTCATTTATATGTGTTATATTAATCTACTGGAATATGTACAGTACCTTCTTCTCACCCATGAATAGGCCCATACATGGGGCTTCTAACTGTTCCACTGAGAACAATGAGACCCTAGTTTTTCATTAACATACAGTACATAATGTACTTAAAGTCTTCTCCCCAAAAGACATACGTACCGAGTACAATTTGCTCAGAGCATGTTTCCGACAGAGTCATTGGCCTTCAGAAATGAATCTTAGCATTCTGACATGATTTTGATGGAAGATTGAAAGCTGTCAGAGAAGCTGTTGGAGAAGCTTTTTGTGGACCCTCTAAAGCAGTGATGGTCAACTTATTCATTTTTAATGGTCTCAAGGGCTGCACAATAACATCTGTACTTTAAGCGCGCTGTAGTAAAATACGTAGAAATGTGTACCTTACAGCAATGCACACTATTGCACTGTATGTTCATTGGTGTGTCACAATGCCATTTAGTTTGCATTGTGGTGATGTGCCTCTTACCACAATGCATGTTACATGTGTTAGTGCATTGAAGTGCCATTATTGTGAATGGCATTCCAAGACACTAAAGCAAAACAGCTCTATCTTGATTTTTTATTTATTTTGATGTTCTGTTGTGTAGCCAGCCCATTTGTTTGAATAGGCTGCCTTAACACAATGCTAATTAACATGTAAGAAAACACATCTTAATGTAAAACACTGTAACCCACCTCACTGGAAAAGCATGATCTCAGCCTGATCTATTTCTTTCTTTCTTGTTCATATTTTTATTATTTTTTTCTCTTTCTTTAATCTTTTCTCTAAATTCAATAAAAGTACCTGTTTAAAATCCTATCCTGCAACATTTAATTTATTTAACTCACTGTTTTTCCTTTCCATTCTTTAGCTGGGTGGGACTGAAGACCTTAGTTCTAGCCCCACATAGTCACATGATTACCTTAAAGTCCATGTGACTAAGGTTATACAGAAAGCAGCTGTCGATGCTTGGATGCAGCCATTGAGACATCCTGTTAATCGGTTTTACAACATCCAATTTGCCAGTTATGAAAACACCAGACCAAGAAATGTTTTCATGACTATATATTCATAGAGCTCTATTAAAAGTCCCTTCTCTGGAGGTTTACAATGGCAGATTATAGTCAGGATACATAGGAGTCTCTGGAGTGCTCTGCTAGAGGTCTTGAAATGGCAATTTTTTGGATGGGTTTAGTGAGAGGTTGTTTGTCCCAGCATTCAGATTTGTGCATAAACTCAATTGTCACTGGTTCTTTTTAATGCGAAGCACAGCTTATCAACAGCTAAATAGGCTATTATCCAAAGTTTTCATCTGTAAAAAATTAGATTGGCTTGTGAAGTGATTCCATAAAAGTGACATATGGACGCTTGTAATTTAATTTCTTGAGATGCAGGTTCTGCTCATCAATATCTATAATCTATCATGTTGAATTATGGTACACTGATTTATATAACAGGCAAGAAAAGTAGTGCCAATATTGAATGTCAAAACAAGAGCTTTGTAGAATATCAGGCCATATGACAACTAATGTGAAATAATAGACTAGAAGAGGACTATTGAAGAATATCATGTAAGGGAAGGACTGATGTGGAATAGCAGACTAGAAAAGGGTTAATGTGGAAAATCAGACCTAAAGTGGACCTATGTAAATTATCAGGCCAGAAAAGGATTTATGTGAAATAACAGGCAAGAAAAGGACTACTATGGAATATGAGATTAGAAGAGGCCTAATGTGGATTATCAGGACAGAGGAGGACATATGTGGAATATCAGGGTGCCAATTTAGAATATCAAACCAAAAGAGGATCCATGTGGAATGTCAGGCAAAAAGAAGACCAATATGGAGTATCAACCCAAAAGAGAACCTATGTGAAATATCAAGTCAAAAAGGACTTATGTGGAATATCAGGCCAGTAATAACCCATGTGAAATATCAGACCAAAGGAAGATCAAGGGGATCTATGTGGATAACAAGACAAGAATAGGAATAATAAGGAATAATAGTCTAAAAAAGTTTCTATGTTAAATTTCAGGTCATAGGGATAGGCCGAACACCCCTCTGGTTCGGTTCGCACCAGAACACCTTGAACAGGCAAAAAGTTCTAGCAAACCTGCAAACCTTATTAAAGTCTATGGAACCTGAACATGAAAAATCCTTATTTTAAAGGGTTATATATAAGTTATTGCCATAAAAAGTGTATGGGGACCTGAGTACTGCCCTATTGTTTTTAAAGGAGCAGTGATTTTAATGATGCTTAAAGTGAAACAATAAAAATGAAATATTCCTTTATACATCATGCCTGGATGGTCCCCTTAGTTTGCCATTTAAGTGGTGCATCTGTGCGATGTGTGCCTCAGCAATAATGAAATTTCTAAAGGAAAAAAATGTAATTTAAACTTGCTTGCAGCTGTAATGTATTGCCAGCCCCTGGCAATATAGATTGAAAAAAGAAAAAGAAAAATGGTGTGGGGCCCCCCCAGTCCATAACAGGCTTTTTGGGTCTGGTATACATTTTAAGGAGAACTCCACCCTTAATTTTCTTTTAAAACTGGCATGGGGCCCGAGCATGCAGCCTGGCAGGTCAGGATGGGGAGGAAAGCGAGTGCCTCCTGAACCATACCATGGCACATGTCCTCAATATGGGGGATGGGTGCTTTGGGCAGGAGGGCTCTGCACCCCGCTGCCCCAAAGTACCTCGTCCCCATGTTGATGGGGACAAGGGCCTCTTCCCGACAACCCTAGCTGGTGGTTGATGGGTTCTGTGGGTCGGGTGTTTATTGGAATCTGGAAACCCTCAGACCCCCCCATGTGAATGGGTATCGGGTACATTGTATCCACAGATACACAGTATCCCGCAATGTACATCCATCTTCAATCACGCCACCTGGCGAACCCGAAAAATAGAAAAGACGAAAAAAACCTCTGCCTCCATGGGACTGCTGTCTCTTGGCTTTGACATCTCTTATATAGGCAAGGGCGGGGGCCACCCGCTTAGGTAACTGGATGACCCCACGCCATCTGATGTCACATGACGGGGTTACTCGGTGGGGTCACTCGGTTATGTCACTCGGTTATGTTGCCTATTTAACAGCTGTCAAATCAAAGAGACAGTTTTTTTTTAACATTCTGCTTAAAAAATTGTGAATCAGTACTGCTTGGACCTTGAAGAAGGGGACATACCCGAAAGCCTGTCCTGAAAAATTGTATGTTAGTGCAAATAAAAAAAGTAAAACTGTATTATAAACTCTGCACTATATACTCTGCACTGTATTATATACTACACTGACTGCACTATATATTCTTCACTGTATTATATATACTACACTAACTGCACTATATACTCTGGAATGTATTATATATACTACACTGATGGTGCAATATACTCTGCACTGTATTATATATAATTTGAACTGTATTAAATATACTACACTGACTGCACTATATACTCTCCACTGTATTATATATACTACACTGACTGCACTATATATTCTGCACCATATTATATATACTACACTGACTGCACTATATACTCTCCACTGTATTATATATACTACACTGACTGCACTATATACTCTGAACTGTATTATACTACACTTCCTACCTACCTAATCTCCATTCAACATATATGGCCATCATATAAGCAGCAGCCTTATATAGTGTGGGGTGTGGACTTAGCCCCTGAGCCATGCTTGGCCAAAGGCACCCTGCCTTTGGCCAATCATGACTCTCACTGCCTATCGCGCTGTGATTGGCCAAAGCATACAAGTCAGGTGCATGCTTTGGCCAATCAGCAGCCATCAATGCACTGTGATCAATGAACTGGCTCCACTGACAGCTGGGCACACGCTCCTGTCAGAGAAACCTGCATCTAATTTGCATCAGTGTGAACCCAGCCTGATATAAAAATGCTTCCTATTACTTATAGCTGAGAATGTGGTATGGCTCAATTTAAATGTGTAGAAATACAGCACATATTGAAATTTCCATTAAAACAAGTGGCAGTCCCTCTTTCACTTAGTTATAAACACAATGCAGCCGCTTACATTTAGGTTTCAATTGAAATGCTTGTCTGATTTCTCAGTAAATTAACTACGTAACAAAAGGTGAATTAAGTGCACATACAACACAGAGAGGCCAATGCTCAATTATTCTTTCAAAGTTTGGCAGCTCCTCCAGGCCAGGTCCGGTAACGAGAAGGCAAGCAGCTCTCAGTGGCAGTTAATTTAGTGGTTGGACAGGATAAGGGGACACCTCATGCCTCCAGTTGAAATGATAATTATGACAGTGTCAGGCTGACTGGAAAGAAAGCTGAGGGAGATCTTAAAGTCTAGACTGCAGAGTGTGCAGAATTCCAATGCAAGAAGGTAGAAAAGTGATAGCAACAATAACTGTAGAGCAGACACCTTGAAAAAAAACTCGAGAAGGAGAGACAAACTCCTATTATGGCATTGACAATGTTTTGCTACTAACAAAGAATATTTTTCATATATAATATTCTAAAGAATTTCCAAAATATGATTTTGAAGTCATGAATTACTCACTAGCACATGTACATTAAATAGTTTTGGTATGTTCTGTATATATTGTATATATGCACATATGTGCACAAACACACAATTGCCCACTGCAATTTTTTACACCTAGCTTTTGTAAGAACCTCAGTTCTGAGGTGTCTAAGCCTCCACACCATAAATATTGAGAAAAAAACAAGTGGTCATAATAATCCAGGAATTTCTAAGCATTTGTGGTAAATCCTAATCCTAAGAAGTGTTTGCCCAAACACATGGATAACTAAAAGGCAGTTTGGCAAAAATTTAGCTACAATGGTCTGCTGGTCTTGGCAAGGCTTTATTTTCACATCAAAGACACAATTGCTTTGAGCCCTTAAAGTAGAACTCCAGGTTTATTATTTAATCATACTTTTAAAAGTATAGGGCATGCCATCTTTTCTTTTAAGTTATATTTGCTTTCAAGCTTATTCCTTTCATTACAGAGGGATTCTAAGCTATTCTCAGCCTAAATAGGTTGCTGCATACTTCTGGGTATATGACTCTGAAGCTAGCCAGTTAGAATTTCATTTGATATTGGTCTAATTCCAAACATATGTCCTATTTTCTAATAGGGTGGCTTCACGCTGCCCTGCTGCGCCTTTTGTGTGGGTTAGGTGCCACTTTCCCTTTGACTTTTTTGAAGACCTGCAGTTTCAGAAAGCACACTAAAGATGCAGCATGCAAGAATGTAAGGGTTAGTTTACACTTGCTTCAAAACATGGCTTCAGACAGACTTTGTTAAAGCTCTCTGAATGCTAGTCAAAGCTCCTGTCACTAAATAAAATGGTTAGCTTACAGTCCTATTTACATCTGCATTTGCTTGGTGCTTCGATGAGGCTTCGATAAGGCTTCAGTGGGGCTTTGTTGGAGCTTCGATGGGGCTTCGATGAGGCTTCTGTGAGGTTTTAGTGGGGCTTCAAGCGAGCTTTGCTATAGACTTCTATGGAGGCTTTGAAGGACCACTGAAGCTACATGGAGTATACATTTTTGAAGTGAAGCCAAAGCAAAGCAAAGAAAAAGCAGGTGTAAACAGGACTGTAAGCTAACAATTTTATTTAGTGACATAAGCTTTGACTGGCGATCAGAGAGCTTTAAGAAAGGATGTCTGAAGCCTTGTTGAAGCCACAGCAAGTGTAAATGAGCCCTTAGTGCATTTTTTGAAACCACACAAAAACCACAGGTCCTCATAGTAGACTATGGGAAAGTGCAGCTAACGCATCACGAAAATCCCAGAGTAGCCACGCTTTAGCAAAAGCACAGTGGGACAGTATGAAGCCACCCTTAATGTGAAATGATCAATTTAGAAAAATCAAGGTGAAAGATGGAAGCTTTTTCTTGTTTCTTAGCAAACAAAATTCTAACTGTGAATGTAGTTTGGGAAAAATCATATTTATTGTAATGCCCATGTGCCAGGTACAATTTTAATCATATGCAGTACGTTCACTGTCTGACGTGAACATTTGTTTGTTTTATATTTGATATATAAGGCATGTGGTAGGGTCACAGTCATAAACATTACATCACTTCCTGCATGCAAAAATGGAATGCTAAAATATGAACTTTTCAAGGACATTCTAACAAAATCTGTCAAGTTACTGATGTTAAACTAAATTCTACCCACGTACAGTATGACTAGCCTGAGCACCTTCTTCTACAGTCTGACTGTCAAGGGTGATGCCACAACACCTGTTTCCATTGGGCAGAATGATTTGCAGAACTATACTCTCTGCAACTCTCTTTTTCATGGCCAAACTTTCATTCTGAATCAAGCACCTCCTAGCAGCATGCAGACAATGCTGTTATAGAAAACAGATTGCAGCTAGGAGAGGTTCAGAGCGCACAGCTAAGTTCACTAGGCACAACAATGCTTAAGCTTTGACAGAAGGGGTCTCTGATCTCTGATTGGTCACTGCTCAAAGTGCAGCCCACCCAGCTTCCTCTCATCACCATGACCATCTCACATAGGCAGCTTTGGGACTCATGAGAGTTGTAGTCTCACTAAGTTACACAGGATGCCCAACCAAATCACACAACCAGTTTTTGAAATAAGGATTTTTTTTTCTTTTAACCCTGTGATGATGTCCAGAGATGTAAAATTCTAAGGACCAAATTAAGTGGCAAGAAAACAATACTGCAAGTGTTACTGAATGATGAGAAATGTATACACATTTTTTTATTGTGCCTGGAGTTCAGTTTTAGTAATACCACTGCAAAAAACATCGGCCTTGTAAACAGCAACGATAACTTGCAGCACAGCAATTACATGTGTGAATACATGGGTTACAAAATTTTAAGCATTAATCGTACAAAAAATAAAAATCACATTTTATGGTCTAAATTGTAGCTTAAAGCAGACATCCAGGCAAATATTTAAAATAAATCCTTTATTCCAGCTGTGTATTTGTCAAAATCATGATATGTCTTTAACATCTATAGTTCTGTTCACTTTATTTACCTTTCTGAATTACCATAAAAAAAAGTACTCTAGGCCAATGACAGATATCCTACTCTGCACATACAATGGCCAGTTTACATCTCACTATTTAATTGAAAATGGTGCAGGTGGTGCAGATAGACTTAGATCAGGTTTTCTATAACATTATGATGGCACATGAAGCTCTAATTCAGGGGTCTCAAACTGGTGGCCCTCCAGCTGTTGTGAAACTACAAGTCCCATGAGGCATTGCAAGATTGACAGTTACAAGTATGACTCCCACAGCCAGAGGCATGATGGGACTTGCAGTTTCCCAACATCTGGAAGGCCACCAGTTTGAGACCCCTGCTCTAATTCTTCCCATTTCGTGTGTAGGGCTGCTGATCCACTCCTGTACACATGTAACCAATTGAATGTGCAGTTACAGGTGTACAGCTGTGGCATCTTTCAACCTGTCATTGATGTGTACATGCAGCTGGCTGAGGCTCTACACCATGGGTCTCAAATTGGCTGCCCTTCAGCTGTTTCAAAACTACAAGTCCCATCATGCCTCTGCCTGTGGGAGTCATGCTTGCAACTGTCAGAACTGTAATGCCTTATGGGACTTGTAATTTTGCAACAGCTAGAGTGCTGCCAGTTTGAGACCCCTGTTCTACACAAACACCTGTGACTCATGGGCAGGCATGTACTGGCCATCAGGACTACCGGGAGATTCCCGGTGGGCCGATGGCTCAGTGGGCCAGTCTGGTGCAGTCCTGGAGCGGCTCCTCTCTGACAGTGAGTGATCTCGATTTCACTCCTGTCAGGAGGAGCAGTTTCCGTGATATGCTGGAGAGAGCATTAGGCTTTCTGCTCCCTCCAGCCTGCAGGGGGAGATAGACACGGTCAGCAGACTTTCCTTCCTCTCTCCCCTATCACTTTTTATCACATGACTGGAGAGAGGAAGAAGAGAGGCTGCCGTGCCTTCAGAACTGTGAGTACATGTGGAAGGGGGACACTCTGATGTAAGGGGGCTGGTGATAGGACGCTGATGTAAGGAGCTGGTGATGGGAATCTGATGTAAGGGGGCTGCTGAAGGGAAGCTGATGTAAGGGGCTGGTGGTGGGACTCTGATGTAAGGGGCTGGTGATGGGACTCTGATGTAAAGAGCTGGTGATGGGACTCTGATGTAAAGAGCTGGTGATGGGACTCTGATGTAAGGGGCTGGTGGTGGGACTCTGATGTAAGGAGCTGGTGATGGGACTCTGATGTAAGGGGCTGGTGGTGGGACTCTGATGTAAGCAGCTGGTGGTGGGACTCTGATGTAAGGAGCTGGTGGTGGGACTCTGATGTAAGGGGCTGGTGGTGGAACTCTGATGTAAGGGGCTGGTGGTGGAACTCTGATGTAAAGAGCTGGTGATGGGACTCTGATGTAAGGGGGCTGGTGATGAGAATCTGATGTAAGGGGCTGGTGATGGGACTCTGACGTAAAGGGGCTGGTGATGGGACTCTGATGTAAGGGGGTGCTGATGGGACTCTGATGTAAAGGGGCTGGTGATGGGACTCTGTTGTAAAGGGGCTGGTGATGGGACTCTGATGTAAAGGGGCTGGTGATGGGACTCTGATGTAAGGGGGTGCTGATGGGACTCTGATGTAATGGGGCTTGTGATGGGACTCTGATGTAAGGGGGTGCTGATGGGACTCTGATGTAAGGGGGTGCTGATGGGACTCTGATGTAAGGGGGTGCTAATGGGACTCTGATGTAAAGGGGGTGCTGATGGGACTCTGATGTAAAGGGGCTGGTGATGGGACTCTGATGTAAGGGGGTGCTGATGGGACTCTAAAGTAAGGGGGTGCTGATGGGACTCTGACGTAAAGGCAGGTGCTGATGTGACTCTGATGTAAAGGGGCTGGTGATGGGACTCTGATGTAAGGGGGTGCTGATGGGACTCTGATGTAATGGGGCTTGTGATGGGACTCTGATGTAAGGGGGTGCTGATGGGACTCTGATGTAAGGGGGTGCTGATGGGACTCTGATGTAAGGGGGTGCTAATGGGACTCTGATGTAAAGGGGGTGCTGATGGGACACTGATGTAAAGGGGCTGGTGATGGGACTCTGATGTAAGGGGGTGCTGATGGGACTCTAAAGTAAGGGGGTGCTGATGGGACTCTGACGTAAAGGCAGGTGCTGATGAGAATCTGATGTAAGGGGCTGGTGATGGGAATCTGTTGTAAGGGGGCTGCTGATGGGACTCTGATGTAAAGGGGCTGGTGATAGGACTCTGATGTAAAGGGGCTGGTGATGGGACTCTGATGTAAAGGGGCTGGTGATGGGACTCTGATGTAAGGGGGTGCTGATGGGACTCTGATGTAAGGGGGTGCTGATGGGACTCTGATGTAAAGGGGCTGGTGATGGGACTCTGATGTAAGGGGGTGCTGATGGGACTCTGATGTAAGAGGGCTGCTGATGGGAATCTGATGTAAGGGGGCTGCTGATGGGAATCTGATGTAAGGGGGTGCTGATGGGACTCTGATGTAAGGGGCTGGTGATGGGACTCTGATGTAAGGGGGTGCTGATGGGACTCTGATGTAAGGGGGTGCTGATGGGACTCTGATGTAAGGGGGTGCTGATGGGACTCTGATGTAAAGGGGCTGGTGATGGGACTCTGATATAAAGGGGTGCTGATGGGACTCTGATGTAAGGGGGTGCTGATGGGACTCTGATGTAAGGGGGCTGCTGATGGGAATCTGATGTAAGGGGGTGCTGATGGGACTCTAATGTAAAGGGGCTGGTGATGGGACTCTGATGTAAGGGGGTGCTGATGGCACTCTGATGTAAGGGGGTGCTGATGGGACTCTGATGTAAGGGGGTGCTGATGGGACTCTGATGTAAGGGGGTGCTGATGGGACTCTGATGTAAGAGGGCTGCTGATGGGAATCTGATGTAAGGGGGCTGCTGATGGGAATCTGATGTAAGGGGGTGCTGATGGGACTCTGATGTAAGGGGCTGGTGATGGGACTCTGATGTAAGGGGGTGCTGATGGGACTCTGATGTAAGGGGCTGGTGATGGGACTCTGATGTAAGGGGGTGCTGATGGGACTCTAAAGTAAGGGGGTGCTGATGGGACTCTGACGTAAAGGCAGGTGCTGATGAGAATCTGATGTAAGGGGCTGGTGATGGGAATCTGTTGTAAGGGGGCTGCTGATGGGACTCTGATGTAAAGGGGCTGGTGATAGGACTCTGATGTAAAGGGGCTGGTGATGGGACTCTGATGTAAAGGGGCTGGTGATGGGACTCTGATGTAAGGGGGTGCTGATGGGACTCTGATGTAAGGGGGTGCTGATGGGACTCTGATGTAAAGGGGCTGGTGATGGGACTCTGATGTAAGGGGGTGCTGATGGGACTCTGATGTAAGAGGGCTGCTGATGGGAATCTGATGTAAGGGGGCTGCTGATGGGAATCTGATGTAAGGGGGTGCTGATGGGACTCTGATGTAAGGGGCTGGTGATGGGACTCTGATGTAAGGGGGTGCTGATGGGACTCTGATGTAAGGGGGTGCTGATGGGACTCTGATGTAAGGGGGTGCTGATGGGACTCTGATGTAAAGGGGCTGGTGATGGGACTCTGATATAAAGGGGTGCTGATGGGACTCTGATGTAAGGGGGTGCTGATGGGACTCTGATGTAAGGGGGCTGCTGATGGGAATCTGATGTAAGGGGGTGCTGATGGGACTCTAATGTAAAGGGGCTGGTGATGGGACTCTGATGTAAGGGGGTGCTGATGGGACTCTGATGTAAGGGGGTGCTGATGGGACTCTGATGTAAGGGGGTGCTGATGGGACTCTGATGTAAGGGGGCTGCTGATGGGAATCTGATGTAAGGGGGTGCTGATGGGACTCTGATGTAAAGGGGCTGGTGATGGGAATCTGATGTAAGGGGGTGCTGATGGGACTCTGATGTAAAGGGGCTGGTGATGGGACTCTGATGTAAAGGGGCTGGTGATGGGACTCTGATGTAAGGGGGTGCTGATGGGACTCTGATGTAAAGGGGCTGGTGATGGGACTCTGATGTAAGGGGGTGCTGATGGGAATCTGATGTAAGGGGGCTGCTGATGGGAATCATCTGATGTAAGGGGGT
The DNA here is from genome assembly GCF_037356315.1 of Lithobates pipiens. NCBI lineage: Eukaryota > Metazoa > Chordata > Amphibia > Anura > Ranidae > Lithobates > Lithobates pipiens. The sequence continues at coordinate 355,411,919 of NW_027507748.1, read as the reverse complement.
GCTGATGGGACACTCAAAAGGTAAGTGGGCCGGTCTGGATGAAGTCCAGGGCCAAATTTCTGTCCCAGTCCAGTCCTGCTTACGGGCACAGAAATATACTGATACTAAGATTTTAGGAGGTTACAGGTGCAGAACTGTGCACATAGGGACCTACTGTGGCCATAACAGTTACACAAGAATGCATGCATACTGAGATCCTAATATTTTGATATTTGCCTGGAATTCTGCTTTAATAACTGGCAAGGGCAAAGAAAATAGAATCTTTTGAAGTCTATGTTTAAGCTGGCACGTCCTTTTCAGAATGTCTTTTACTGTGCCAAAAAAAAAAAAAGCCTATGAGACACCGGCAGACATTTTGTTCTCATGCACTGCTATGCTATGATTAGGCCAGGTGCAGGTTACTTCAACACACATTTAACTGATAAGTGGATGCTATTCATTTATAAGAAAACGGAAGCACTTTCCAGTGCACTGCTCATAAAAAAGAAAGCTGATGGAAATGACCAAACATGATGAATAAGCAATGGCAAATACTGCACAATTATGTCTAAACTGTGCTACCAGAACAAACACAAGATAGCTGTTAAATCTGTAAAATGAACATGCTAGACCTAGCACAGTGCTTTAAGTCTATACTGATGTTAACAAGAAATGTTTATGCCACATTTGATTGTGTATTGATTTGAGGCACATTTTAGTGGTTGTTTCTGCCAACTCACCTTGACATAATGGCACCTCTGAGTTCCAGTCATAATAGCCCTGAGGACGGCGTAAGCACATTGCAGAGTTAATTCCAATGAGTCGATAGCCAGGATTGCAAGTGAAGCGAATAACTCCTCCAGGTGGACTGATGACGGGACCCAGGACAGAGCCGTGGAGGGGAGGACGTTGAAGACTGCAGTATGCAGCTAATAACATACAAAGTAAAAGTGGTTGAATCAAGGTCTTCATTAATTTTCTTCAGAAATCAGGACATTCAAAAGTTTAATATAGAAACCAAAAACACCCTATTTATCACACTGCAAATTCATTTCCAAATACACCTTATTTTTTTATGTTCAGAAATGCTTATATGTTTGTATTTATTATTACATTTTCCTAAATCTATATATGATGGGAAACGTTAAGACGTGTACAATTAACTGCATTTTGTCATGCTGTCAAGAAATCACTGTTTAATTTAGTCGGTTTGCTTATGTGCACTAAGCTAGAGCCAAGCTCAAAAAACTGTGTTCATTATTAGAACATTTATAAAACATATATGGCCATTTTTAGATCAAAACAAGAAGGTTTCCAGTGTGATCTTTAGTATACAGATATTTTATTTAAATTGTGAAATCAGGGCACTTGTGACTTTCCCTACTTGTGTTTAATTTAAAGCTTGTTTGGCTGTACTTCTCCTGTGGATCATAGGAGTGCAGTTGACGTGTTTCCAGGCTCATGTCACAGAGCCGGTCCAAGCTAGGGAAAGATCACAACAATGAAGCAGGGATCCACCCACATGCCTGGACCGGCATCCGGCTCAGCCTCTCAGTGAGCGGGGGGGGGGGGGGGGGTTGAGCACAGAGGACAATGACTGACAGTCACCAACTCTCTGCTCAGTGAGATCTGAGAACAGAGTGATCGCGATGTTTGATCACTAGACATGGGCGCCGTCAATAAATTTGTTTAGTTCTGTTCCGTTATGGTTCGTATTAAAATTAATTCGTACTTCGTATTTTGTGTCCGAAATTCCGTTTCAATTCGTACGAAATACGAATTGCCGTTAGGTTCGTTAACTTGTACGAACGTTCGTTACGATGAATTTAACGGCAAAAATATACCTCAATATGACAGTCGATGCTGATGGAAGTTTGGTTTTTATCCGAAATACGAAATTCCGTTGAAGTATTTCCTATCCGAAATACGAATTTTCATTAGATGAGGGGCTCCCATCATCCCTGTGCTGTGCTGACTTCCTCCTGGGGCTGCTTATTATTATTATTATTATTTCGTACAAAATTCGGACGCATGCAATTCGTATTTCGGATCCTCCCGAACGTACGAATTTAGGGAAATTCGCACTAATTTGAGATTCGTACGAAACGAATCGCACATGTCTATTGATCACTCGGTTCCCAGTATTAGAGCCAGCGGGGGACAGATGCAGCATTGAACCAGTGCCGCATCCACCTAGGTAAGTTTGATTCTACAAAAAGAATGAACCCCATACTTGTCTTTTAACAGGTCCCATTTTAAACAACATATAAACTTATTTTTAAGATGTTGCAATATATGTTGTTTGCACATCCTCATGATATCGAATTTTATAATGTATGTCTTTCTTTTGTTTCTTTTAACTTTGTTGTAAATTTTTGAAGCTGCTGTGTGCGTCATTATTGAAGGGAACTGCACCTTGGCTCATTTATTACAATAACATATTTTTAGTGCAATGTCTTTGTAAGTAATAGAAATACATAACACAATAAAACAAGAATTAATATGTAAAACAAAAATAATGTCTTTCTGCCTTTCACCTATTCAAATAAAATGTATTAGTTGTATTAAAAACAGATCAATCTATCTGACAAAAACAAAAAAATAAACACAAGACAAATAGGCAAAAAATAGCCTCCCTAGTAACAATAATGCTATGTGGTGCTTATGGTAACACCGGGCAACTCAATAGTACACAAGGACAAAAACTCACAAAATATGCAGATCATCTAAACTGCAGTTTTTTTAAATATTTCATTACCATGTCAAGTATTTTATGCAAGGTTTGTGCCAAACATATTCCCATACCTAATAGTTTTCACATAACCTGAGTTATAACTGATATACTTTTTAAATACAGCTCAGTTTGCATAGCTTGCTCCTGTGGTTCTCTGGGATTTGTTCCATATTTTCTTCCAGAACAGGAAGCACACATTTGCATACATTTTTCAGTTCTTTGCTTTCAAAGGAGTCAACAGCTAGTGCTGTGGTGGGCAGTGGGATTATTAAGGGGCCATCTTGCTGGAGATCTGACAATCTATGAACCTCGTAAGAAAGCAATTGCTCCACTGCAATATCTTTCTCTCTCCTAATAATCACATATAAATTATTGCTGCTATCCAAAAAAAGCATACATGGGCAATGTAGGAAACCATGGTGTCACTCTGCAGAGTGACCATCCCAATTCTAAACTGCAAGAAGCAAACACGGTACAATTGTGTTATATATATATATATTTTATACACCCCCATATACATACACCACAACATTCCTTGTAAATAGTAAACTAAATTACTATTGGCAGCTTACAATGATAATATAGGAAATATGTGAAACATCTAAGGGACATATTTATAAAGCAGCAAATATGACATTCAGTGTAGATAACTTAATCATTGCCATTTTAAATGTATGGGCCAGGAAGATACAGCACTGAAAGTTTAGTGAATTTTGCATTAACTGATTACAGAGCTTTGAAAAAGTATTTATACCCCTTGACATGTTCCACATTTTGTCATGTTACAGCCAAAAACATACATTTATTTTATTGGGATTTTATGTGATAGACCAGCACAAAGTGGCACATAATTATGAAGTGAAATGAAAAAGATAAATGGTTTTCCAATTTTTTTACAAATAAATATTTGAAAAGTGTGGTGTGCATTTGTATTCAGCCCTCTTTACTCTGATACCCCTAACTGAAATTGAGTGGAACCCATTGCCTTCGTCACCTAATTAGTAAATAGAGTCCACTTGTGTGTAATTCAATCTCAGTATAAATACAGCTGTTCTGTGAAGCCCTCAGCGGTTTGTTAGCAAACCTTAGTGAACAAACAGCATCATGAAGACCAAGGAACACACCAGGCAGGTCAGGAAAGTTGTGTAGATGTTTAAAGCAGGGTTAGTTTATAAAAAATATCCCTCGCTTTGAACATCTCATGGAGCACTGTCAAATCCATCATCCAAAAATGGAAAGAGTAAGGCACAACTGCAAACCTATCAAGATATGCCTTTACACCTAAACTGACAGGCTGGACAACGAGAGCATTAATTAGAGAACCAGACAAAAGGCTAATGGCAACTCTGGAAGAGCTGCAGAGATCCACAGCTCAGGTGTGAGAATCTGTCTACAGGACAACTATTAGTCGTGCACTCCAAAAATCCAGTCTTTATGGAAGAGTGGCAAGAGGAAAGCCATTGTTGAAAGAAAGCCATAAGAAGTCTGTTTGCAGTTTGCGAGAAGCCATGTGGGGGACACAGCAAACATGTGGAAGAAGATGCTCTGGTCAGATGAGACCAAATTCAATTTTTTGGCCCAAAAGCAAAATGCTATGTGTGGCAGAAAACCAACATTTCACATTACTCTGAACGCATGGTGGTGGCAACATCATTTTGTGGGGATGCTTTTCTTCAGCAGGGACAGAGAAGCTGATCAGAGTTGATGGGATGATGGGATGATGGGAAGATGGATGGAGCCAAATACAGGGCAATCTTAGAAGAAAACCTGTTAGAGTCGGCAAAAGTCCTGAGATTGGGGCAGAGGTTCACCTTCCAGCAGGACAACAGCCCTAAACATACAGCCAGAACCACAATGGAATGGTTTAGATCAAAGCATATTCATGTGGTAGAATGGCCCAGTCAAAATCCAGACCTGAATCCAATTGAAAATCTGTGGCAACCTGACAGAGCTTGAGCTATTTTGCAAATAAGGAGGGGCAAAAAATGTCACTCTCTAGATGTGCAAAGCTGGTATAGATATATCCAAAAAGCCTTGCAGCTGTGATTGCAGTGAAAGGTGGTTTTACAAAGTATTGACTGGATACAAATGCACACTTTTCAGATTTTTTTTGTAAAAAAATTAGAGAACCATTTATCAGTTTCTTTCCACTTCACAATTATGTGCCACTTTGTGTTGGTCTATCACAATAAAATACATTTATGTTTTTAGTTATAACATGACAGAATGTGGGCATTTTTTCGTTTATGAATACTTTTTCAAGGCACTGTATTTCCCAAGTGTTTTTTCATTATTTTTTTTTAAAAAAAAGAAGTGTTTGGAAAATATTTATTCTCTATACATGGTTGCATGCATTAAAAGACATGACAATGGGGACTTGACATAAAAATAACTATACTTGGTTTAATAAGGCTAAAATACTAAGTAGTTTGTATTAAGTATTGAAACAAATTTAATATAGCAAACTGATCTATGGCATGTCTGCATACATCTTTAAGCTGCTTGGTTCAGCATTCTTACCTGAGTAGCGTATTTTGAAACCCTTTCGACTATAGGCATGGTCAGACATCCAGCGGAGGAGAACCTTGTTTCCAGTGCTAGTAAAAGTCATGGGAGCTGAATAGTTGCCACTTAATGACGTAAGCAGTTGACTCTGACCAGATGGACCTAAGAAAAGAAAATATTATTAAACTGCTATTTAACATATGAGAGCTAACCAGACAAAAAAGTGCACTAAATTGTGGTATAGGTCTGCAGATAACAATCTGACCATTTAAAAATCAAGCTAGGGGCCTGTGCTGATGAGCTTGGGGTTGTGTTGATGGCAACAGTTTGACTTCTTTTAAGACCCTTCTGAAATCATTCAAAATTCCCTGACAGGAGCATGTGACCTATGGTTGTCCTCCTTCTGACCAGAATTTGACCTGCTTCAAGCAGATTTTGCAATCCCAAAGACTTGTAGAGAAATAAAAAATCTGCTTGAAGCGAACAAAAGTCCATCAACATATGTTCTTAGGGTTCTTCTTTTACATAGGCTTTGTTCAGCAGGATAAATGTGACACTCTGGAGACATTCAGTTTTTGCCTGCACTTTAACAGTGGACTCATGTCGGACCTGCTTTGGATCTATGGGCAGCAGTAAGAAAATGGACTTGCGTCTGTTTACATCAGGCTACCCCTAATCCATCATGTTTAGGTCCAGAAAAATAGAAAATGAGGCAGTCATTTTTTTTTTCAGACCTAGACAGACTTGGAGGTAGGTGGATGTAAACAGATACACGTGCCTTTTGCATCCACCTGCCCATAGAATTACATACAGATTCCGATCAGGTCCCCCTGAAAAACTGACAGGTGGACATGACCAGAAAACCTGCGTGAAAGGTGCCTAACAATTATATTATGCAGGATAGTTTGACCTAAAATATGTTCATTCATTAGACCATTCACAATCACATTCCCTTAAAAAAACCTAGAAACTGCAAGCAGTGACTTAAAAAAATATAATGCTTGTTCAACAGAACAGATGGCAATGTGCAAACTGCAGAATCCTGCAAAAGATTTTAGTTTACTTTAGTCAGACCACAAAAGGTATATGATAATTTTAAAATACTTTACATATCGTTATACTCTTACTGAAAAAGCTGAAATACAGTTTCAAATTACTAACAAATGTAGTTAAAAACACATTACTAAGCTAAGCCTTTTCAATGATATCATTATGTTTATTTTGAGGTTTGGTTTAAAGCTGAACTCCAGCAGATATAATAGCACAATTTAAATCAGATATGCATTACTGTCTGTAAATAATTTTTTAAATACAACTACTGTAAGTAACTGAATCTGTCTGGATTTCAGACTACTGTGATCTCCTGCAGAGAGTAGCTGCCAAAGTAGCAGCACTCAGAGTCTTCGTTACTCTATGCTTTACTGCCATTCTACTTTTGTGAACTTTATAAGATGGAAAGGCAGGTGAAAACCCATATCAACGGGTTTCTGTGTGTTCGGGTCAATAACCTTGCTATCACTCCACTTATATTATATAATATGGGGATTTTGTCTTTCCCACATGCCCAAAGTGTTTAGCCAACAGTGTTATTTTTTTTTCATATGATTTGGCACTGTCTGATTATATGGGGCTTTTGGCTGCATTACTTTGACTGGGATACATGTTTACACTTATTTACTGTTTATTCTTGGCTAGTAGGGCACATGAGACTAGTTTTGTCAGAAGCCTTGAATCAGACCAAGACAGAAGTACAGTTTAATCACACTTGTTTAATAATAAAAGTAAATGTAGTCAAAACATAGCCAAGGTTCGGTAACCTGAAAGGATAGACAAGCCAGAAAGTCAGAAAGCCAGGAATCATCATAGTGGAACAGCAAGCAGGATCTGGAGCCAGAAGAAATGTCAGCCAAGCAAGTCTTTAACAGAAACACAGGAGATAGTCTCTGTGATGTTGAATAAGGTGAAGGCAGAGATCATCTGGTCTAGACGGCTTAAGTAGGCAGTACTGACGAGCAGGATATCATCAACAGGTGAATCACTGTGGAGAGATAGGAGCTGGCAATTAGCCAACAGCTGAGTGGCCAGCTCAGAGAAGGAAGGACTGAGCCCAGCCCTGAGAGTACCCCCTCCTCAATGACCCCTCCCACCTCCCCTTAGAGGACCACCAGGCTTGAGGGGAAAATGTCTATGGAAATCATGGGGAAGGACAGGGGCATGTACATCCAAGGATGAGACCCAAGAGCATTTCTCTAGACCGTACCCTTTTCAATGCACCAGGTACTGTATGTGCCCATGGAACCTATGGGAGTCAACAATGGACTGTACTTCATACTCCTCATGGTTCTCAACCTGCACAGGGTGAGGACATGGCACCGAGGTGGTAAGGCGGTTGCAAACCAAGGGTTTTATTAAGGAGACATGAAATACATTTGGATACGCATATTAGAAGGAAGGTCTAATGCGTAAGCCACTGGGTTATTCCTGTGAAGAATACGGAAAGGCCCAATAAACTGAGGTGCGAACTTCAAAGAGGGAACTCAAAGTCGGAGGTTGCGAGATGACAACCAGACCCTGTCCCCAACCTGGTAAGAAGGCACAGGCAGTCGTCTGTGGTCAGCATGGAGTCTGTACCTATCATTAGCATGTTGCAAAGCCTCCTGGACTCGTGCTCAAGTGGAACAAAGACCATGGAGATGCTCCTCTAATGTAGGAACAAATGAGTCAGGCAACATGGAAGGTTGGAAACCATAATTCACCATAAACAGGGACAATCAGGAATCAGAATTCAAGGAACTATTGTGAGAAAACTCGGCCCACAGTAAGAGGTCTGACCGGTTGTTATGATGGTCAGAAATATAGCAACGTAGGAATTGCTCCAAGTACTGATTGGCTCGTTCTGTGGGCCCCATTAGATTGTGGGTGATACGAAGAGGAAAAATCAAGCTGAATTCCCAACTATACACAAAAAGCTCACCAAAAATGGGACACAAACTGACTACCCCTGTCTGAGACAATCACCTTAGGTAGCCCATGTGAGAGAAAGACCTCCCAAACAAAAACGGAAGCCAGTTCCTTAGAAGTGGGCAACTTCTTAAGTGGGATAAAATTAGACATTTTCGAGAAACCGTCAACCACCATAAGGATAACTGTGTTGCCCTGGGAGTTGGGTAACTCCACAATGAAATCCATAGACAGATGGGTCCAGGGCCTCTCTCCATTGGTTATGAGTTGTAGGAGGCCTACTGGAAGGTGTCATGGAGTCTTACTCTGGGCACACACAAAACAGGCAGCTAAGAAAGCAGTTACATCAGCACATAGACCAGAATTGTTGGGAAATGGCCCAAAAGAGTTGATTCTTTCCAGGATGGCCAGAAGCCTTGGGAGAATGATAAGTCTGGAGCACGGCAGTACGGAGACTCTCTGGGACAAAGCAGCAGTCACCAGGTTTCTCAGGAGGAGCATGGACCTGATTAGAAAGAATTTTGTCACCCAAAGGAGAAGTGAGACTGGTGTGAAGTGGAGGAAAATTGTCATGACAAAGTGTCAGCCTTACATTCTTAGTACCGGGTAAGAATGAGACAATGTAAATGAAACTAGACAGGAAAGGAGCATTCTTCTGGGAGAGAGACGTTTAGCCTCAGACAAGAATGTGAGATTCTTATGGTCAGTAAGAATGAGAACCGGCACAGTGGTACCTTCGAGGAGATGTCGCCATTCTTTCAGGGCTAAAATGATCAATAACAGCTTTCTGTCACCAATCTTGCAATTGAACTTCACAGGTGAAAATTTCAAAATAAACACAAGGATGCATAGCGCTCTCAGAGGTAAGACATTGAGACGGAAGGGCGCCAACTCCAGTCTCAGAAGCATCATCCTCAAGGATAAAAGGTAACATAGGATCAGGATGTGCCAACACAGGAGTAGAAACAAAGGCAGCCGTGAGACTCTCAAGGACCTTAATGGACTCTGGAGACCAACTCTGTGAGTTACTGTCCTTTCTGGTCATATCAGTCAGGGGTTTGACCAAAGACGAGAAGTTATGAATAAACTTCCGCTAATATTTGGCAAAGCCAAGACAACACTGCAGAGGACGTAAACCCACGGGTTGGGGGCCACTGTAGGACTGATGAAAGTTTCTCTGGGTCCATTGAAAAACTAACAGTGGAAATGACATAAACCAGGAATTTAACCTGTTCATGATGTAATTCACACTTCTCCAATTTACAATAGAGATTGTTCTCTCTGAGTTTCTGAAGCACACAACAGACATCTGTGTGGTCGCTCTTCAGGGACTCAGAAAATGTGAATATATTGTCGAGATAAACCACAACACATAACTGTAAATTGCATGCTCACAAAACAAGGATAGTGCAACATTTCGGAGCCACACAGGACCCCTTCGTCAAGCATGTGTTCTGGTCTTAAATGCAGTTTTCCACTCATCGCCCTCCTTAATCCTCACAAGATTGTATGCCCCTCTCAAATCAAGCTTTGTGAAAACTGTTGCTCCCTTGAGATGGTCAAATAACTCCGTAATCAAAGAAATCGGATAGGCATTCTTAAACGTGAAACTATTGAGAACCCTATAATAGATACAAGGTCTCAGTTCACTATTCTTTTTCTTCACAAAGAAGAAACCAGCACCAGCAGGCGACAAATATTTGTGGATGAAACCTCAAGAAAGTGCATCTGCAACATACACCTCTGCTGCCTTATCCTCCAAGACCCACAAAGGGTAAACCCAGCCACGAGGGAGTATTGCACCAGGTTGAAGATTAATTGTGCAATCATATGACCAGTTTGGAGGCAAACTACCGGCTTGACCTTTGTCAAAGACATCGCCAAAATCATACGGCGGGGGAGAGTGAAGAGGTTCACAAGAGCTTGGCTAACTTCTGGAAGCATGTCTTACTGCATTGTGGCGACCAGGAGAGAATCTCAGCACGGAGCCAATCAAGAGAGGGATTGTGCCTCTGTAACTAAGGATAACCAATAACCAGCGGAAACTTAGGTGAGGAAATAACTTGGAATTGGATTATCTCATGGTGAAGAGCCCCTATGACCATGGACAATGGAACAGTCTCATGAGTCACATGGGATGGCTTGTAGAGGTCTTCCATCAAGAGCTTCAATGGCAAGTGGAGTGTCACGCAGCTGCAGCAGAATCGAGTGCTTCGATACTAGGCCTGCCCAAGAAACCAAAACCAGGGGCTTATCCTTCTGGATAATGGGGGACAAAACAATGCCACCTAAGGTCTGTCTGTGACAGGACCTCAATGTTTGGGCATTCCCTAGACGGGTAGGACAAGACTTAAAAAGTGACCTGCCTCACCACAATAAAGGCACAATCTCTCCCTCCTCCTAAGGGTTCTATCATCTGCAGAGAGACGTGTGAAGCCCAAGTGCATGGGTTCATCTTCACTGACCAACTCGTTACCAGGAGGTGAGGGAGGCAAGGGTGGGACTTCAAAGCTCAGCGAGAAACGTACAAGAGATTCTGCAAGCGCTCCTTAAAAGAGAGTCTTTCTCTGAGTCTGGAGTCAATGAGGATTGGAAAACGTGATTAAATTCTCCAGCTCAGTGGGTGTATCTCGGGCTGCTATTTAATCCTTGATGGTATCCGAGAGACCATGAGAAAAAGCAGCCACGAGGGCCTCATTGTTCCAAGCAACCTCTGCTGCCAGAGTACAGAATTTCCTAGATCTATTAGAAAACTTAAAATGGGAAATCTGAGACATTTCTTAACAGTGGCCTGGGCAGTCAGCCTATACCATTCGAAGCCAACGCAGCCTCCAACCTTCCTAAACTGGATATCTGAGATGGTAAATATTGAGCGATTGGAAATTCTCCTTGCCCATTAATTGGGAAATTACGAAACAGTTTCACCATTTTTAGCTCTCTTGGATGGTTTTTAGAGAATTTCGATAAATGAAAAGACCTTCAAACTATGCAATGATATGGTCGGTGTGATCCTTTTTCATTCTGGTGAAGCCCCCTGGGACCCTGTCCATCCCTCACTTGCTCTTTCTATCCCCCCATTTTTTCCTTCCTCTTGTCCACTTTCCCTAACCTCCCACCCCTCCTGCCTCCCTTTTCTTTTCCTCCTATACTTTGTTCACTTCATGTTTAGGAGTGTGTTTCTGTTTTTCCTATGTGGTGTCAGTGATTCTACAAGTCTTTTCTCAGTCATCATTTTGGCTGTTTAGAAGGGATGTCTGATAATTTCCATTTTAGTTTGTCTGTGTATTGGAAGGGATTTTCTAAATCTTTGTTAATGACATATCTGCCTCACTCATACACAATCTCATTGTTATACTTGGTGGTGGAAGTGATATCACCCGACCTTTCCATGTATTAGCTTGTATTATAGTATTCCTCTTCACGATGTAACAGAATGGACTTGGTATCTGCTTATTATGATTCTATGTTGAATATGTTACCAATTGTGTTTTCAATAAATTCAGATTAAACATAAAATCACTGACTTTTCCACTTCTCTTTCGAATATACCTAATATATAACCCAGCTAGAAGCCTGGAAGGCTCCAATTTGCTTGATTGACAAAGTGTCTATTTTTCTTCTATTCCAAAAAGGTAATAGTTATACATTGGAAATCCCCTCATCCTTTAAAAATTCTGATTGGCAAAAGCTTATTAACCAAGTAATCCCTATGTACAAACTGACCTGTAAGGTTTATGGCTCTCCTAAACACTTGATAAACTTTAGTTCCCTCCCCCCCCCACCCCGAGAGCATCTATATTGGTCACAATAAGGATAGTATAGCAAATTCTATGCAGAGTTTCTCTTACCAATGTTGTTAACAATAATTATCAATGTACATGCTATACTAATTTATATGTTGCATCGGATAGGTGTTGCTGATAACAAGTAATAATATATGGTCATAAGTGGATACCAGTTTGTTTTCCTATGTGCGAATCTATATCTTCTTAAATTCTCTTATAGGGAAAACAGTTCCTATATGAGTACTGCAACAATAGCAGCTCCAATTTTACTGTTTCTTGGGATGAACAGCCCCATTGAAGAATATCCTTATTAACCACTTAAGGACTGCCCCATGTACATGTACTGCAGCAGGGCGGCCCTTAAAGAGGGATTCCACCTACAAAGAAAATATTAAAAGCCAGCAGCTATAAATGCTACAGCTGCTGACTTTTAATAAATGGACACTCACCTGTCCCGGGTTCCAGCGATGCCGGCAGCCGAGGCCGATCGATCGCTCGGCTCTCGGCTGCTGCCGCCACCATTCTAGGTGAGGGAATCAGGAAGTGAAGCGAATCGGCTTCACTTCCCGGTTCCCTACTGTGCATGCGCGAGTCGCACAGTGCAATAGGAATTGTCCGCGCTGTCTCTGAGACCCGTGTGTGTCCCAGCAGACAGCGCGGCAGGACAGGAAATGGCGTAGACTCCCATGGGAGTCTATGCCCGGAAGTGGGTGTAAATACCTGTCTTTGACAGGTATCTTCACCCCCTCCCCCCTGAAATGTGCCAATTGTGACACCGGGGGTGGGGGGTTCCGATCAGCGGAAGTTCCACTTTAGGGTGGAACCCCGCTTTAAGTGCAAAATCATGTACCTGCATGTCATCGCTGTTATCAGCTCTGAGCTGCGCTCTCGATTTGATTGGACACAGCGGGAGCCAATCAGTGGCTGTAGGCCACCCGCGGTCATTCAGAGGAGAGACGGAATGGTGGTCTGCCTATGTAAACAAGGCAGGCTGCCATTCTGTGAGGAAATGGAGATCTTGTGTTTCTCCTTTCCTCCAATGTATGCATTCCCTCCACAGTTGGAAGGCATTCCCTAAGAGCGTGGAACCCTTTGATAGCCCCTGATGTTAACCTCTTCCCCGCCAGTATAATTTATACAGTGGCAGTGCATTTTTTCTAGCACTGATCACTGTATTGGAGTCACTGGTGCCCAAAAAGTGTTACTTAGTGTCAGATTTGTGTAATAAAAACAATAGAAAAAAAATTCCATAAAAATATCCCATAGTTTGTAGATGCTATAAATTTCGTGCAAACCAATCAATATATGCTTACCAAAAATATGTAGCGGAATACATATTGGCCTAAATTGATGAAGAAATTAGATTTTTTACATTTTTTTTATTATATGTTTTTTATAGCAGAAGGTAGAAAATAATGTTTTTTTTCTAAATTGTCAGTTTTTTGTTGTTTATAGCGCAAAAAATAAAAACCAGAGAGGTGATCAAATACCACCAAAAGAAAGCTCTATTTGTGGGGGAAAAAGAACATAAATTTTGCTTGGGTACAGCATCGCACGGCTGCGCAATTGTCAGTTAAATTAACGTAGTGGCGTATCGGAATAAATGACCTGGTTAAGAAGGGGTTAAACCCTTCCAGAGCTGAAGTGGTTAATATAATAAGTAAGTCCCACTTCCATTTTGCCACTGGGGCATTCTGCCTTCAACTTACATATTGCCCTTCTCATACCCACTTCACTCCTCTACTTTACCGCCATCCAGCTGTTTTACCCTTTCCAATCCTCCTACGCACATACCTGCTACTCCTGCACATATTTCCCATCATCATACTGTTAATCACTCCTCTCTAGTACATGCCACTATAACCTCTGTACTCCTCTCCTACACATGCTACCCCACGTTAGACACTTCACAACACTCTGCTGTACATATTCTCATCTAAACTCTACCACTCCTCTTCTGTATATACTACATACCATCCATTCTCCTCTTCTGAGCATACTGTCTGCTAAAGTGCAGCTTTGGGATTTTTCGTAATATTCCCAACCTTGCCCATTTTTGAAAGGACACACTTTTGCTAGTCAAAAATATTTTTTATTTATTTACTTTCTGGTACCATCTAAAAGGATAGTTTTCCAAAGCAGCTCACTCATATTAGATATGAACAGATTTGGAGCTGGTTCCTGTTTACAACCAAGATACATTAAAGCAGTCAATCACCCACGCTACGTGTAAAATTGGGGTTAAACTGGCCGCTGCTGTGCATGACAAAAGTAACTATAACTACATATAACTAAAAAACAGTGAACATTCATATTTCTTTTACTGCTTTATCTGTTTTTATGATTTATGCACCATATTACCACTTTATTCTATTATTATTTGGGTTTGTTCATGCTGTGGTATAGTTATATACCATATTTATCAGCGTATAAAACACGCACTTTTTTCCCCTTACAATCAGGGGAAAATCGCGGGTGCGTGTTATATGCCGATCCTCCACGATTTCTGGGCTCTGGGCGGCTTTCAGCCGCCTTCGGCCCTTCTCGTGGCTTTCGGCCACCTTCGGCCTTTCTCGGTGGCTTTCGGTCGCCTTCGGCCCTTCTCGCGGCTTTCGGCCACCTTCGGCCTTTCTCGGTGGCTTTCGGTCGCCTTCGGCCCTTCTCACGGCTTTCGGCCTTTCTCTGTGGCTTTCGGTCGCCTTCGGCCCTTCTCGCGGCTTTCGGCCGCCTTCGGCCTTTCTCGGCGGCTTTCCGCCGCCTCCGGCCCTTCTCAGCAGCCGCAAACCGGCGAAAGCCGCCGAGTACGGCCGGAGACGGCCTAAAGCCACCGAGTACAGCGGAAGGTGGCCGAAAGCCGCTGAGTACGGCCGAAGGCGGCCGACAACTACCGGGCTCCGTCGAGATACACGGGACATCTTGGCAGCCCCATTTTTAAAAATAAAACCTAACACTGAGGGGACAACGATGCACAGGCTGCAATGAGGACAGGCTGCAATGAGGACAGACTGCAATGAGGACAGGCTGCATGACAAGGCTGTATGACAAGGCTGCAATGAGGACACGCTGCATGACAAGGCTGCCATGAGGACAGGCTGCATGACAAGGCTGCAATGAGGACAGGCTGCAATGACAAGGCTGAAAATGACACTGACAAGGCTTCAGATGGACACTGAAAGGCTGCATTGATGGGCATTTAAATATAAGTTGTTTTTTTTTCCTTAAATTTCTCTCCTAAAAGTTTTTTTCCTTAAAATTCCCTCCTAAACTTGGGGTGCGTGTTATACGCCGGCGCGTGTTATACGCCGATAAATACGGTAACCAAGATACATTGTTGGGTTTAGAGTGAATATATAAATATTGTATTGATAGCAAGTAGTGAATGTTGATGATGTGTGTTTACAAACAGTACTCATCCTCATTTGTTATTATGGCTATGCTTTTATTTCCATATGCTAGCAAAAATTATGTTTTTTTTTTTATTATACATGGTGGCAGTAGATACGTTGACATCAGCATATCTATACTTGTTGTTGTGGTCTCATTAGTAGTTAGTAATTGTCTTGATCATACGTTTGGTTTACTTTTAATATTAGATCATTCAGAATTCATTGACAAGTGCATGTGATCTGCAATTGACCTCTTTCTGAGCTACATTTTACTTGCCTCAAACAGGTTTTACCTTTTCATAATGGATGCTTTATGCTGTATGGTAATGCAAATCCCATCTGACAAGACCAAAAGCCTGTTGGCACAGTCCAACGGGCATTAGTCCTACAAAATGATCCTTGCGTTGTTAAGCAAGCAGTACATGGGGCTTTGCCTTGTACCTACACTAACAAAAGCCTCGTCTACCCTCTGGTGCCTAGTCCTGCCACTCTGCCATGTCACTGCCAAATGCCAGAACTTTAGTCCCCAGTACAGCTTCTGACATTTAATAGCTGAATGAAAGAGGAGGGGTTTAGTTTAGTACCAGAAATGGATGGATTTCATTTTTGGCAAATGGTAAGTCTCCCTGTACAACTATGACCTATGAACCAAAGAAGGCCCACAGTTACACTGGGATTACTTTGAAGGCGAACACAGTTACTTTTGCAGTGTTGTTACATTTTAGGTGAGGTAAGGCTATGACATTTTAAAATTATTGTAACTTTAAAAACATGTTAGGCCGATTTAGGATAACTTTAAAGCTCCATACTATACCCAGTGTAAAAAGAATCCTTTGGTAATTCAGTACAATACAGAGATCAAGTAAATGATATGCTAAAACACACGTGTAACCCAGGGCATATTGGTTCAAGGGGTACTTGAGCTTACTAAATTATATTCACTAAACGAGTGTAACATTTCAGCAAAAGACATGCCATATATGAAACAGACTTCAAAAAGTATTTTAATCATTTAAAAAAAGCATTGTGTGTTGATTATTTATACACTATTTGGGTTTAATGAGAATAGATATTCACAGGCCAAGGGATAGTAATTCACATATGTTAAACAACAATAAGGGTAGTTGGATTGATTTGCATTGGATTTTAAAAAAGGGTACTTACTTTATTCATGTTATGGCACATTAGGTTTAATGTACTAAAAGTAAATAGGCTATTCAGGTCGCAAAAGAAGCAGAATTTGAAAAGGCATTTTTTCTCAGAGCTTAGTGAATGTGGTAAAGTTTTAGTTGAAAATATCCAATCACATGCAAGGAAAATAAACAAAAGCACTTTCACTTGTAAATGGATGAAATTAGCAGAGCTTCACCTCATTCACTAAGATCTAGGGCAATTTCCCTTGCAAAATACAACGTCCGTTGCAAAATTAACACTCTATTTTCCTTTAATAAATCAACCTCATTGTGTTACCTAGCTGCATCTGCTGCTAAAAAAAGACCATAAAAATAACGGTCTGCATTTCTGTGTTGCAGGTATATTTGACCTGTGGATGTCTGGTGTCAGGAATGGCTGCACAACACCATAACATAGACTGATTACATACCTTTTGTAGAGTATACTATAGTACACTTTGCAAAAACATGTTCAATTTCCAGTACGGTCTGTACATCTTTTCACATAAAATTACCCAAAATGACTGAAAGTGCTCAAAATTTTAGCAGCCACCACAAAAGAAGGTGATATTTTCTTAAAACCACTCTTAAATCTCTTACTGTACTCCATTCTCTTACTTCTTTCCCCTATTTCTTTTAACAAGAGCAAGATTTGCAGCACTAATTTTCAGTTGTCACATAATTAACTGTTCTTTCGACCCTGTTCTCTCAGAACTTCAGAACTTTTGCTTCTCCTAACTAATACATGCTTTAAAACATCCAATTAATCCCACTTTCCAAAGGCATATTGCACTCCTCCCTACAGCATGGTCTAATTACCCCTAGACTTAAGAAATCCTCACTTGACCCTACTAGTCTGTATGATCTACTGTGTGACTCATCTCAGCACTACCCTTATCGCTAAACTCCTTAGGAGACTAGTATAAAACCATATGACCTATTTTCTCTTTAAAAAAAAATAAAAAAAAATAAAAAAGTATCTGTGCTATGCATTTTGCTCAAACGCTATCTATACTTTAACAAAACCAAACAATGACTTGTTCATTGCAAAGGCATGTATTTTATGATATGTTCGGAAAGGTACAATGCATAAACACAATACCACAAACATTTAATTATGTTTCATTAAGTCTGCATAGTTTCTTTCTCATTTTCTTTACTGCTCAAATCAGTACAGGTACAGGTTCCAGCCACAATCTATGTAAGCATCTCCTTGTGTCTATGTGAGAACAATGTCACACACATTTTTGATATTTTTCTTTTTTAAAGATTCAAAAAATCAGGACTACAACCAAAAATAGGTATAAGTGGCAGTTGTCTAGGGGGAACCTCTGAGATTACAGGTACAAGAACTTGCACCCAGTAATAAATCTGTGCTTTTTATCGTTGACAATAGATATGCCTTAAAGTGATTGTAAAGTTACTTTTTTTAAATTAAAACAGCAAACATGTTATACTTACCTGCTCTGTGCAATAGTATTGCACAGAGCAGCCCCAAATCTCCTCTTCTACAGAGCAACCCCGAACCTCCTCTTCTGGGATCACCAATTAACAATCTTGGCTTCTTCTCTTCTCCACAAGTCTCCATAAAAAGCCAAATGATATAGGGGCACTTGGGCGGGCCCGATCCTGAGCCAGGCTGTGTGTGTCCATCAATACACACAGCGTGGATTTGCCCTGCTCCCAATCCTTCCTGACAGGATTTGACTGACAGTAGCTGAAGCCAATGGCTCCTGCTGTTCTCAGTAAAGCCTGTGAATGCAAGAAGTGAGCAGAGCAGGGCTGACAGTGGGGACAGCGCTGGATCAAGAGTGGTGTCAGATAGGTGTTTGGGGGGGGGGGGGGGGGAGGACACAAGGTTTTCTACCTTAATGCAGAGAAGGCATTAAGGTAAAAAAAATAAAAAATCTTTTTGCCTTTAAAACCACTTTGAACTGGAAAAGTTTAAATAGTAAGGCTTCGTGCACATTGGAAGTTACAGCTGCTGTTTTTATCTCAGTCATTTTTTCTACAGCCAGTAAACTCCCCAGTATGTTATCCTATGTGTCCATGCACACATAGACTGTTATAAGCATTTTTTTGGCAGGGGCATTTTCTGGTTGGAAAAAAACCCAAAACTAGTGAGTTGTAGGAGGAGTTTTTCTGCTGAAAAACGCAAAAAAACACTGATAAATGTGGCTATGCGGCACTTATCAGTGTTTTTGAGCCATAAGCTTTTGTGGGAGTATAGTTATGATAAAAAAAAGCTAAAAAAAAAGCTAAAAGATGCTGAAAAACGCTACTGCAAATTCTACAACTACAGCTTTCTACAGCTAATGCTATTAGTGTTGCATGAGGCCTAAAAAATAGCGCCACCAAAAAAGGTAGCATTTTTCAGATAATGGAGGAACTTTTAAGGGAACAGAGACAATTTACGATTGTTAATGAACTGCCATTTTTAAAGCGCAACTTTGCTCTTTCAATTAACATTGACTATTTTTGATCCTTATTCTGTAGCATCAGTAAATGAATAGGAAAGTATATTATATTTACTTGTTTTAAACTTTTTTTTACATTTCAGTTACTTTCTATTTTCCAGGTCTAGGCAAATAATGTCATACATCCCAGGAGTCTTGAGGAGGTGAAGACAGGAGGAGGGGTTTCTCAGCTAAGCACACCCTCCTGTCTGCATGCCTAAGCGAGGGACAGAGGAATCCAGAGGAAAATGCTACATGAATTATCTGCCCTTAAGGAAGATGGTCACAGACAGAAATATTAGGGGGTGTTTTTCAAAGTGATTTCACAGCAAAATAAAGCATGGAGCCATGGATGGATGAATGTATGGGGGAATGTTTTTTATTAGCCTTAGTAACTGCACGCAGGTTTCAATTACAGACTGACCTCTGAGATTTCAAGCTGAATGTTTGGGTGGATTTCTCCAACACATGTAGGATACTTGTCCCTGTTGTGTCACATTTTTGTCTATACCCCAGAAATATATTTTTGAGAATTGTTAAATAATAATTCTGGCATTTCTGCCAAACCTAGAGTATCCATTTAAGTCCTAAGGCTGTGGGGAGTCTTGCATGGAAGGTCCCTTAAACACATCCCTAAATTGATGATTGGACAATGAAGGAAGAACAGCTTACTAATGAGGTCACCCCTCTGTTCACTTAGTTTTTTTTTTTCCTTACATCTGCATGTGTTCACTATCAAGACATGTGCACTATACCAGTGGCTAATTGCCTTCCGATGCTGTCCCTAACTCTTCATCTGTCTCTGAGTTATATTTTAACATGGATGCTTATATCAAGACAATTTTCAGTTACAAAGAATGCTTACATTTGACACATAAATACATACATTTTTTGCTTTTTATATTCTGCATCTCAGATTTTAAGCCTAAGTGCAGCCAAAATAAAACCAGAAAAAATCAGCATAAGGAACATGAAAAAATCAGCACAAGGGACAGCACAGAAGACAATATGATGTGTCCCTTGTGCTGATGCCTCTTCTGTGAGTTGAAATCCTCCATGTCATCGCTCCTACCCCCCCCCCCCCCTCTTTCCACTGCCATCACCTCTGGGTGTGATAGTAGTTAAGACAGCTAAGGGGCCGGCCTCAAAGTTTCTGCATATGCACATTGTACATCGATCACCCAGAGGGGATTGTTTTTGTCACAGAAAAAGTGGAGTTCATTTTTAAAGACTCCATTTTTTCCTACTCCACTAACACAGTTTGGGGGCAATAGAAAAGGATGAAACAAAAACCCCAACTTACTTTGGAGGACAGGGATATCTACCATATTATTTTATGTACAGTATATTAGCGTTAGAAAGTTGTATTGCATAATACATTTTTACTTACACAACAATTCTTGCACACAATCAAGCTAAGAAATGACTTACCATCAAAGATGTCAAACTCGTCATACTGTTTTTCACTCAGAAAGTATTCCACAGTCAATGTCACATTATACCCAGCCTCAACTTTTATAAGCCAGGAACAGGTCTGGAACTGGGGGTATGTGCCAGGATAACTTTGACTTAGAATCACTCCAGTTGAGTCTGTTAGGATCTCATTGGTTGGACACAGTACTGCAAAAAAAGAATGTGCAGCTTAATCAGCATTGCAAACATAGCCTAATACATTATGGTGAATTTAGAAAAGAAAAGAGAATAGGAGAAGAGAAACAGTTTGTTCATTTGACACAGGCCCTAAAATATATCTCTTCCTTTATGTACCTGTAAATAAGTTTGTACATACAGTATCTGTATGTACAGTAAATCTTGGAATACACCTTCATGCTTAGAATTACAGATATTACGAGAATAATGATTAGAAACAGAATCTCACCTTCACAAGTGGGAGGTAGATCCTCAAACTGCAGGTGTGTTCCCAGCCTGCAAATTAAGATTTCAGGCCCTATTAAAGTAAATCCCGGGAGGCATTTGTAGCGCACAATGTCACCTAGGGAGCATACAAAAAATTAACGTTATATAATGAGATATAACTGTATTTCAAAATATACAACTGTTTAATGATATATGCTTACTTATTATATTATATTAAGCTCATATTAATATTTATTAGAAAGTTGGTAACTCAAGATAAAATTATAAAAAAAAACAAAAAAAAAACACACTCTGTATGGGCTTAGTGTGCGATATCCTCATTTGGGTTAATAATATTATATCCCTGTGAGTTCTTTGTGGTAAGAAGTAACTGAATGTGGCTTGTTAGCAACCAGCACCATATGATCAGCATTACTTTATAACAGAAAAAAAAGCACCTTAATATTTTTAGAACCAGCCAAATTCAGGTAGCATGGCTTATCTTAAATAACAAAAAATATGTTATATTTGTATCTGGCGGTGAGTTATTACATTTCTCATGGCATTATTTAATGATTGGTGTTCATGACACGACATTTTATCTTGTGCATTTTTTTTGTTATTTTGTTAAGTAATGTGATGTGACTATCAAATTTTTACACTCTCGCTGTTCCATATTTTTGATAATAATTTGTAACACGTTGTCACTTTTCCATTTACATTTAGGATAAAATGACAGTTCCTCCTAATAGGCAAACCCCCTAACCCCGCAAGGTATATTCGCCAAACCATGTTCACTTGCAACTTCCCAACTGCAGAAGTCCACTTCAGTTAAGCTCTGACATTGGATGGTGACAGAACTTATCCTGGTATATGACAGGTTTTGAGCCTAGTGACTGATTACATGCTTCTCCATATCCAGAAGCAGTGTTCTATTAGGGCTGTGGAGCAAGGGCTTCAACAAAGGGAGGGGAGGTGGCAAGGTAGACCAGATGTGTGGACTGTCAGGAAAAAATATATATTTTGCCCTGAATGGGTGGGAGTGTCTGTTTAAAAAGTGAGGTTTTTAGATTAGCCAAGTGGGAGCTCACAGTGGCCTACTACAATAGATCAGCCATTGAGTCTGTCAGCTCACTGATTACATTGTAAATATGCAGTAAAGCCCAATTTCTACATAGCATTAATAAAAACAGGTAGCAGAGTCTGCATTTATAAGGAGAAAATAATTATTTGATCCCCTGCAGATTTTGTACGTTTGCCCACTAACAAAGAAATGAAGGGTCTATATTTTTTTTTTATCATAGGTGTATTTTAAATGATAGAGACAGAATATCAGCCAAAAATCCAGAAAAAAAAGACATGATGATGTTATATATTGAGTTACAGTTCAGTGATTAAAATTGGTATTTGAGCCCCTAGCAAAGAACGATAATTATGGCTCCCACAGACTCGCTACAGTATGTGCTCATGTGTTACACAGATTAGGTATGGTTGAGGTGCAAAATGGGGTGATCATGGAAAACAACAGTATAGGTATTGTCCTTGTGAATAATTCATAAATATTATAAATGTAGTCCATCCAACAATAATTAGAAATGGTCAGTGACCTAGGGCAAGCCTCTGGTGAGAGTGGAAGCGATCTCCAGGATAAATGTAAAAAGAGAGAGAGATACGCCTCTGAGTGTAGCCTTTAAAAGTGTTTAATACGAAGCTTCTTATTAAATACTTTTAAAGTCTACACTTAGAGGTACCTCTCTCTCTCTCTCTCTCTTTCTACACAGATTAGGCTTGTAAATTTAGGAAGGTGCTGCTAACAACAACTTGTTATGTGTATAAAAGACACTTGTCAACTGAATCTCTTTCTTCTATTCAATCCTCACCATCATGGGCAAGACCAAAGAGCTATCAAAGGATGTCAGGGACAAGGATTGTAGACCTGTACAAGGTTGGAATGGGCTACAAGACCATCAGCAAGAAGCTTGGTGAGAAAGAGACAACTTTTGCAGCAAACTTATATTTGCAAATAATATTTATATTCGCAAATGAAAGAAATACAAAATAACCATCAATCGCCCTTGGTCTGTAGTTCCATGCAAGCTTTCACCTCATGGGGTAAGCATGATCATGAGAAAAGTGAGGGATCAGCCCAGAACTACACGGGGGGAGCTTGTTAATGATCTCAAAGCAGTTAGGACCACAGTCACCAAACAAACCATTGGTAACACAATACGACGCCATGGATTGAAATCCTGCAGTGCCCACAAGGCCCCCCTCCTCAAGAAGGCACATGTACAGGCCGGTCTGAAGTTTGCCAATGAGCATCTCAATGATTCAGTGAAGGATTGGGAGAAAGTGCTGTGGTCAGATGAACCAAAATTGAGCTCTTTGGCGTTAATTCGACTCCCAGCAAATTAAGGTCATGGAGAGGCCTAAGATGAGATGTGTGCAAATCTGGTAACCAACTACAAGAAATGTCCTCTGTGCTTGCCAACCAGGATTTCTCCACCAAGTACTGTCATGTTTTGCTTGGGAATCAAATACTTATTTTACTCAATGAACTGCAACTCAGTTTATAACATATTTTTCATGTGGTTTTTTTCTGTGATTGTGAATGGTCTAATGAATGAACATATTTTAGGCCAAACTATCCTGCATAATATAATTGTTAGGCACCTTTCACACAGGTTTTTTGGTCATGTCCACCTGTCAGTTTTTCAGGGGGACCTGATCGGAATCTGTATGTAATTCTATGGGCAGGTGGATGCAAAAGGCATGTGTATCTGTACATCCACCTACCTCCAAGTTTGTCTAGGTCTGGGGAAAAAAAAGGAAATGACTGCATCATTTTCTATTTTTCTGGACCTAAACCTGATGGATTAGGGGTAGCCTGATGTAAAGAGACCCAAGTCAATTTTCTTACTGCTGCCCATAGATCCAAAGCAGGTCCGACATGAGTCCACTGTTAGAGTGCAGGCAAAAACTGAATGTCTCCAGAGTGTCACATTTATCCTGCTGAACAAAGCAGTAAAAGAAGAACCCTATCTCTATCATTTAAAATACACCTATGATAAAAATTATAGACCCTTCATTTCTTTGTAAGTGGGCAAACTTACAAAATCTGCAGGGGATCAAACCTTTTTCCCCACTGTATAGCTGCCTCATATGCAATTATGCATTATACAAATAAACAAGGTTTTTAAAACATTAAAACATATTTCTAATATTATTTACATGAAATTCGTCTTTTTTACATCTACTGCTCATGAAAAAGAGTTAAATAACTATATATATATCCTTTAAAGCAGAACTCAAAGTATGCTCCAATTTGCATGCTTACATTGGTCCGGCTTGAATCCAATGTAAGTATGCATATCTCATATCTGAGGGATGGAGCTACTACAGAGATTATTACCATTTTCTGGGTGCATTTGCCTTTAGTAAATGAACCCCCTTGCATTCATTGAAAAAAAATACAAGGTGTTCTGTGAATGGCAGCAGTGCTTAGTGAGCTACCCCTGTGGTCCACATGCAGTTGGGCAGACATTTGGCACTGGACCCAGATGATCATGAGGATCACTATAGTAGCGCTAACTACTACAACAATTTTCAGCTTCCATATTGGTCCCTCAGGTATGAGATATGCATTTTTGCAAATAAGATCATGTCTGAAGTGTAGCTTAAAACGTCTTGCATGGTGTTTAAAAATAACAGCTGGAAGTGTACAAATTGTAATTTATTGTAAAAGTGTTTTGATGCACACTGTTGTATGCATTATTACTCTGAAAATTATGCAAAGGCAAAACTAAAGTCAAGCAAAATGATATTGCAAATGTAACCACACAAATGTTGTACATACACTAATCTGTATAGTGTACTCACCCATTAGAAACTCTTCACTGCCAGAAAGAACTTCTCCATTTGGCACTGTTGTAGGGGGTTTGCATTTCCTAAGTCGATACCCTGTAACAGGGAACATTGATTTCAAAGCAAAGCCAAAGAAACAATTAAGTACTGATTTAATAACACACAACTTCCTTTTATAGAACACAGTCTATACATTGCCAAATAGACAAAAGTAAATATAAACTACTGTGCAAAGGTTTTAGGTAGATATGTGTGAAAAAATGCTCTAATTTAAGAATGGAGGAATATAATTGTTAATTGTTTATTTTTATCAATTAACAAAATAGAAAGAAAATGAACAGAAGAAAAATCCAAATCAAATCAATATTTGGTGTGACTATCCTTTAAAGCAGCATCAATTCTTCTAGGTGTACTTGCACACAGTTTTCGAAGACGCTCAGAGTGGGTTGTTCCAAACATCTTGCCGAACTAACCACACATCTTCTGTGGATGTAGGCTGCCTCAAATCCTTCTGTCTCTTCATATAATCCCAGACAGATTTGATGATGTTGAGATTGGGACTCTGTAGAAGCCAAATCATCATTTTCAGGACTCCTTGTTCTACTTCACGCTTAAAGACATGCAGCCCCAAACTTGCAAGGAACCTCCACCATACTTCATTGTTGCCTGCAGAGATTCATTATTTTACCACTCTCCAGTTCTTTGGTGAACACACTGCCTCCTAATAAAGCAAAATTTTCCCAATTTTGACTCATCAGTCCAGACCACCTGCTGCCATTTTTCTGTAACCCAGTCCAGATGTTTTGTGCATAGCGGAGTTGCTTAGCCTTGTTTCCACATTGGATGAATTTTTTTTCTGCAATTCTTCCTTGAAGACCACTTCTGGTCAGACTTCTGTGGACAGTAGAGGAGTATACCCAAGTCCTGCTGGTTTCTGCCAGTTCCGTGCTTTTGGAACTGCTGGGCACATTCTGATGTTGAAAAGAAGTAAGCATGATGTGTTTTTGATCTGCTGCATTAATCTTTCTTGACTGACCACTGCGTCTCCGGTCCTCAGCGTTGCCCATTTCTTTGTGCTTTTCCAAAAGAGCTTGAACAGCACATCTTGAAATCCCAGTCTACTTTGAAATCTTTGCCTTGGAGAGACCTTACCAATGCAGTATAGCAACATAGTGTCTTGTTGCTGTGCTCAATCTAGCCATGGTGTATGGCCTGTGACATGAAACTGTCTTCCACAGCCTCACTTAAGTGGCAGAGTTTTGGCTGTTCTTTGCCCAGTTATAAGCCTCCTAAAGAGCTGTTTTCAATTTCAGTTAATGGCTGTGTTTCAACCCACATATGAAATTGATGATGATTAGCACCTGCTTGATTAATTGATGAATCATGCACCTGACTCTAAGCCTACAAAAATTCCTGACTTTGTGCAAGTGTGCAAAGTGTGCAAGTGTAAACTGATGCTGATTCAAAGCCAAAGCATAGTCACACCAAATATTGATTTGATTTAGCTTTATTTTTCTGTTTGCTCAGTTTGCATTTTGTAAATTGATAAAAATAAATAATTAAAATATCTATTTTTAAAAGGATTCATACTTTACAGCATTTCTTCACACCTGCCTAAAACTTTTGCACTGCATAAAGACAGAAACTGAGAGACAGGAAGGAAGAAAGGGAAAGTGAAACAGACATGAACTTAATTAAAAGTTAGTCTAAACAAGTCATGCATCCAGTTCATATGGGATGTACAAGCATCCTTCAATTGTGTCTAATATGCTCCCCCTCCCACATACTACACCTTACAGAGGGAGGGTTTCAGCATCAGAGGCAGTGCTGTCCAGTTAGAAAACATTGGGCAGGGATAGGTGTGTACAGGTGCTGAATGGAAAGTTACAGGTTTATGAATGAGCAGTGACAATGCTAATAGCTACACCACCTGCAACTGCTTTTCATCTTACTGTAGTGCAAGCAGGTAAAGCCTACATGAGAGTGGCAACTCTACTCTGAATTCAGAAGTAGTGCAGTATCATTGCTACTCCATTAAAGGAAACTGCATAGGTAGACTTTACTGGCAGGATTAACATGTATTTATGGGACTTTGCAGGAGGACTACGAGAAAGCTGCAAGTGTAGATGCATGTATAATTACAGAGTATATTTTTTTTAATGGGAGACCATAATTCGGCCTTAAAAAAAGGACAACTAAATTACATAGCAAATAGCAGTCTTTTGGCAATACAAATCATACTTAACTGACCATAGAAGTAGAGAGCGAAGATCCCCCCACTGGCTGCATTGCTGTGAAAGGTGATAAGGACATGGTTGGATGAGCTCATGGTTGATCTTTTAGAGGAACTGCTAGTGAAAACTCCTAGCTGAGGATCTGACTGTTGAGGACCATCCCTGAAACACAGACAACAAAATAATGCAGTCAAAAAAACAGAAAAATTAGTTTGCACTTTATGACTGTGAAGCAGGGCAAGCAGGAGCATTTTAAGCACTTGTTCCTTGTATTCAAACCTTTGCTACCTATTTTTTTCTACAGTTCCTACAAGGAAAGGGGGCAATCCTAGCAGCTCTTCTGCACCTAATGTAGTGTTAATGAGGACTCAGAAGAAAAGCAGCAGTGTAACTATAACAAAGGCAAGGATTGATGTTTATAGAAGTGGCATTTAGAGACAGAACATTAAAGTATAGCCAAAGCCTTTTTGTGTGGATAAAGTAGTCAGACATTAGACACTATGTTAAGTTTTTATTGCTTTCTGTGTCCTGACTCAACTATTTGTTAAGGTACCCAATATCACAGGGGGACAAAGGGATGGAAAATCCAAACTTTTAGAGCCGTCTCCAGAACAACAGGTTAGGCTATATCTTCCATTGGGGGTCACTGTTCTAATATACTGATCGAAGTGTGGCTGGTCCAGCAGGGGGTGGCCACATTTTTATCAGTTTGTGGGTTCCCCCTCTGCAGAATTTGATTGTTTAATCAGTTTCTGTCATGGGCATGTTGGAAAATTTTCCATTTACATTTTCCAGCCGATTGGCTGCAGCTACTGATCAGGGTATTCACATGTCCCAGTGACGGGGATTCTTTCATCCACCTTGTTTATGTCACTATGTAGATTGAGAAATCTGTTGCCAGTTGGCCGAAAGAAAAAAAAAATAACTGTATACTGTATGGCACGCTTTGCAAAGCTTTTACTTGCCATTGCTTCTCCAGTGAAATAAATCATCCCAATAGGACACAAAAGCAAAAAAAAAAGCTGAAAGGGTTTTTTTACCTGTCTCTGCTATATCCAAAATGGCTATACATACAGTTTTACTGTCTTTTTTACCTACTATGAATCTACAAAAATATAGAAATTATGCAATCATCCAACATCCCAATGACGGAACTTCTGCACCTTTTAAAACAAGTAACAAGCAGAGAGAGTAATGTTATTGAAATAGGCACTGTACAAACCAGTGGACTGTGGAGAATGAAGAAGCAATTTTTCTAGGTATATTATCTAGCTTAAGATAAAAATGTGAAAAAACGGTGCTAATTGCTAATAAACCATTAATAAAAATAAGTCAATTGGATACAATAGCAGCACTCACAGGTGTCCCCAATACTTCAGTGTACATAGAAAATATTTAAGTAAAAAGTGTTCTGTTATAATATCAAAAAACATTGAATAGTAAGTCCATCCATATAAAAAGGTGCCTATACCCTCCTGAGACTCCTGAGGAAGTCACGTGACCGTGACAATATGCATGGAGTGGAGCCAGGTGATGCTGCCAAAACTGGAAGTGATGCAGGAGCCTTCGAGGCCTGTTGTCAGTTTTAACAGTTTAAAGTCTTTAAAGTACAATGTAAGTTACCACATTTAAAAAAAAAATTTTTAATGAAATACCGAACTATGAGGATACCTTTTCTTGCATGAGCCATTATAAGGAAAAGAAAGCACAAATTTAAAGGACCATACACACGGTTGTCAACAGAGGGTCAGAACACTAGGAGAGAAAGAGGTGGAAGAAGACAGAGGAGTCTAAGATTGCTCACTCCAGCATAGGGTAATGCATGATTTGATCTAGCAAGAGAGGTCATAAGTCAAAGTGAGCACATACAGGCATACCCCAATTTTATGTATGCAATGGGGTTTATTTACTAAAGATGGAAAGTGCAAAATCAGGCTCACTTCTGCATAGAAACCAATGAACTTATAACCCCAGCTTGTTCAATTAAGCTTTGGTAATAATACCTAGAAGCTCATTGGTTTCTATGCAGAAGTGAGTCTGATTTTGCACTTTCCAGCTTTAGTAAACAAACCCCATTGTGTACTTAAAAGTGGGGTATGCCTGTAGTTAGGAAGGTGGTTGGGAATCACTGAAGCATGAACACTTTTTATTTGGATCCTATTGCCGTGGAGTCGCTTAATTAATGCAAGCACTAATGCCTGTCATCTGGATCACATTGTTGAGAACCACTAAATGAACTGCACTTAATGGTTTTACATGTTAAATGTTAAATGGTTTTAAAATAACGATATTATATGCAAGTCATGGTAAAACGTTTATATGTTGATGGTTTAATACAGAGGTTCTCAACCTCATTCCTCAACTACCCCCAACAGGCCATGTTTGCAGGTTTTCCTTAATCTTGAACAGGTGCATTAAATCAGAGTCAATGGCTTGGTATTTTGGACAGCTATTGTATCTAAGAGAAATTCCTAAAATATGGCTTGTACTTGAGGACAGAGGTTGAGAATCATTGGTTTAATACATACAGCACATAAGTCAAGGTGAGAGCATAGTTTGGAAGGGAGTTGGGAATCACTGAAGCACCAGCACATTTTATTTGGATCCTATTGCTGTGTAGTCACTTAATTAATGCTAGCACCAGCATCTGTCATTTGGATCACATTGTTGAGAACCACTCAAGTGGTGCATTATATGAGTTTATAAGTTTAATAAATTTTTTGAAGGACTACACTTTATTAGTTTTGGACTGAAATTTTTGTTTGGAGGAAGTTATACATGCAAAAGCACTTTAATGATATTTTATGCAAGTCATGGTATAAAGTTTATATGTTAATGGTTTAATACGTATAGTACAGAGGATATAGGCACAGCAACATTTGCACTTTTTATTTACTTCACTTTATGGGAACACAATGAGGTTGGATGCAGCCACCCATTATTAGCCCAGTTATACGTTTATATCCAGTTATACATTCCATCCAAATAACAAGTGTCAGTGAAAAGGTCTATTACTAAATGAAAAATCTACCGGTGCTTAATAACACACCATTTCACCAGAAGTGGTCTAGACACCTCCACCATTCAGATGCACTTTCCAAATATTTAGACCCGCCAAAGCTAAGGTCAAACATGCTAAAAGAATCACTCACCTCTGCTGCCTTTAAAGTGACTGTAAAGTCTTTTTTTTTTTTCAATAAAAATAACAAACATGTTATACTTACCTGGTCTGTTGCAGTGGATTTGCACAGAGCAGCCCAAATCCTCCTCTTCTCGGGTCCCTCTTCTGTGATCCTGGCCCCTACCGCCTATTCAGTGCCCTCACAGCAAGCAGCTTGCTGTGGGGGCACCCGAGCGGAGCCACAGCTCTCTGAGTCCATTCAGACACAGAGCTCTGGCCCGGCCCTGTCTCTCCTGATTGGCTGATTGACGGCAGCCAATGGCGC
This sequence comes from Lithobates pipiens, assembly GCF_037356315.1. NCBI lineage: Eukaryota > Metazoa > Chordata > Amphibia > Anura > Ranidae > Lithobates > Lithobates pipiens. The sequence goes on along the minus strand of NW_027507748.1, from coordinate 355,381,540 downwards.
GGCTGCTGTGTCTTAGTCAATCAGGAGGGAGAGTCTCGGGTGGCCGAACCACTCATGGAGATTGGTGGGGAGAGATGGGACTCTCCCCACCAATAAGTATTATTAGGTATAAGGTAAGGTAAGTATTAGGGGGTGCTGGGGAGTCTGCACACAGAAGTTTTCTTTTTTATCTTAATGCATTAAGATAAAAGAAAACCTTCTGACTTTAAAACCCCTTTAAGCTTCTGCTTTCATTTAAATAGGGACACTCTTTATCCATGCAGATTCTCCTTTCCTTGCCAGTACTCAGGGGGAAAGCAAAAGTGGAAAAAGCCCCATAATGCAGTAGGTTTGAATCAGTTTTATTAAGAACACTAAAAATATACTCCTAATCTTCCAGAAGCAAACAGACATTCAGATAAAACAAAACTCCGGCCACTGCCCACTGCCCACATGACGACCTGTGGGGTTTGTTTTTTGTTAATGGTTTATTAGCACTTTGCGCAGTTTTTAAAAAAAAATTCTTAAGCTAGATAATATTACCTATGGAATTACTTCTTCCTTCTATCTTATAAAGATGCACGGCACAGCCCACTTACTCCCTCCTGCTCTGAGCTAAGTGGGGGATAGGGACGGATAGGTCAGAGGATGCAGCTCCAGCTCGCCTTTTCTCTGTGCTGTGTCTGTAACAACCACGGCAGAAAAGAGAACTGATCACGTCTAATTAATTAGGTGTTTTATATGGTTAGAAGAATGGTGTAACCATTATGCTTACATCACTCACTTGTTTCGTCCCCCTTTATGTGCATTTATCTCATAGCATCAAATTCATTGTTCATAATGACAGATGCCCATAACAGGGCTTCGTGTACAGAAGAGACTACTTATTGCTGTCACATTTACTACTGCTCATTTATTTTTACTAAACACCTTTTTTTATAAAAAAAAAAAAGGAGGCGAGTTGTTTTGCAACCTGACAGAATTTTTTCTCCTGTTTCAAAAACGAATTGATTTATCACAGAATGGGGCTGTTGCCAAAAACAGCCAGCAATTTGCAAAAACTAAACATGAATCATGTATGGTTGCTAGGGACAACAACTCCAACTTTGCCTTTTTCCTTTCTTCCGTTTTAATGAAGCAGGCTAAAATATTACGGTTAAAACAACACCTTCATTTTAATAAATTATCCTCAATATATAGTTTATACATTCAGAGTTTACTATGCCATTACAACTCCAATGTGTCAATCGATACATATAAGTACTGGCTATTGTCTTTTCATTTAATTGAATCCCATGCGATAAGTTTGATACCACAGTTCATCATGTGTAGTTATAGACTGTTATCTTTTTCACAAAATGCTTTAGAAAAAGAAAAAATATGGACAAAAGTGATATTATGAGGAAAACAAAGAGACATACTAGAACACACTGTGCGCTGTGTACAATGTGATATAATAAAAGTGTGCATTAGAGAGAGAAGTTGCATGGCAGAAATGAGAACCTGAGCAGTACAATATTCCTCAGGTCAGAGGCACTGACAGTTTCTGAAAACTGAGCAATTTGTCAGTGTCAGGCATGTCCCCCTCCCAGCCTCCTCCTGTCCTATCCTTACTATGCAGGCCTCCAGTGCTAACGTTGGGGACACTTTGACAGTGTCCCCATCCTTTCCAATTAACTTCACTTGGTTTTTAAATTAGTGTTAACGAGCTGTCCTGCCACTATCCATCAGCAACCTTAAGGCCGGACCTTCAGTAGAAAAAACCCACATGTATTTAACAGGCACAATGAGGTACTGTTTCAAGGATAAAAAAAAAAAGAAAATAATTATATATATATATATATATATATATATATATATATATATATATATATATATATATATATATATATAAGACAAGGTAGGGCACATCTGTCGTATCTTCCTCTTTTCTAAAGATATTCACATCTGAATCTGCTTCCACCAGATATATAACAAAAAATTGGAGATGCAATCTCACTTTCAAAAGTGTTTTACTTCAATCTTCATGCAAATACAAGTAATGACTGCACAGTTTCGGACAGGAACCCTGTCCTTCATCAGGTTTCATGTACAGTATCATACAAAAGTGAGTGCACCCCTCACATTTCTATAAATATTTTATTGTATATTTTCATGTGACAACACTGAAGAAATTACACTTTGCTACAATGTAAAGTAGTGAGTATACAGCTTGTATAACAGTGCACATTTGCTGCCCCCTCAAAATAACTCAACACACAGCCATTAATGTCTAAACCGCTGGCAACAAAAGTGAGTACACCCCTAAGTCAAAAAAGACCAAATAAGGCCCAATTAGCCATTTTCCCTCCCCGGTGTCATGTGACTCTTTAGTGTTACAAGGTCTCAGGTGGGAATGGGGAGCAGGTGTGTTAAATTTGGTGTTATCGCTCTCACTCTTTCATACTGGCCACTGGCAGTTCAACATGCCACCTCATGGGAAAGAACTCTCTGAGGATCTGAAAAAAAGAATTCTTGCACTACAAAGATGGCCTAGGCTGTAAGAAGATTGCCAAGATGCTGAAACTGAGCTGCAGCACGGTGGCCAAGACCATACAGCTGTTTAACAGGACAGGTTCCACTCAGAACAGGCCTCGCCATGGTCGACCAAAGAAGTTGAGTGCACGTCCTCAGCATCATTTCCAGAGGTTGTCTTTGGGAAATAGATGTATAAGTGCTGCCAGCATTGCTGCAGCAGTTCAAGGGGTGGGGGGTCAGCCTGTCAGTGCTCAGTCCATATGCCACACACTGCATCAAATTGGTCTGCATGGCTGTCATCCCAGAAGGAAGCCTCTTTTAAAGATTATGCACAAGAAAGCCTGCAAACAGTTTGAAGACAAGCAGACTAAGTATATGGATTACTGGAACCATGTCCTGTGGTCTGATGAGACCAAGATAAACTTATTTGGTTCAGATGGTGTCAAGTGTGTGTGGCAGCAACCAGGTGAGGATTACAAAGACAAGAGTGTCTGGCCTACAGTCAAGCATGGTGGTGGGAGTGTCATGGTCTGGGGCTGCATGAGTGTTGGGGTACTGGGGAGCTACAGTTCATTGAGGGAACCATGAATGCCAAAATGTACTGTGACATACTGAAGCAGAACATGGACCCCTCCCTTCGGATGACTGGGCCGAATGGCAGTATTCCAACATGATAACGACCCCAAGCACACGTCCAAGACGACCACTGCCTTGCTAAAGAAGCTAAGGTTAAAGATGATGGACTGGCCAAGCATTTCTCCTGACCTAAACCCTATTGAGCATCTGTGGGGCATCCTCAAATGGAAGGTATAAGAGTGCAAAGTCTCTAACATCCACCATCTCTGTGATGTCGTAATGGAGGAGTGGAAGAGGACTCCAGTGGCAACCTGTGAAGCTCTAGTGAACTCGCTGCCTAAGAGGGTTAAGGCAGTGCTGGGAAATAATGGTGGCCACACAAAATATTGACATTTTGGACCCAATTTGGACATTTTGACTCACTTTTTTTGCCAGTGGTTTAGACATTAATGGCTGTGTGTTGAGTTATTTTGAGGGGACAGAAAATTTAAACTGATATACAAGCTGTACACTCACTACTTTACATTGTAGTAAAGTGTAATTTCTTCAGTGTTGACACATCAAAAGATATAATAAAATATTTACAAAAATGTGAGGGGTGTATTCGCTGTTGTGCGATACTGCAGGTACATACAACTTGATGAAGGATGGAGTTCCTGTCCAAAACTGTGGTTGTTACTTGTATATGCAAGAAGATTGCAGTAAAACACTTTTGAAACTGAAATTCCATCTCCAATTTTTTGTTTTATATATACACAGTGGGGGTTATTTACTAAAGGAAAATCGACTTTGCACTGCAAGTGCACTTGGAAGTAACGTCGTTGTAGATCCGAGGGGGACATGAAAGTAAAATAAAAAACAGCATTTTAGCTTGCACATGATTGGATGATAAAATCAGAAGAGCTTCCACTCATTTCAGATCTACCCCTTAGATTGAGAGCAACTGCACTTTCAAGTGCACTTGCAGTGCAAAGTAGATTTGCCTTTCGTAAATAACCCCCAGTATCTCACAAAACATGCCCAAGAGGGTTAAGGCAGTGCTGGAAAATAATGGTGACCACAAAAAATACTATTGACACTTTGGGCCCAATTTGGACATTTTCACTTATGGGTGTATTCACTTTTGTTGCCAGGGGTTTAGACATTAATGGCTTAATTAATGTGTTGATTTATTTTGAGGGGACAGCAAATTTACACTGTTATACAAGCTGTACACTCACTACTTTACATTGTAGCAAAGTGTAATTTCTTCAGTGTTGTCACATGAAAAGATATAATAAAATATTTACAAAAATGTGAGGGATGTACTCACTTTTGTGAGATACTGTATATACTGTATATATGTGTATATACACACACGCTGTTTAGATTGGTTGTAACATAAGAATTAAATCATAATAGCAAAAACAAATAAATTACAAAACGCTATGTAGGATTTATATAGTGCCAACAGTTTGCACAGCGTATTACAATATAAAGGGAGAAAGTAAAGTTACAATGCAATAAAATACAAGAGTGTTAAAAGGGCCTTACTTGCTCGAAAGAACTTACAAACTAATAGGGTAAGGAAAGTGATACAAAAGTTAATAACTGTGGGGGCTAAGTTGATGGAGGAGTTAAAAGTTCAGATTTTAGTTAGAGGTGGAATAAACATCCCTGAAGATATGAATTTTTAGGGATCGCCTAAAGGTGGCCAAAGCAGGAGATAGCTGGACAGATTGAAGTAGAGGGTTCCAGAGGATGGAAGAGCAGAAATTTGTTAAAAGTTATACAAGGATCAAAGAGACACAGTAGTAGTGATAATACTAATAATAATCAATTCAATAAATGTAGATGATCAATTTTGTTTGTTTTAATGTAGAACTATAGGCAAAACATACTTTTTTTTACTTTCGATAATTTTCTATTAGTTAAAAAAACTGAAATAACACTGGGCAATCAGTAATTAAATGCCAGAACAAATACAAAGAAACATAACAAGGGCTCAATGCCCAGTATAAAAATTCAAGCCTCACAGCATACATAAAGTAATAAGAATGAGGTACAAGGGGTATACAAAACTAACACATCAATCAAACGTTTTATTTTATTTTGGATACAGCAAGGGAGGGTTAAAACCCGTCACATTTTTTTCACCATTTATGTCACGTTTTGGAGATTACCCTTCACTTTCTGTCCCAAAGCCAAACAAGAAGTGAGAGGATTCCTGTAAATTAAGAGATTCCATTGGGGACCCCTAGGTCACCAGAACTAGTGTCCCTATTGGAACATTTCCTCTTTATTACTTTTCTGGGGACAATCCAGAATTTGGGATTTTCTTTGCTTTGATTTTTAAGGAAAATGAAAAACAGGACAATTTGAAAGGATGAATCTCCCTAACGAGGGCACAGGCAGCAATAAAAACTGACAGGTGTTCTAAACCCTCTCCATTCTATCCAAAACTAAAAAAAAAAGTTTTGCCTTTACTTATACTTTATGTTAAGTACAGACTCAATGGGAGGTTAAATGGTTTAGAGCTTTGGCCTTTCTCTATAATGTACATAGAATGCTCCTGCAGATAAGCAGTTACTTTGATATTACAGGTACAGGGAATATGCAGGAATTATGTGTTAGAAATGGGTTGAAAGATTCCAGCCATGAACTTAGAAGATGGTGGGGTGGTATCTCACAGACCTCCTGTTGCTCAGCATGAGGTTTTTAAGACATATGAAATGTACTGTTTTATAAACCCATACATTATCTCTTAACAGCCTTTTCATTCTGAGAGCTTTAGAATAAATCAGCATTCTACAATTCTAGTGCATGAAATACTAAGAAAGTAGTTTATGCCCTGGTATGCTACTGAAACTGGTAGGGTAGTCTAGCTAAAAGTAAAACTTTAGTTAAAGCTGAGTGAGTCCCTGGCTCAGTATGTCCCTCAGATACAACAACAACCATGGAACATACTGGGGGTTATTTAGGAAAGGAAAATCCACTTTGCACTGCAAGTGCACTTGGAAGTGCAGTCGCTCTAAATCTAATGGATAGTTCTGAAATGAGGGTAAGCTCTGCTGATTTTATCATCTAATTATGAGCAAGCTAAATTGTTGTTTTTTATTCTCCTTGCATGTCCCCCTCGGATCTACAGTGACTACACTTTGAAGTGCACTTGCAGCGCAAAGTGGATTTGCCTTTCGTAAATAACCCCCACTGTTTTCCTTGCCATTTGGGAGTTTTGGGTGTTCCTAGCACCCACCTCTGTGTGTCCCAGTTCCTCCTGTTGTATTCTCGATAACATCAAATATATACAAATCCAGAAACCCATTATATGAATACAAGAACTCTTGTGCGGATTCCTCTTAACAATGATAACATTGGACAATGATGTTTATGTAGCTAAGTCTATAAAGCTGTCACAAAAAATGTATTAAAAGTTGGCATAGATGTAACAGTGCTATTGGCATGCATTACTAAGGGAAATACAAATGAGACTTACATTTCACCATGAAAATGTTTTATTTTAAACTTTTACTTTACCAACAGCCTGCATATCTGCCCTAACTCGACATCAGAACACTCTGTGCAATATGTTAATCAATGCACATACACAGCTAACCTCCCATGGTCCTTCCACTGAGCGTGGAGCCAAAGGCTTCAAAGCTTACTTAACTGCAAAAGATCTAAATCTATACTGACAATGCAGTTATCATTTATACACATCCAGGATAGTGTAAATAAACAGTACACTTAACTGAGATTGGTGTAGTTTTAATTTGAGACTTTGTACAATAAGCAACATACCTGCTTAGTTTTATGATATTTTAATTAGGTTTGATTACACAAGGATAAGCAGAGAATCAACAATGAGACAGAATGGTAGTTAACTAGTAGTCACACCTGCCTTGCTAGACTAGGGTTCTGAACTCAGATACCACTAGGGACAGTGGAGGTTATTTACTAAAGGCAAATCCACTTTGTACTACAAGGGCAAACTACAAGTGCAAAATGCACTTGAAATTGCACTGAAAGTGCACTTGGAAATGTAGTCACTGTAGATCCGAGGGGGACATGCAAGGAAAATAAAAAACAGCATTTTAGCTTGCACATGATTGGATGATAAAATCAGCAGAGCTTCCCCTCATTTCAGATCTACCCCTCAGATTTACAGTGACTGCACTTCCAAGTGAACTTTCAGTGCAATTTCAAGTGCACTTTGCACTTGTAGTTTGCACTTGTAGTGCAAAGTGGATTTGCTTTTCGTAAATAACCCCCATTGCGTGCATTAAATTTGCATGCTCTCCCTATGTTTCTGTGAGTTTTCTCTGGCTCTTGTGGTTTTCCTTCAAGCAACCAATAACATTCTTGTATTTTAATTGATGGCCTGAAGATTACTTTTCATACAGTTTGTCTGTAAAACTATAGTAAACTGAGAGATCCTTAGAGGAATAGCCTGATGTGTTTCAATATATGTAATCTTTAAGGCTTTCCCTAAAGCCAGCCATAGACCGTTCAAATTGCTAGCTACAAAAATATAGTAATTAAAATAAACAATATTTTGTTATTTGTACAGCTGCCCAGACCTAAGCAGACTTTTCAAATCTCGGCTAGTTCAACGGGGACCGACCGAGATTTGGACCATGCATAGACAGGCTATTTGATCAACTTGGGTACAAACAGCCTTCTGGAATTTCATGTGAATGTTGTCAGTGGCTATAGCACAAGGAATAATCACTTTGTGTTCTCCTGGCCGTGGTTGGGAGAAAGAAAACCGCTTCATCTATGGATGGTTTTAGACAAACGGGCCACTTGGTAAAATTTATCCCAGGTATAGACATCTCAACAAAGAAAGCCATGCACAGTGATAATTACTTATCTTGACCCCCTCCCAAATATCTGGATCATACAGGGACAATAAACGTGGTTGTAAGTGATCTATATGATCTATTTCATCTTGGCCATTTAATATTAGAGCAAACATCTTGTCTGAAAACAATCTACATGAATTCTTATAACTGTATTGTGCATTTATATTAGAATAAAACTTTGAAAGAAGAGAGAACTTTCAAAGTTTGTAACATACTATCATTATAGTTATATCTTACTATTATCATTTAATACAATGCAAAGAGATGCTTACCAGATAGTTATGTGATCATTCTGAGGTTCAGTTTCTAAAATTGTGAAGTTTATGTGTATTCCAAATCCTACTGGAACCGTAACGATCCAGGAACAGTCCTGAGAGTTTGGGTACTGATTAGGGAAGCCAGGGGAATAGATGGAACCATTGAATGCTGTGACATTTCCTCCACACGGTACTAATCGTGACATGCAAGAGTAGTCAAAAAGAATGCAATGTTAATCAGAGAAAGACATTTATTCAACTGAAAAATCCTACATGTGTGCATATACATATAAATATAAAGAGTCTTCACTAGAAACATGCACGTACTCCACTATGAACTAACTTATTACAGTGATTTAAATGAATTTTCTGTGGAACACAAACTGAAAGATTTATTTTAGTTGTTGAGTGTATATTAGCTTTTTTTTTATACAAAGTACTCCTGGGCGCTGAACTCCTTGATTCTCCTCTTTGGAGAGCATTTTCCATATATTCATACAGTATCACAGGCTCTTTACAGGATCCTGTATAAAAAGTATGCAGCCCAAACAAGTGAAATAAGAAGTTTAGTCAGCAAGGCAGGAAATGTGAAGACAGGTGATGGGAATACAGAAAATAGCATCTAGCCCTATACTATTCTCTCCAAAAAGCTGGTAATTAAATTTGTCAAAAATCGAATTTGATTGGGAACAGCTTAGTGAACATGCAGACCCAAATGCTATGTACATTTTCATTATTTCTCTTATTAAACCTATAATTTTCATTTATTTGTTTGCTTTTAATAACCTTCTCTAATAATACCTAGTTATAGCTGAGTATTACATTTCCCAGATGTCTCTACTTTTGGCAAAACATCATTAAGCTGGATCAGTTCCATAGCTTGCAAATAATTACATATACATTATATTAAGGGAAACTGCAAAATTAGAATATTACTCAATGTGTTATTTTAACACATGCATACAGAAAAACAAACATGTAGTCATTCATTTTAGCTTTTACAAAAGGTTCAGAACATTACCTTTCCTTAAGGTTTTAACAGGCAATTAAAATTTATTTTATGAACGTTTGGTTTATTTAAGAAAACTACTAAACCACAGTAATTCAAAATAACCTATCAACAGTCATCTTTTCTTATTCATGCCCTAACTGACGAGAAGTAAAACAAATTTTTTTGCTTTGGGCTACTGTATTTTACACTTTATCAGTTCATTTTTGGATGCTTTAAAAAAAAAAAAAAAGCTTGATTTTGTTTTATACAGCTAAACTACATGCACTACTTCCGCATTCACATATTATTATACAAGACATTGATACCGCAAGGAAACCGCCCATTTGGCAGTTGCTGCTCTAACACACTTACCCTCACACCTGGGAAATGGATGATCCCAATTTCTATTGGTGCCATGCTGGCAGGTCAACACAGGATGACCTATCAGTTGATACCCAGGAGAACACTCAAAAGAGATTGACTGTCCCACATTATAACCGGCTCCTCGAACTATACCATGGGAGAAAGGTTCAGGGTCTGGACACTCTTGAAGCTCATATGCTGCAGAAAGAAAGTATATATTAAATATATAAAACTTCCAAAATACTACTATAAATGTTAAAGTGCCAACAAAATGTACAATTGCTCAGGCTAATAATAAAAATAATAACAATAACAGTTTCAGTAGAAAAGGGGATTAACGCTGTTAAAACAAAAATGTGTGCAGCCTTGATCATCACACCTATTACAGGTTAGTAGGACATCCCATTCCAAAACCATGGGCTTTAACATGGAGTTGTCTCCCCCACTCTCCCCTTTTGTGGCTACCACAGCCTCTATACTTTCGGAAAGGTATGGCATGGAGTCAGAAGGTTTTCAACCAATGTTCCAATTCATACCAAAGGTGTTTAATAGAGTTGAAGTCAGGGCAAGCCACTCAAACACCACAACCTCCAACTTTTAAAACCATTCAGTTTTTGATCGTGTGTCTTCTCTAAAGTGTTGAAAGCTGATTTCTGTTTTTGTGGAATACAACACTACATTGCTCTTAGCAGCACGTTCAAAATAAATTCCACCTTGCAGTCAGCACAGCAGCAAATGAAGGTTAACCAGTCTTTCTGTGTCTATTTTGAAGAGGTTTCTGATGACCCCAGTGTTCCAATTTAAGTGTTGATGACCCAATATAAGTAATTTCCACTCTTGCAATATTGTAATCTTGTATTCATGCTTCACAGAGTAAAGGTACATTTTTGTTAAATGGTTCTTGCTGTGGAATCCTTGTTAAAAAGAGACTACTTAGAATTCCCCATTTACCATTAAAATCCCCAAATAACTTTAGGAGCATATCATAGTTTTGTTTTGCATTATAAGTTTTTTTTTTCCTTAAAAACACAAACTGTTATTTCATTAAAGCAAACTAGTCTTGTTAAAAACTCTGAAACGGATCAGCAGTGTTAGACAAAGTACCTACAAGTGCCTTTATGTACCTCTTTTCCATATAAAACTTGAAGTGCTCGATATGCATACAACAAATCTACATTCCTCCACTACAGTTCTGCATTGCAATTAACATAGCCTTATGACCAATAAAGAGACCTGGTTTGAACTGGGATTTTACTACAGGTACTGCAAGACAATATTTGAATATTGAATGCCCCAGGTGTAGAACCTTCTGGAAGTGCTTAGTGTATGTGATTGTTTTTGAAAGAGAAATGCTTTGAAAAAAACAAGCATCCATACTAACCTCCATGTTGCAGCATCTAACACCAAGTTGCGATCACATGACCAAAAAAATACCTAACTGTGCTGTTGGCTATAACCTCTGTGCTAAACGACAACGTAAAACTAAACGTAAAATGAACTCCCTTCATAAAAATGTAACATTTGTACTTATTATAACAAATAAAAATATGAATTGATTTGTACAAAATCAGAATGTGTATATACTGTATATAAGTATATAGTACTGTGCAAAAGTTTTAGGCAGGTGTGAAGAAATGATATAATGTAAGAATGCTTTAAAATAAAATATATATTTTAAAGTGGTTGTTAAAGCGGGAGTTCGGCCGTTTTTTTTTTTTTTTTTAAAGTCAGCGGCTACAAATACTGCAGCTGCTGACTTTTAAAATAAGGACACTTACCCGCCCAGCAAGCCCGCGATGTCGGCACCCGAAGCCGATCTCTCAATCGTCTCTCGGGTGCTGCCACCGCCATCTTGGGTATGGGAATCAATTGCGGCTTCACTTCCCGGTTCCCTACTGCGCAAGCACGAATCGCGCTGCGCAATAAGGATGGTCCCCGCTGTCCCTGGGTTCTGTGTGTTTCCCAGTGGACAGCGGGGGACCCGCAGGAAGTGGCGTAAATATCCGCAGATTCTGCGGATATCTATGCCAGAAGTGGGTGCAAATACCTGTACTGTACAAGTATCTGCACCCCCCTCCCCCCTGAAAGGTGCCAATTGTGGCGCCGGAGGGGGGGAGGGTTCCAATGAGCGGAAGTTCCACTTTAGGGTGGAGCCCCGCTTTAAGCTACTACTATTAAAACCTCCCATCCCCTCTGTAACATAACAATACGTATCCCTGTGCCTGTATTATATAATAAAAATGCAGATTATACCATATATATCAGAGTGGCTCCGGGTGCTCATGTGACTCCTTGGCTCTCCCCTCTGCCCGGCTGACAGCTACAGCGGGCGGGGGCCGTGCACTCCCAATGACATCAGCCGGGAAGGAGGGGAAGAGAGGGGAGAGAGAGCCAAGGCATCATGTGAACGTAGGGAGCCGCTCTGATATAGGTAGAGATCGGCATGTTTTTTATATAACACAGCCACAGGGACACATATTGTTATGTTACAGAGGGGATGGAAGGATTTTAGGATTTTATAGTAGTTATGAAAGCAGCAGGAGGGGAGGGGGAGGGCACTGACACGAGGAGACAGGCGGGAGGGACACAGAAGGAAGAGAAGGACAGAGCAGGGCTGCGGATGACAGAGGCACTTAAACTGACCACAGTGTCAGGGCTCAGCAGCCATGATAAACCGTGGTCAGTTTACAGGGGGGTATAGCCGGGCAGGATCAGCCAGGTTTTTTAGGTGATAGAAGGGGGCAAATTACACAGCACAAGCATGCTGTATACCATGTTTTTTTCTAGGTTAACACACACTTTAAATTGTTTATTTATTATCAATTTACAAAATACAAATGAGAGAACAGAAGAAAAATCTAAATCAAATCAATATTTGATGTGACTATCCTTTGGTTTCAAACCAGCACACTTGCACACTTTGTAAACTTGCACAATGTCATGGATTTTGTAGGATTAGAAAGGTGTATGAATAACGATTATACTAAGCAGGTGCTAATAATCATCAATTTCATATGTAGCGTTAAACACAGTTATTAACTGAAATATAAACAGCTGGGTAGCTTAAACTGGATGAGGAATATCCAAACTCCTCTACTAAGGTGAGGTTGTGGAAGACAGTTTCATATTACAGGTCATACACCATGGCAAGACACAAGGTAGTTATACTGCATCAGCCAATATTTCAAAGCAGACTGGGGTTTCAAGATGTGCTGTTCAAACTCATTTGAAGAAGCACAAAGAAAACATTTTGAGGGCTACATATGCAGTGGTCTGACAAAGAAACCTATTGTAGCAGATGAAAGACACATCATGCTTACTTCTCTTCAATATCGGAAGATGTTCAGCAGTGCCATCAGCACAAAACTGGTGGAAACCAGTGGGACCCAGGTATTCCTATCTACTGTCTAAAGAAGTCTGGCCAGAAATGGTCTTCATGGAAGAATTGCAGCCAAAAAGCCATACCCCCGACTTGGAAACAAGGCTAAGTGACTCAACTATGCACAAACATATAGGAACTGGAGTGCAGAAAATAACAGCAGTCAAAATACAAAATATTTTGCTGTACCAGGAGGTAGTCTATTCACTGAAGAGCTGGAGATTGGTACAAAAATCAGTGTCTGCAGGCAACAATGAATCATGGTGGAGATTCCTTGCATGTTTGGGGCTGCATTTCTGTAAATGAAAGTGGAGATTTGGAGGATCAATGGTGTCCTCAATACTGAGAATAACGGAGATACTTATGCCATGCCATCAGGAAGGTATGTGATGGTCCCCATCACTGCAGCAACACAATGACCCCAAACCTACAGCCAATGTAATTAAGAATGGTCTTCCTTGTAAATAAGAACAATGAGTCCTGGAAGTGATGGTTTGTCTCCCGCAGAGTCATGATCTCAATATCATGGGGTCTGTCTGGGATTACATGAGGAGACAGAAGAATTTGATAGAAGATCTGTGGTTAGTTCTCCAAGAGGTGTGGAACAACTTACCTGCTGAGTTTGTTCAAAAACGGTGTGCACATTTACCTAGAAGAATTTATGCTGTTTTGAAAGCAAAGGGTGATCACACCAAATATTCATTTGAATTGGATTTCGATCCTGTTCATTTACTTTCCATTTTGTTAATTGATAAAAATAATCTATTAACACTTCTATTTCTGAAAGCATTCTTAATTTACAGAATAGCGTGCCTATAATGTTTGCACGGTAGTATATATATATATATATATATATATATATAAAAAGCCAATCAAAAACCCTGATTCAAAATGTGACTTCCACCTTCCCCTGTGGACATGCTCTAACACTGAACAATGGACCTCATACTATGGCAGGTTGGCTTGACTGCGTGAAATGACGTACTGGTACATCTGTTTGTGCACTGGCTTTTGCGGGTGCACGCCCACCACCAGAGGTGGACACACACACATGGGAACTCACCCATGGGCCTGGCAGACTCAATGTCCGCTGGCCGACTGCAATGGCGGAAAAGAGACAGAACGGGTATCTGCCTTTGTAAACAAGGCGGATTGAGATCAGCTGTTCTTAGTGATCAGGAACAGCGATCTCTTTCTACTCCCAGTGAGCCCATCCCCCTGACAGTTAAAAAAACACCTCCCTAGGGAACACTTAACCCTTTGATCACCACTAGTGTTAACCCCTTCCCTGCCAGTGCCATTTATACAGTGATCAGTGCATTTTTTTTATAGCACTGATCACGGTATTGGTGTCACTGGTCACCAAAAAGTGTCACTTAGGGTCAGATTTGTCCACCGCAATCTTGCAATCCTGCTAAAAATCGCAGATCGCTGCCATTACTAGTAAAAACAATAAAAAAGTCCCTATTTTGTAGACACTATAACTTTTGCGCAAACCAATCAATATACACTTATTACAATTTATTTTTAACCAAAATATGTAGCAGAATACATATTGGCCTAAACTGATGAATAAATTCATTTTTGTATACTTTTTTGGGGGATATGTATTATAGTAAAAAGTTAAAAATATTTTATTTTTTCAAAATTGTCTGGCTTTTTTTGTTTATAGCAGGAAAAAAAAAATTCACAGAGGTGATCAAATACCACCAAAATAAAGCTCTATTTGTTGGAAAAAAAGGACATCAATTTTGTTTGAGTACAGCGTCGAACTACCACACAATTGTCAGTTAAAATAACGCAGTGCCGTATCACAAAAAATGGCCTGGTCAGGAAGTGGGTAAATCCTTCTAGGGCTGAAGTGGTTAAAGTAGTTGTAAACCGTTTTTTGGGACTTCTACCTATAGGTAAGCCTAGAATAAGGCTTACCTATAGGTAGTGGAAATATCTCCTAAACGTGCATTGTTTAGGAAATATTTCACTTGTAGTCCGCCGATAAAGTGAACGGCACATGCGCAGGGAAGAAATTAAACTCTGTGCCGTTTATTCCCTAGCGTGTGCCATTACCATGAGTGACATCGAATCACAGAGCCGGAGTCCACGGCCCGGAAGGAAGAGGGGCTTGAAGATGGACGCTGCCTACACAGGGGACATCGCTGGATTCTTTTGCAGGTAAGTGTCACATCAGGGTTTACTTCCTCTTTAAAGGAGTTAAAGGGGTCAAAGTCTCAAGGTTTATCACCTTAATGCATTATGCATTAAGGTGAAAAACCTTCTGTGGTGCAGCAGCCCCACAGACCCCCCCTTTTTCTTACCTGAACCCGATCATTCCAGTGCTGAGCATGAGCCCAGCAGCTCCAGCCAGCTCCTCATTGGATAGATTGATAGCAGCAGGAGCCATTGGCTCCTGCTGCTGTCAATCAAATCCAGTGACACGGCAGCCAGGTGCGGGGTCTCGTCCTGCTGTCTGTGTTAATGGACACAGCAGCATGACTCGATAGCACGCCCGCACGTGTGCCCCCATGGAATGTGGCTCTCTGTGGGGGCACTCGGTGAGGGGGCCAGGAGTGCTGCCGGGGCACCTCAGAAAAGAAGGATCAGGCCTGATCTGTGCAAAACCCTTGCACAGAGGAGGTAACTGTGACATGCTTGTTATTTTTTTTTTTTTTTTTTTTTTTTAACAAACCTTTACAATTGCTTTAAATCATAAAAGGTCTGAAATAACATTTTCCCTTTAAACTACAGCTATAAGCAAAACACCCACTCCTGGTTCCTTTTATGGAAGGTAAATCTCAAAAGAAGCAGAGAAACTCCTACTGTTCTCAGTAAATGAAAACCAATTTACTGAAACAAAATACAGTATATTGCGCTTACACATTTAATATTCAGACAACCTCTAAGCTAGGGTACTCTGCCCAAAAATCGCACCGAAAAGATGTCAGTGTCTTTCCAACACTCAACTTGCAAGATTTAAAGATTTTATTATTTATTTTGAACAATTTATTCAGCTATATCCATTGTGACATTGCGACTCCTTGACACCGTGAAAATGGTTGCAGAAAGGATTTGCACGTATGCAGAGTGCAGGACTCCAAAGTATTGATTATGAGTGATATTCCCAGATTAGGCTCCATAGTTTGGAGATTTCAAAGTGCTTTGGAAGGGAAGAAATCTGAAACCCAGTGTCCAGGTCTTGCAGACTGAGTCCAACCCTTATAATGGTAGCTGTGGGCATAGTTCAGAGCCCTCCCGTTTGGAGACAGATGTGTTTTCCTGTTAGGAGACAAAGGTACTCTACTCAAGAGTCAGCATTCCATGCTGGAGGAGAGCTGATATGTCCAAAGGACTGAGGGAGTTGAGGCGGCTAAGCGAGTGGGAGAGACTTAAAGAGAGTCTGGGAAACAGAGAGAGCTGTGACAACTAGGTGACTAAGCGAGTTTGCAAGTCTCAGAGGAGTGAGAGAGCCTGGAGTATCAGGAGAACCCCTATTGAAAGGCCAGGAGCAAGGAGCTATAAGTACAGGCTGAGTCAACCAGGAAAAACCCAGAGAGCCAGTAGATCTTGGTGAGACAGACTGAGGGACCTGTGACAAGTGCAGCAGTGCTGCCTGAAAAAATCAAGGTGGGTTGGTATTTTCCATGACTTGTTTTTCTAGTGAAAATCCCCAGCATGGGCAACTGTTTATGGACTTTACTTTTGCTTTTGTTTAATAAAAGTGGGCTGGTAAGGCTTAACCACAGTTGACTGGTGTGGACTCATTAAAAGTTGCTTCTTCCACTGAGCTGAATTCCCCAGTATCACAACCTATACTGTATATACACATTTTGATTTTTGTTCACATCACAAGTTTGTTTTTATTAATTATTTACTGTACAGTATGTTTACTTTTTATGAAGAGTTCATTTTAATTTTAGTTTAGCACAGAGGTCATAAGTATGGCACTGTAATTTTTTTTTTTTAGTATATGTCCTGCTGAAGCAAGGACAAATTTTTTTTTTAGTTTATCATAGTGATTATATCTTTATAGACACTATTATCTAAATTAAAAAATAAGGTTGTGCGTTAAGAGATGATCACATGACCACTGATCGCTCAGTTCTTAGCCCTTGTACACACGGTCAGAGAATCCGTCAGAATGTGTCCTATCGGACCGCGTTGTCGGATAATCCGACTGTGTGTGGTATGCATCAGACTGATTCTGTCGGAATATCAGTCGGACCCAATTTTCCAACTTGGTGCAAATATTTCCTGACCAACTGGGCCGATCGGACATACTCCGATCATGTGTAGAGAATTTTGATTGGACCAAGTGTCACGCATGCTCAGATCAAATTCCTACATCAAAGCTATTGGCTACTAGCCTGAATGTAGTCCCATCGTAACGAAATTACGTCATCACGTTCTGAAAGATCGGATTTTTCGACAACTTTGTCCGACCGTGTGTATGCAACAGTTTCGGACAAGATCCGACGGACAAAATCCAATGGGCAAAATCCGACGGGCAAAATCCGACGGATTTGGTTTTCGAAATCTCCGACCATGTGTACAGGGGCTTAGTCTGTTCCAGGTGGAGAGCAGTGATTCTTCCAAAGCCTGGCATGGCTCTACCCCTTCAGTTGAGAGCATATAGCTATAGGATGACTGTAGGTCACAGGAGTGTAAAGGTAAATGTACTCCTGTGACCCACACGTGTAGCATGGCCAAAAGATTTGACCTTCTCTTTTGATTCCTTAAAATGTAATTAAATAAATGTCAAGAATTTGACATGTTTTAGCTTATCGGTCTTTAGATATGCTGGCTACATTGTTTTTATTTTTCAGGGTTTTTCATTTATTTTCACCTAGTGATTCTGCTGTGATTTTAACCACAGGACTAGGCATGTGCAGAACAAAAAAAAGTGTTTTGTTATTCATTTAGTTAAATTTGTTTAATCCGTTTAATTTGTTTTATGAATTATTTTCATTTATTCATAATCAAATTGATTCAAATTCAAATTCGGATCGATTTGAAAAGTTTTCAAATTCATTTTGAATAGTTTTCAAATTCAAATAGTTTTCCAATTTACAAGGAATAAAATAGAATAGAAAATAAAGCAATTGAATAGAAAAAAAAATGATATAAAAGAATATAACAGAAAAAAAAGAACAGACTAGAATGGGATAGAATAGAATAGAAAGGAATATAATGGAATAAAAAAAGAATATAATTGAACAGAAATATTATAACCTATTGAAATTTGAATAGAATTGAAAATAATAGAATTAAAAAAATAGAATAAAATAGAAATAATATAACCATTTTCCAAAATTCAAATATAATCAATTTGAATAGAATAGAACTGATTTTGAATAGACTAGAAAATAACACAATTGTATAGGAAAAAAATACAGAATAGAATGAATATAACCAGCTTCCTATTCTAATCTATTCTTTTCTATTCTATTCAAATTTAAATAGATTCAATTTGCATTTTGGAAAATGGTTTTATTTTTTCTATTCTATTCTGTCGTTTGTTTAATTATATTATTTTTCTATTTGTTTGTTTCTATTCTTCTATTTTATCCTATTCTATCCTACTATATTCAAATGTATTCTATTTGAAATAAAAAATTTCAGAAGATTGTTATATTCTTTCTATTCTATTCTATTATGTTGTTTTTTTTCTACACTATTCTATTATTTTCTACTCTAGTCTAATTGATTCTTTTCTATTCTATTTAAGTTCAAATTAATTCTATTTGAAGTTTGGGAAATTGTTATATTCTTTCTATTCTGTTGTTTTTTTAATTATATTATATTATATAGTATGCTGTGCATAGTAGCCCATTATGCTTTACCTATGCAGGGAAATAAAGAGGAAGTAAAACCCATCAGGGTTTACTTCCTCTTTAACTCTCCATAGGATTTAATTTAGATTGTACTATGCATGCTCAGGCCCTTCTCAGAAAATTTTGACATGTAGCTCTGTGGCTTTGTGATTGATATCTTGCAGGACTGGGGACAGGTGATTAAGAGTTTCAGGAAATGACTACTGGGGGCTGACCATGTTACCATATTAAATGAACACAGCTTTAAAAAAAAATTCTAAGTTAAAGTGTTACTAAACCCAGGACCCTACATCCACTATATCTAATCTCCCACAGTACACAGGACATGGAAATACAATAATTTTAGCAAATATAAACTGCTAAATACCTTTTCTCATCAGCAGTATATATCAGTATTGTGACATCTATTCGTGCCTGGCTAAAGCTTGTAGGATGAGTTTTCTTACTGTACTGTCTGTCCTATCAGGATTCAGGACCCCTGACCCTCAATCTGGACAGTGTTTATTGGCCCTGTGCTGATTATATGCACTCTCCCAAGAACAAAAAAAAAAAAAAAACTCTCAAGCAATACACTCCAAACCGTGCATGTGCATGACTCCAGTAACACTGTCTTATCCGGACATGTTATGGGGACAATGCAAGAAGGGGAGGATCTGTGCATACAGGATCAAACAGGCTTTTTACACACTATGGAGGATCCCACAGTGAGTATAACAAGCATGCTTTAATGCATATACAGACAGATTTTACTGTTGGGGGGTTTAGTAACACTTTAATAATTTTTTACCTAGCACCGGTTGGGCATTTATCTTGCTTTTCTTTTATAAATAACACAATCAATTCATATTTTACACCATAAAACACTGGTCTGAATATAACTGTGCTTATGTAAAGAACAAAATATGAGTTTCTACTTCTTACCTTGATATTCAAGCTTAAATCCAGGTTTGTTCTGGGAATGGTCACTATGAAAATAAATAGAGGTTTCATGGGACGTAGAAAGAAGGTTGCCAGGTGTTTCTGATCCACTAAACCGACCAATCACATTGCTGGTTTCATGAGGGCCATTCCGAATCTCCACAAAGTCATGATTGGCTTCACTTGAAAAGCTCAGAAACTGAATATGAGCTCCTGTGATAGAAAAATGTAATATTTGTGTCAAAAGAAGCATCAAATTAATTGTAAAATAAAGGTACATAATGTCCTTTTCAGAGCTTTTTTTCTCAGAGAATAGGTGCAGGAACTCAGCCATGCCCTCCACACACACATACCTGCCAAATGGCATCAAATAGTAGCTCTTCCCTCTGCATACAACCCCTCCCTCCACTGCCCTCCTCTCCCCCCCCCCTTAAAGCTCCACCGTCTGTCATATGTCTTACCTTTGTTGCAATATTAAGCTGAAACACCTATCTGGCTGTAGTACCGCCCAGCAACACTGTATCCTGGCCTAGGTCGAAGAAGCCCAGGACTAGGGCAGCACTTTGCAGGGGGGCAGCACTGAAAGTGTCCCCGCTGGCTTAGTGTAGTGTTAGTGCTAGTGGCAGTGTAGTGCCAGTCTTATGGGGGGAACTGGGCTGAGAGGCAAATTAGTCTAGCGCTTCCATAAAGCGGCCACACTGCTTCTAGTATGCGGGCGGACGGCATTCTGCAACTGTGGGGGGGGGGAGTTCTCCTATCATCCTGGACCACCAACTTTCCTAACTGTGCTATATGTTTTCTGCTGCACCATTGGCATGGTTATATCTTCTTAGTCCTCTCCACAAAATTATCAGAAATTCGTGCTTAAAGTAGAACTATATGCAACACTTTTTTTTTCATTTTGGAAAGAGTAAGGGAGGGTTATAGCCCCTGTCAGTTTATTTTTTACCATCCCTGTCCCATTGCAGAGATTTCCCTTCACTTCCTGCCCCATAGCCAAACAGGAAGTGAAAGGAAATCTATGCAAATTAAGGGAATCCATTCTCCCCCAGGCCCTCAGAACTAGGGTCCCCAATTGAAAATTTCAGGGCGGGTCTTAAACGGCAAATGGTGTGGTCTTAAAAGGAAGGGGTGGGTCATATTTAAATTAGAGGTGCACGAGTTTAGTCAGGCCTAGGGCGGCACAAAACCTAGATGCACTACTGCCTCCCAGCACACTATACTATACTACAGTCACTTACAGGGTAGATCATGTTGTAGGAGCATCAACAACTGGTCACCAGGGAAAAAATGGAGACCACAGAGGGTGCAGCCTACCATGCACCCTCTCCTGCCCATGAATGCACTAAACCCTGGGCACCTGTTCTGTATCTCCCTTGTCCCTGTCTGGCACTCAGCGGGATCTGCTGAGGAGATCTGACCTGTGGGAGCTACTGGGAGGTAAGCTATCAGTTGCAAATGCAGAAGCTGGACTTCAGTGTTACCAAGTGATAGTGGTGAGCAGGGAGCAGAAGACCTGAGCCAGAGGTGGTGGAACTGAGTTCCCCCTAGTTCCTGCTGAAAAAAAGCCTGCATCCTTTTCTTTGTTTTGATACATTAATATTCAGTTTAAAGGCAAACTCCAGACAAACAGCTAAATGCACTGATAAAATATCTATGTGAAAACGGTTTTATCTGGTTATTTACTTTACATCCATAGATAGCTAAGAGACGTGAGTTTTCTCTACTGTATTTAGGCAGAAAAAAACTCCTGTCTCTGTCTAATTCTGTGATTGGGCAGTGAAGGATAAGCAGTAGGCTGATGAGTACATCCATCTGTTACCAATGTCAGCATTATACTACTTATTCCTGTAGGCCAGCTTCCTTGTGCTGTAATTCCTTCTACCCCCTGACATACAACACATACAGTCTATAGAACCAAAACTAATTTACAAAGAAAAACAATATTATAACAAGATTATTGGAAACGTTAACATCAAATTAACACAATCCCAACCAGTAACTTGTCTGTAGACAAAATGCATATTGAACTGATGCTTCTAGACTAAGTTGAGACACAAACAGTACCATGCTAGCACAACCAAAAACCTCTGCATAGATATAGAAAGCAGGGATGATCAAACTCCCCCGGTTTTCAATTTGTGTGGGGTTCATTGGATCCTGAGCGCAGTTTGCCAAAATAAATTAAGCATCAAACCCCAATGAAGTTTATGAGGGATACAGTTTCAAGGCTATTAGACATTGTCAATAAGGGCACAAGGAGCTGGGCACAGCCATGGGGCACATTGCAAAAAAATACCATACAACAAGAGACTACCGCAACCGTTTGTTGGGGTGCCATTCAATAAGAATAGTGTAGCGGGTGCATTGTCCCCTACTGTAACAGTGCATTGGGGGTGCCATTAAAACACTACATTTAAAATATAACTAAAGGCAAAACTTTTTTTTTTGTTTTGGACAGAGTGGAGTGGGATTAGAATGCTTATCAGTCTTTGTTGGTGTCGGTGCCCCCTCATATGGAGATTTTCCCTCGTTGCTTGTCCTGTTTACCATTATCAGTGAAAGTAAAAGAAAATAACACATTTTGGGGTGTCCCCAGAAAAGTAATAGAGGGGAAATCTTCCAACGAGGACACTAATTCTGGTGACCTGGGGATCCTCAAGGAATTTCCTTATTCTGAAGGAATTTACACTCACTTTCTTTTTGGCTGTGGATCAAAAAAATCTGACAGGGGTTATAACCCTCCCTTTCTCTATCAAAAAGAAAACAAAACAACACAAAAAAACAATCTATAGTTCTACTTTAACAGTCCCATGTGTAGCTAGAAAAATCTGTTGCTGTTCTTTAACGATCTGCTGTGTATAGCATTAAATATTGACAAAATGTTGCTGAGGAATGTTAGACAAATGTCAATAAATGTGCCTTGTTTCATTGGAACATAACGTTTAAGGCTGGTTTGGCTGACATCCATCTCTGCACACACATAACTATCGTTCAATATTCATACAAAAAGTTTCCAAACTACTGAAAGCACCCATAGTAACTTTCTTTAAAGAGGAAGTAAACCCTTCCAAACAACTTGGACCTATAGGTAAGCCTAGATTAAGGCTTACCTGTAGGTCCAAGCAATATCTCCTAAACCTATATGGTTTAGGAGATATTTGCCCGAAAATGGGCACCGCTGTCTACGGCGCATGCGCCGTAGACGCGGCGCGCATGCGCACTAAATGCGGCAAATCCAAGAATGGATTTGCCAAATTTGTCGACTCCCGTGCGCATGCGCGGGAGTGACGTCATCGCGGCTTCGCCGCATGACAGCGGCGGAGCTGCGAGGCGCGACTCCCGTGCGCATGCGCGGGAGTGACGTCATCGCGGTTGCGCCGCTGTGATTCGTCGGAGCTGCGAGACGCCACAAGCAACATGGATGCGGCGGACTACAGGGGACAGCGGCGACTTCACTGGCTCCTGTGTCAGGTAAGTGACACATAATGAGCTACTATGCGATGCATAGTAGTCCATTATGCTTTACCTTTGCAGGGAAAAAAAGAGGAAGTAAACCCATCTCTTTAAGAATTGCTTTCTGCCAATGTTGCTGTCCAATATATGGGTCACAGAAAAATGTTTTGTATGTAGGTAAATCCAAGCCAAGTTATAGTTCTCTTTATAATTTTATACCTTCTTCAACCACTTCATACCGGGAAGAATTTATCTCCTTAATGACCAGGCCATTTTTTTTGCAATATGGCACTGCGTCGCTTTAACTGACAATTGCGTGGTCGTGCGACGTTGTACCCAAACAAAAATAATGTCCTTTTTTGCCACAAATAGAGCTTTCTTTTTGTGGTATTTCATCACTTCTGTGGTTTTTATTTTTTTGCGCTATAAACAAAAACATTTTGAAAAAAAAAACAATATTTTCTACTTTTTGCTATAATAAATATCCCCCCCAAATTTTTTTTTAAAAAAAATTTTTTTTCCTCAGTTTAGGCCGACATGTATTCTTCTACATATTTTTGGTAAAAAAATTAGCAATAAGCGTATATTGATTGGTTTGCACAAATGTTATAGCGTCTACAAAATAGGGGATAGATTTATAGCAATTTTATTATTATTATTATTTTTTTATTAGTAATGGTGGTGATCTACGATTTTTATGGTGACAGCTACATTGCGGTGGACAGATTGTACACTCTTAACACTATTTTGGGCTATTAACATTTATACAGCAATCAGAGCTAAATATAGCCACTGATTACTGTATAAATGTCACTGGCAGGGAAGAGGTGTTAGGGGGCAATCAAGGGGTTCAGTATGTTCAGTCATGGTGTTCTAACTGTAGGGGGGATGAGCTCACTAGAACATGACAGAGATCACTGCTCCCAATCACTGGGAGAAGTGATCTCTGTCATGTCACTAGGCAGAACAGGGAAATGCCTTGTTTACATAGGTATCTCCCCATTCTGCCTCTCTGTGTCTAGATCGTGGGACATTGAGTCCAGTGGGACCTGTGGGCACAATCCTGCGGCAAGCATCGGGTGCGCGTGTGCATGGCCGGCATTGTGCACGTGCCCTATAGCCTGCGATGGTGTACGCCTATTTGCACAGCGGTGCCATTTTGCCGATGTACATCGTCGTGCAGCAGTAGGCAAGTGCTGGCGATCATTAATTAATAAAGTATCAAACCAAACAGAAGGGGAAGAGTTAAGGAAAGCCACATCTTTAATTAGCTGGTAAAACATTTTTTTTTCCTTGATGACATGCACACAATTAATTCCACACATTGGCCACATTAATACTTAATTAGCTGATTGCCCTGCTTACTTTCCCTTGCTCTATCTTTCTCTTTGTTAGAAGAATAAATGCTTTTTAATAACCACGTGAACTTGTGTGTGTGATGGTAACTTTCAATCAACAAAACATATTATTTTATAAAACAAGGTGCCAAGCTAACTAAAACCCAAATCCTCTTAATGGTTTGGATGGAAAAAAGTGGACAGCAGGTAAGTGGAACGATTAGTACATCTGCCTTTAGTTTTTTTTTTTTTTAAAGCGGACCTATACGTCAACTCTTAAAATCTTTAGAAATCTTAAATGTGGCTGTCTAACAGGGATTTATTGGCTTGGTTCATTGTGACAAATCAATCATTAAAAAACAAAAAACCTTAGCATATAATTCATGATTAGAAGAAGCAAAGTACCTCTGCACACATGACAGAGCTTATGGACTTCACTAATGTGTTATTAAGGTGTGTGGCCTTCAAAGAGGAAGAGCTGCTTGGTGATTGGCTGCTCCTCTATTAATGATGGCTACTTTGCAGTCATGTAGCCCTGCAGCATAGATGAAGAGATGAGCCTAGGCAAAAGAGAAGCTGCAGAGTGCCCATGAAAGACCACATGCCCACCATGCTATTCGGAATGCCCTTCTGACAGGAGAAAAGCAGCATTATAAATGCACTTAAAACCATGTTTTTCAAACTTGTTTAGAAACATCAAGCTTTGAAATTAACACTAGCATTTAGACGCATTTAGACACATGGGGTGCTTTTTCTGCCTAAAATCTATTCTCTTGAATGCGATTTTGATACGTTCAGATTTCTTCCCCTAAACGCCCCTGTCTCTAAATGCCTATGTTTGCATGGACACATAAGCTAACATAGAGGTGCATTTGGGTACTAGACATGTGCATTTCGTTTCGTTCCGATTCGAAATTCGGACACATTTTCATTATTCGGACATTCGGATGCATCCGAATAACCGAATTACAATGCTAACGAATTCAACCGAATTCGGCCGAAATTCGACTCAATACCGGATTCGAAATGATTTCAACATGATTCAAAATAATTTCAACCGCATTCGAAATGATTTCAACATGATTCGACATTATTTCAACCGCATTCAAAATGATTTCAACATAATTCGACATTATTTCAACCGCATTCGAAAATATTTTGTGACCCGACTTTAGGGCCATGTATCTTGGGGTCACTTGGTGCTAGAAACTCCAAATTTGGATAGGTTGTAGTACTAGTACTATTGTGTTTGCATACCAAATTTGGTGTTTCTAGCTATAAGTGACCCTGAGATATGTGGCCCCAAATTCGGGTCGCAAAATGTCATTCTCTGCTGCAGAAAAGTGCTTGACATTTTGTGACCCGAATTTGGGGCCACGTATCTCGGGATCACTTGGTGCTAGAAACTCCAAATTTGGTATGCAAACACAATAGTAATAGCACTACAGCATATTTGGAGTTTCTAGCACCAAGTGACCCCAAGATACATGGCCCTAAAGTCGGGTCACAAAATATTTTCGAATGTGGTTGAAATAATTTCGAATCATGTTGAAATCATTTAGAATGTGGTTGAAATAATATCGAATCATGTTGAAATAATTTCGAATGCGGTTGAAATAATATCGAATCATGTTGAAATAATTTCGAATGCGGTTGAAATAATATTGAATCATGTTGAAATCATTTTGAATGTGGTTGAAAACATATCGAATCATGTTGAAATCATTTCGAATGCGGTTGAAATAATATCGAATCATGTTGAAATCATTTTGAATGTGGTTGAAATAATTTCGAATCATGTTGAAATCATTTCGAATGCGGTTGAAATAATGTTGAATCATGTTGAAAGCATTTCGAATGCGGTTGAAATAATGTCGAATCATGTTGAAATCATTTCGAATGCGGTTGAAATAATGTCGAATCATGTTGAAATAATTTCGAATGCGGTTGAAATAATTTTGAATGCGGTTGAAATAATTTCGAATCTTGTTGAAATCATTTCAAATCCGGTAGAAATATTTTCGAATTTGGTTGAAATATTTTTGAATGTGGCCAATTTTTCGAATTCGGTAGAAAACTAAACGAAAACCGAAAACGAATTTAAGGAAGTTAACGAATATAACTAAACGAAATGAATGAATTAACGAATTAAAACGAAACTAAACTAAACAAATTTTTTCCTTTTGCACATGTCTATTGGGTACAGGAAAAAAAACCCATCAAAGCCTGTAAAACAGGTATTTGGTAGCTGCAGTGTGCATGAGGCCTAAGTTCTACACTATTCACCATTGCCTCATCTTGCACCATTTGAAAAATACGTTTGCCTAAGTCTACAGCTACCTAAATCTCTAATGCTGTGTATGGAAAAGAGACTATAGGCTGGGGATAAATAAAATTATATAATGGTACTCTTATGCCCTGTACACACGGTCGGACTTTCTGACGGAAAATGTGTGATTGGATCGTGTTGTTGAGAGCAGGATCTTAAATTTTCCGACAACAAAATTCGATCGTTTAAATTCCGATTGTGTGTAGACAATTCCGACGGACAAAGTTCCACGCATGCTCAGAATAAATTACCAGAAGAAAACTATTGGCTACTGGCCCGTTTATAGTCCCATCATATGTGTTCTACGTCACCACGTTCAGAACGATCCGATTTTTTCCGACTTTGTGCGATCGTGTGTATGCAAGACAGGTTTGAGCCAACATCCGTTGGAAAAAATCTGATGGATATTTTTGTCGGAATATTCGACCATGTGTATGGGGCATTACAAGAAAGTAGAGAAATAGAAAATTTTAATTTACGACCACAAACTATTTAGTTGTAAGTTAAACAAGTATGATTAAGGTATCTAATTTGTTTGGTACAATGAAGCAAGGTGACCATTTTGGCCCGCATTTTAGATTTTTCTCTAAACTGTTCACCAAATCTGCTGCAAGTATGGGGAAATATAAGTAGTGTGTAAACGGCAACTTAAAAACATTTGTCATCTTCCATACAGCATAAACTTCCCCATGATAAGCACTATCTATCTCCATCAGATAAAATGTGATAACCTCTGCTGTCACAGTTGATTAGGCAGGTGTTGCCATACTGAAGTTGCTGTATATGAAATGTGACCGTGCTGTCACTCACCAAATCCCACTGGTAAAGAGATCTTCCAGGTGCAGTCCAAATTACTGGGATAGTTTCCTGGGAATCCAGGACTCAGAATGACACCTTCCATGTCTTCTGTAACTCCTCCACACTGAGCTGGGGGAGGGAGTGGAGAGAAGAAGAATTTGTGCTGTGTTAAATTGCTACAAGTAAGACAGTGTGGAATATCTGTAACAAAGATGGATGGTAGACAACAAGGGAGATTAAACTGGGGAACATAAAACACATGCAGCCTAGACCAAATTCAAATTAAATTCAAGGGCAAAAAGAGCATTAAAGAACTACAGTGTACAGTTGCCAACTAATGCACATAACTTCAGCGATGCCTTGTAGCCAAATTGCCAGTCCAGAAAAAAATCACAATGCATTCCTCAGTACTAAAAAGGCAATTCATTTTTTAACTGTTATCAAGGATGGTCTTAACCTACCTAAAACAAATGAATCCAGTTTGATTTTGAATGGTGCAGAGTTCAATGCTGTCAGGAGCATATAAACTCTCCTGTAATTTGACAGCTGCTCCTCATTTCAGCATCCTGGTTTTGGCTAAAGCATTCTCCTTGTCTGTCTGTCCACCTGCAAGGTGATTGAGGTGGCTATACTCTGGGTGTAGACCAAACCTGATTTAAGACAGCCAAGCCTTAGCCTACAGTCTCATGCTTGTAATATTGTGTATGCTGCATGGCTTACAACCTGTCTGTTTGTCTGCCCTGCTAGATTGAATTCCCTTTTTGATGACCTCGAATCGGATATTATACTATTCTCTGAACTCAGTCTTCCTTTTGACTATGAATTGACCCTGAGTATTCTGAACCTTGCCTGCCTTGCATCTGCACTGTAATAGAACCACTCTGCCTGTCTGTCAACCGCATATACCTGTTCGCTTTTCTCAGTTCGCACATGGCCTGGCATGGTAGCCAGGCACTATAGCATTGTGTATAAGTCCTGGGGGCAACCAAGTACCAGTAGGTAAGGATAGGCCGAATTGACCCCTGTTTGGTTCACACCAGAATTATCGAATGCCACAAAAGTTCGGATCTGAATAATGAACCCCACTAAAGTCAATGGGACCCGTACATCAAAAATCAAAAGTGCCCATTTTGAAGGCTTATATGCAAGTAATTGGGCATACAATGGTTATAGGGGCCCGGGTCTTGACCTGGGGGACATGTATAAATAAAAATGTTGTGAAGAACATAATTTTTAAATGAACAGTGATTTTTAGATTTATAAAGTGAAAGCAAAAAAAAATAAAAAATCCTTACAATATAGTGCCTAGGGGGTCTACCTGTAAAGTGTACCATGTCTAGAATCTGCTGCAGAAATAATAGCATTTATATAGCAAACAACAAAAATACATTTTCCCTGCAAGCTGCCTTTATTTTGCTCAGCAACAGCTGGGAAGCCAGTGTGTATGATGATGCCACGATGTAGTGCACTGGGAACAAGATTAGATATTTTTTGGATACATTCTGGTATCACTTTGAATAGAAGTAATGGATGCACAAAAATTGGTCTTTGGGTGTCGGTGGCACCTGTCCACTGTAACTCTATAGAGGTAATCTTGATGAAAGCAAGAATTGGCCTTGCTGTAAAAAAAATTGCAATGATATGCACCTGTCAAACAGGTGCAGAAAAATTGGTCTTTGGGTGTCGTGGCACCTTCCCACTGTAAACCTATAAAGGTACTCTTGATGAAAGCAAGAATTGACCTTGCTGTACAAAATTTCAATTATATGCACCTGTCAAACAGTTGCAGAAAAGTTGGTCTTTGGGTGTCGGTGGCACCTCCCACCGTAACCCTATAGAGGTACTCTTGATGAAAGCAAGAATTGGCCTTGCTGTAAAAAAATGCAACGATATGCACCTGTCAAACGGGTGCAGAAAAATTACTCTTTGGGTATCGGGGGAGCCTTCCCACTGTAACCCTATAGAGGTGCTCTTGATGAAGGCAAAAAACATTGTAATGACATGCACCTGTCAAACAGGTGCTGAAAAATTGGTCTTTGAGTGTTAATTGTGCCCATGAAACCTATACCAAAAACATTCTTCCAGATGAAATGAATGAACACCCTCAAAGTTAGATAGTGACATTGGTATCGGTTTCTGACGGTCATAGGCGTGAGCCCCAGGGGCTCTATGGGGGAGAGACGACCACAAATATTGGTCAACTGGACCCATAGTTCTAACGGGAAAGAGGAAGTCCTATCCAGCCTTACGAGATGTTCCATTATAGGACAAGGGGGTGGGGGGAGGGGGGTAAGGAAGTGTTTTTGGGGGGAATTTTCAGGCTCCCTCTGGGGTCTGGTATTTGTTGTTGTTGGGGCTCTCACTCGATCCTTCCACAGGTTTAGGAAGGGCAGGTACCGCTGGGTCCACTGGACGCACCAAAAAGCAGAGGGAATCATCATTAGAAGAAAGGTATGAGAGTAATCAATGTAGTCACTTATAATGTAAGGGGTCTAAACACAAAAAAGAAAAGATACAGGGTAAATGATGAACTTTACTATATGGAAGCAAATATAGTCTGTCTCCAAGAGACGCATATAACACACACCTCAGGTATTAGATTGAATTCGGTAAATTTCCCGATCTGGTTTCAGGGGGACTCCCCTTCCTCTTATTTTAGAGGAATAGCGATAGGTTTTAGTAAAACAATGAGTTTCAGGCTGGAGGAGCGTCTAGTGGACCCGGAGGGATGGTACCTGTGCTTAAAAGGGATGCTGTTCAATATTAAATGCACAATTGTAAATGTTTATGCTCCAAATGAGAATGTGGACAAATTCCTAAAGAAAGTGTTAAATAAAATAGAAGGGTTTAAGGAGGGCAAATTGATATTAGCAGGTGACTTTAATTGGATTATAGACCCTAAAATAGATACTACAGGGGGAGGGAATAGGACATCGGAACAGAAACAGAGAATGTTCTCAAGGGCTCTGGCTACTTATCAGTTACAGGATACCTGGAGGGTATTGCACCCTAAAGATAGGGATTACACATGTTTCTCCCCGGTCCATGGGTCCTTCTCTAGAATAGACCATATTTTTTTGGAACGTCAGTTCTTGCCGGCACTTAAGAAAGCAGAAATAAAAACAAGAACGGTATCGGACCATGCACCGCTAAAGATTCAGTTGGATATAGGGGGAATTCGTGGTCCGAGGACAAACTGGAGGTTGAATATATCATTGCTGGAGGATGAGGCCTCAGTAAATAGGATTGATCAGGAGTTAGAACAATTTTTTAGATTGAATGATACCCCGGGAATCTCTAGTTTAATACTTTGGGAGACGCATAAAGTAGTAATAAGAGGAGTCTTAATAGGGATCGGAGCGGGGAAAAAGAGGGACAGAGAGAGGAGGAAAATCTTACTTTACGACGAAATTCAGAGACTTGAGCAGAGTACGAGATCAAGGGGGATTCAAGATAAGCAGGACTTAATGTCGAAAAAGAAGGAGCTAGATGACTGCTTAGAACAGGACAGGAGGGCTGCTTACCATATCCTCGAAAGAGACAGGTATCAATGGGGAAATAAATCAAGTAGATGGCTGGCTAGGAGGGTGAAGGAAAGGAAGAGCAGAACTTTTATCCCAAAGGTGAGAGATAAGGAGGGGGAAGTACAAAATATGCCAGATGACATAATGAGCACCTTCTATGCATACTACAGGTCCCTCTATAATATTGGACATCGGGATAATGCGGAAAGTAGAGGGTTAGAGGAGATAAAGGAATACCTGAAGAGGTTATATCTATACAGGCTTAAACAAGAAGAAAGAGATTCATTAGAAGCCCCAATCACAATCGACGAGGTTGAGAGAGCAATTAAAAACACAGCTAAGGGTGAGGATGCCCTGGTCCCAATGGGTTCCCGATCGCTTACTATAGGACATTCCAAAAGCAGCTAGCTCCAAAATGATGCGATTATTTTAACGCAGTAGGGGAGGATGAGAGATTTCGCGAAGAGACACTCTTGGCACATGTGGTTCTGATCCTGAAAGAAGCTAAGGATCCCCTGGCAGTTGAGAGCTACAGGCCAATCTCTCTATTAAATTCAGATATTAAATTGTTTGCCAAAATTATCGCGGAGTGATTAGGGCCTTATGTGCCAGAGTGGATACAGAATGATCAGGTGGGATTTGTCCAAGGGAGGGAGGGTCGGGATAATGTCTTGAAGACAACTATGCTAATCCAAGAAGCAATTAGGCGGGGTACCTCTACGGTCCTCATGTCTGTAGATGCTGAAAAAGCATTCGATAGGGTTGATTGGGCGTACCTCTTCGAGATATTAGAGGATTTTGGATTAGATGAGAGGATGTGGAGCTGGATAAAAGCTTTATACTGTCACCCTAAAGCCAAAATAAGAATCAATGGTACCCTGTCTTGTCCCCTTGAATTGTTCAATGGGACAAGACAGGGATGCCCGCTTTCCCCACTGCTGTTCATCCTATCGCTGGAACCCCTCCTGGTAGCCATCAGGAAAAATCAAGATATTCAGGGAATACGAGTAGAAGGGAGGGAGTATAAGATCACGGCCTTCGCAGATGACCTCCTGCTCTATATCACTAACCCCAGGATCTCTATCCCAGTGATTATGGATGAATTGCTGAAATTCGTGAAAGTGTCCAATTTTAAAATGAACATGTCCAAATCCGAAATATTAAATCTAAATACGCCACTAGAAGAACAGATTGCACTCCAAACCAAATTACCTTTTAGGTGGTGCCTGAAGGAACTAGGATACTTGGGAATAAAATTGACAGCAATGTTGGGAGACCTGTTTGAGATCAATTATATCCCCCTTCTGAACAAAATTAAACAGCATTTGGGAAGGATACAATATAAAGGCCTCTCATGGATAGGGAGAATAAACGTAGTTAAGATGTTCATCCTACCAATATTTACATATACATGTCAAATGATCCCAATATTACTACCCCAAGCATATCTAAACAAACTGAAAACCATGATTATAAGATTTATCTGGAAACAAAAAGCAGCGAGGGTGGCCTTTAATACTCTGACTAGGAGCAAAGAGAGGGGAGGTCTAGCAGTACCAGACTTTAAAAGGTATTATGAGGCAATAGTGGTGTCACGAATTGCGGACTGGATCCATGGTGACGGGGGAAAGACTGGGTGGAATTAGAAATTAAGTTAAGCAAAAAGAAAATAGGTGAGCTAATATGGATACCGGCACGTTGTAGAGAATTAGGCCCTAATATGAGTATCTTAACAAAAAATTCACTTCGGTTTTGGGATATAATGTATTGTAGAAAATATGATGTATTTATTGTATTTTTTGTAAATGGGTACAATACTGGAAAACTTGAAAAATAAAGAATAAAAAAAAAAGGAATGATGGTATCTGAATAAAGTGGGCTTTGAGAGGAAAGGAAGTCCTCCTCTTCCTCCTGCTTCTCTGCCCCCAGCGCCCTGTCCATAATGCTATGCAGAGTCTGCTCCAGCAGGAATACAACAGGGATTGTGCCACTTATGCATGCACTATCACGGCTCACCATCCATGTGGTCTCCTCAATTGGTGACAATACAGTACATGCATCTTTAATGATCAGTCAAAGTTGAGGGGGCCTGACATCATGCCGTATTCGCACAGGTACTCGTTGACGGCCCTCTGCTGCATGTATAGCTGCTGCAGCATTGTCAAAGTTGAGTTCCACCTGGTGGGCATGTCACAAATCAGGTAGTTTATAGGCAGGTGGAATTCCTGCTGAATTTCAGCCAACTGAGCACTAGCAGTGTATGACTGCCTGGAAAGGCTACAGACTCTTCTGGTTAGCTTTAGCACATCTTGCAACCCTGGGTACGTATTTAGGAAATGCTGCACCACCAAATTTAGAACAGTTGCTAGGCATGGCACATGTGTCAACTTTCCCTGTCTAAGGGCAGACAGGAGGTTTGAGTCATTATTGCACACCACCATTCCTGACTCCAGCTGGCATGGTGTTAACCACCTCTGGGCCTGTCCCTGCAGAGCTGCAAGTATCGCTACTCCAGTGTGGTTCCTGTCCACTAAACACACCAGCTGAAGCACTGCAAGGCACCTTTTAGCCAGACTCATGGAATAACCCTTTGAACACTTAGGGGGTACCTGATGTTCATAGGACAATTCTGCATAGGAGGGCATGGAGGTGGAGGAGGAGGTAGAGTGCACAGGTCTGGCATCATCATCACCAGCTGTATGGGGACGTGGGGGCACAACAAGCTGCAGCACCAAGCCCCGTCCTGCATCCTTTCGATTTGCAAGCAGCGTTACCCAGTGTGCTGTGAATGAAATATATGGTCCCTGCCCATGCTTGCTGGACCACTTAGCAGTAAAGTGGATTTTAATGTGCAAAATTGCATAGTATAGCACACTAACTAACTAATAGCACTGCCCTGTTCAATCGCTCTTCACACCAAAATCACACTGAAAAATGGCTGTCATTGAAAGAATACTTTTATACTGTGGGGCAGGAATGAGCCATAATTACAGTGTCCAATCCTGACTCTGACAGTGTTCTGTGTCCTGATTGTCTGAAGTTTCCACTGCTTCAGACAATCAGGACTTTTTTTTTTTCAGCAAGAATCAGCTGATACTCAAGCCGCCTATGGCACCTTTTAAAGCTGTTAACTATTATATGTGGCAGCCCGTGCCACTGTTTAAAATGGTAGTCTGGGCCAGGTTTTCAGGTTTTATGTTACAGCCAGAGATAGAGGTCAGTGGCCCCACCCTCCCCAGGAGAAACAATCAAGCTAACAAAGGTACAGCATTTGCACAAGCACTGGAACTGTGTGTTTGATGGTTTGGAGGACCAAGGCAGGAGGCCTGAGTTATGAAACTGCAAAGACAGCCAAGGGGCTGAATTCTATGTTTTGTTGCATTGATGGTGAAAATAATTAAAAGTGGACAGAAAAAGCCCTGAAACGTACTTCTGGCAGTGGAGTAAACTTACTGTTTGGTGCTACCAATGAGCTACAAGTTCTCCAAAGTGTTACATATGGTTTCAACATCTGTA
Organism: Lithobates pipiens; assembly: GCF_037356315.1. Classification (NCBI taxonomy): domain Eukaryota; kingdom Metazoa; phylum Chordata; class Amphibia; order Anura; family Ranidae; genus Lithobates; species Lithobates pipiens. Next base: position 355,346,928 of record NW_027507748.1, on the reverse strand, counting down.
TTATTTTCCATTAAGTCATGTTAATTCAAGGGCAATCAGGCACTGTACTATACTAAAATGGCCACTCAAAACCAACAGCCCCCTGGCCTTCTCTAACTGCTATTTATATACTTACCAGATGGAAGACAACATAATTTAAAAAATTCTACATCTAGAAATCTGCCTAATGCAATGCTGGCAATGCTCGAGAATGATTGCTTTTTTAATTAAAAAATATGTTGTAGGGTAAAATTGATCTATAATTTATAACAGATATCAAGGGCAAACTAAAAAACTTTAATACAGCACATTATTTCAAAACAGATGAGTAAAACAGTAGTGTACACAAATAAACATATAAAAACACATAAAATATAATATGTTATACTAAGTGTTATACTAAGATATAAAGATGAAAGTCAAATGTGTGCTATAAAGGGAAGAGTGAGTCCCAAATGAAAGGAAATTACATACGACTTGTTATGAGCTCATACATAAAAAACTCCATAGCCTGGTGGAAAATATATAATCTTAGACCAGTTAAAATTTGTTTTTAAAAAGGCACCAATGAAGTGCTTTTAAGTCAGTGTTGTTTTGACTATAGTTTCTACATACCGATACATAGAGGTGGCGGATAATTCCAACGTCTTACTGTTCCCGGCATACATGAGATATGCGAGTGACCCTGAAAAGATAATGCAATAAATAAAACACTGTTTGAGCATCATATTGAATATTGCTGGTATTAAACATCACTGATTGAGGAGGATCTAAATTCAAGAAGAAAAAAGTATACAGGTACGTTGCAGCTTAGTCCAATCCTTAGATGTGGTTGCCTTATTATTATTTTTTTTACAGGCTAAGTGCATTTGTACAAATACAGCAAATACCTGTTGATTCTCTTAGAAATCGATGAGGGAATAAAAAAAAACACTACTGTCATTTTTCTATGGCCCTTTAAAATGGCCCGTGCCAGACTCAAAAATCCTTTAATTCAGTGGTCAACAACCCTGTCCTCAGGGCTCACTGACAGACCAGGTTTTATGTATTACCTTGGGGAGATGCAAACTAGAATACTGCCATCACTGAGAAGCAAATGATATCACCTGTGATGTATTTCAGGTATCTTGCAAACCTGGCCTGTTAGTGGGCCCTGAGGACAGGGTTGATGGCCACTGCTTTAACTGACAGGTGCTGCTGATTCAGGTAATGCAGCAAATTAAAAAGTGAGCACCAATTTGTAAATAATTAAACTGGAGGTAATTAGGGTCTACTAATTAGGTACCTGTCCCTGTATGCAGTGTAACAGAATGGCAGATTTACTATCCTCTCCCTGTTACTGGTTGTTAAGGAAGCAGTCGGCTTTGCGGCCGACAGCCTCCTAGCAACCAGTGAAGCTGCAATGGGTGGAGCATGATAGGGAAGCTGACACACTAGTTTGCCATGCTCCCATCATGTAACTGACAGCATGCAGTGGGTGAATTCTATAGTCAATAGCAGGCTGTCTATTGGCCAAGGATCCACCCACGGTCTGCTGTGAATCACAAGGAGAGCAAATCTGGTGGGGTACTAGTGTCTGCGAATTCTTATCGGGCTCCCCAGGTATAAAACTCCCTGCCACTGTGCTGCTCAATAGGTGCAGGGGCAGGGAGGGAGCTCAAGTGCACTGAGGGTGAAGTGTTTATATGAATGGTCTCAGTGTGTTTTCACACTCAGTGCAAGCCCCAGATTCATATACCTGTCTACAACAGGTACATAATTAATGTCACTCATACCAACATTTGTCATGCAGATGCATGTAGGAATTCTAAAGAGTGTCTTGGACACTCTTTATGAATTTCCCTGCATGTGTCCTTGTAACTTCCCATGCAGTGAACTGAAACCCTACACAACAGCATTCCCCGTCATCTTCTTTGAAGGTGAGGTGTTTGTAGTCCAAACCAGGAGAGAGCAATAGAGTGATAATCCTGCTTCTAAATAGCAATAGTGCAGCATGTGGGCATTGTAACCCTAGGGAAGATTTAAAAAAGCAGAAAGTGTGATGGATTTACAGAAGCATTTTGATGTTAAAAAATCATGCTCAAGCACCTTTTGCTTAGTTAAGTGAACATCTAAAATATAATTCATGGGGATATCTTAAATACATTATAGTACTAGTGAACTTTCTTACTGGATCCACAGTGCCTTAGTACCTGCAGTGTATATCCTGGTTCACACTGAAAGAATACTACATCGTTCACAAGATATCTTTCACCATTCTTTACTCCATTACTGGGAACAGCTGGTTCTGGACAACTGGCGAGGCCCACAGCTAAATAAAACCACAAAAAAGAAAATTAGTAAAACAAAACACATAGTTAACAGAAAGTAAGAAATAGTGTAGTGTTGGAGGAACATAGAGGAATGTGCAGACATTAAGGTGTATAGAAATGTATGTATTATTTATTATAAGTCATTCCATTATATCAGGCCTCAGCTTTAAGGGGAAGCTGTACTGGGAGAAATATGGGGGTTGCCATTTCTGATCTTCGTCTAATGATATTAATGCCTACCACAACTTAAAACAAGCTTGAATATTAGGATGTTAAAGCAAAATCAAAACTTCTGATCTATGTATATGTTCTGGATTTGTGATTTAGAAAGCATCAAAGCCAATGGATCAGCAACTAGCAGAAGAAGCTAACCATAGCAACCTTCAAATTCTCTAGCTACAGGTTTCCTTTATGTTATAAGTAGCACTAGGGACAGGATCTGTATCTGCAATGTTAAACAAGAATTCTAACTGGCCACTACTGGCAACAACTATAATTTGTGGTCATTTATTTTAATTACCCCCTTGTGTTAACTTAGTATTCAGCAATGCATTTTTTTATAGCTGAAAATAAAGTAATGAATAAAGATTTCTAGAAAAAGAAAAATGCAACCCGAGATGTGAAGGAAAGTGAGTGTTAATCTCAGAGAAAGAGGTCCAGCTGTGCAGGAAAAATGTACTTCAATTTAGTTTTTGCTGCGTTGTATCTTACTTTTATACTCTAGATGAAAGCCAGCCGCAGATACACTTATATCTGAGAAGAAGTGTAGGTAGAGCTGGTTTGATGTGCTGTTCAGCAATGCAGGTACGGTGGTTCCTGAAATAAAAGAAACTTGCTTCTTACTACATCACAATTCATATTATTAATAATGTAATATCAAAAGTCACAGTAAAAGAAATCCTGAAACATAGGCATACATAGTACAATTAATAAAAAAAAAAAAAGGTTATATCTGAATACTTTTCCAGGTGATCTCTGAATTTTATGTAAATATGTGGTAAAAGGCACAAAGTATAAATACTAAAAAATAGTACATACAATGACTGCATATAATATAGTAAAAGGAACACACTTATTTAAGGGATCTTTTAGAAAGGAACAAGAAATAATAAAGTGCATAATAAATAATAATAATATTAATAAAGTTACATAGGTATAAGTGGCAAAAGTGCACTGCTTTTAAAAAAAAAAAAAAAAAACTCAGAAATTATGCATATTAAAATACAGAATCTATCATGTTTTGATCCCTTTAGTGTTTTTTTAATTTCAGTCAAAGGTTTTTATTTTATTTGGATCGAGTAGGGGAAGGTTAGAACCTCTGTCAGATATTCATTGCCATTTGTGCTCTTATTAGGGAAATTTCCTCTCCCATCCTGTCAGAAGAGGAAGTACTGGAAAATCTCTTCAGTGGGCCTCACAGGGATAAGTCAGGAAAGATCTCTCCAATGGAGTTACAGATAAAAATAAAATCCTGACAAAAAAACTTTAACTCTATTATTGCTGTTCAAAACTAAAATGAAGAAGAAAAAACAATTTTTTGCAGTTGGACTTCAAACATGTAATCTAGTAGGATGTATATTTACCCGATGCAATACTAATCCATGACTTAGGATAAAAAGCAACCTATAATATAATTGTGGGAAAAGTACCTGAAAAACTGCCCAACATGGTGACTGTGTTGTCTCCTCCATCAAAAACTTCCAATGAGTCCCAGTTTTGCTCAGTAACAAAGCTAATCACCTGTATCTAGAAGTAACACAGTAAAGACTTTAGTATCTCAACATGCAACGTGAGCAATAACATTTTCTTATTATTGTCCAAATGCTAAAATATTCCAGAAATTAAGTGTCGCTCTATGTTATAACTAGTAGCTTATTCCCATGTGTGAGGTTTACACCCAGACATGCAGAACACATACTTTTACATGTGAATGCATTTTAATGTATCAAGGCATTGCATTAATGCAGAATATTAAATTGTGCTTTAGCATGCATATATCATGAAAAACACCTTGAGACGCACGCACACTATCTGCAGTAAATGTATACCCACTACACTGGTGTCCGGAAGGTCAGTAATTTACACAGGAGTATCAATAGTATTAGTTGGTAGAAACAGTATATAAAGCATAATCTTTTTCTTCCCCAACTTTGCACTCTGCCCTCCATAATACCTGTCCATTTAGCAGGAAGTAGCCCTATTTCCAGGCAGTTGCAATCACAGTAATACATGTATAGGTAAATGAACCCCACATCCTTCACCTAGAAGTGCCTGCCATCTGTTGACCATAGAGTTTCTTGAAAGAGACAGGTTTTGCATTTTGTGTAGCCATTTAATCGCCAGTACAAGTTAGGTCATTTCTTAAAGCATACCCCCAAACAGTCTTGGGTTATCGGGTCCTGTTTATGTTCTGCCACACGTCACTGTAATTAGGCAGTGGGGACTCTGTAACTCTATTAGAAACAGACTGAAGCCCAACTTATGAGTCTCTGCTGTGATTTTTTTTTAATAATATGTTATTTCACAGTACAGCTAGATAGGTCAAGGGTGGCTTGTTGTAAGGCTCTTTTGTCGCGTGTTAATAATATGTGTAACATTCTGACTGTAAACTTACATATGCTGTCCAAAAAAGGGTTTTTAAAGGAATGTACCTTTAATTTTTGTTAAATATTAATTTTAGGGTGAAGTCAGCAGGTCCCTGGGTGAGGAAGCTTAGTTCTTTATCCCATGCTGTGCACAAAACATGCACCTAGGCTGGCTTCACTGGGGGCCCTGTGGAGATTTAGGTGGGGTAGGGTTCAGAGTCTCAGAGATCACATTTTGTTTTCACTAATTTAACACAGCTAGACCAAGCTAGGGAAGGTCTCTGTTTGTACGCTTAAGTAAGAGACATGCTGAACTGTAAAGCTGGGGGCTGCGACATGATTGCCAGTGCATCAAAAGTCTGTTGATAAACTGATGTTGTTCCCAGAAAAAAGGACATGACTGGAATAAGAGACTTTGTCCAGCACACGGACTTAGTAATGCTCGGTTGAGCAGAAACTTTGCTTTGCTGTTTCACACGTTTACTTTGCGGTCGGATGCCTGTTTGCTGTTACTTTGCTGGAATAAACAGCCTGTTTTTGTGAAGGAGGTGGACTTTGTGCCTTTCTATAAAGTTAATACTTTAATGTTCATAGTCTGGGTACCAGTACACTTTAAAGTGCACCTTCCTCTAGATATGTGCTTTCATGCTAAGTATTTGCAAGCTAAATAATGTGTTAGCTCACAAAGATCAGCCCTTCTTCTACAATCTCTCTCCTACAATATTCTAGTTTAGGTTCCAGGATGTAAATAGTTAGACTAGTGTAAATTGCTCTTCTGCCTAATGGTGGGGCTAGAGGCAAATCTATATTTGGCAGATCTGCTTAACAGAATGCTGTAATTTGTTAGTTAAGGCTGTTCCTGTGTTCTAGTGCTGTAGAGTTTGCTTGGACTCCTCCAGCCTCCTAGAAGCTAGTAGAGCTTTCTAGAACATGGGTGGTAGCAAATAGGCAGCATGTAGAAGTCTCAGTCAATTACAAGGGAGGTGCCCCTGAGCATGCTGGGATTTGTCTATATATTCAGAGAACATGTGATCTCTGGGTACTTCCCTTCCAGGATGGTGGAGTGCACGAGCCGGGGGCAGGCAGGCTTGCCACCCCTGACACTTGCTGCCATGCAGCCTCAGGTGGTCGACCTGAGGACCTGATGCTAAACTAAAGGAGTGACCCTGGTGCTTCTGAAGAGCTGACTGGGGGGGGGGGGGGGGCATGCCTGAGAATCTGTGTGCAACTCAAAGGGATTGCTAGCTAGTGATCTGAAGAGCTTGCCCAATAGTGATTATTGCATGGGACTCTGCTCAGTTCTATTACTTTTGGACTGCCGAGTAGTTTGCCGTAACTGGCTTGTTCCTGAAGAGCTCTGTCTACCTGTCCTGCTTTACAAGAGACTATTGATTTCTAGATTGCAACATAGGAGCATCTGTTCATCTGTTCCCAGCAAGGGACTTCACCTGCTACTCAATTCTAGATCAGCTGGAGTCCTCAAGTTGTGTATAGTTTTATTCCGGAGTATCCTACTAAAATCCCTTATTCTATCCAAGTTCCTACAAAATAAAACTACAAAAAACAACACCCCTAGACTGGTCATTGATTACATCAAGCCTAAGTGTATGTGTGCCTGGCTTCAGAAAATACCTTGCACATGGCTGCTAGTGAAGAAATGAGGACTGTCAGTGTAATACTCAAGTGTCTCCTATGGGGGTAGCTCAAGATACAGTATGAGTTAAGAAAGGGGCACGATTGCTTATTACATCAATCTCCCAAGATGCTCTCAGGCCCATCTATACTAGACTGACTAGAGCTCACGCACTTATGTACCTTTCATGTGAGCATAGCTGCTGACTTACAACTGCAACAGCTGCCTTGCAGTTAGCAGGCGAGGTAATATGCTACCTCTGAAATGCCTATTTGAAGAGGGATTTCACACTGAAGTCACTTTTCACCACAGTGCAACCATGTTAGTTGGGCTTGCACTAGTATGGGGCACCAAAAACAACATGCTCTACCTTTTGTGTTGCACCGTGAAAGAAAGCATTGTGATTGCGGCAATGTGGATGGGGACCATCAAGGGACCATTGCTGGGTTTTGCTGAGGTGTGTTAAAAATGTGCCTCAACTACTTGGATTTACTGCACCAACATGCCTATGTGAAAGGAGTCTATATGATAAATGGCAACTTCTCTTGCAAAACTATACTGTTGCTGTATACAGTCACATGTCAGAAATGTATTCAAGTAAAATCTGTAAAGTTACTGAAAGGTCCACTTTAACAGATGGAAAATTATTCATAATTAGCATAACCATGGCAGCTTAACTGCTATAAATATGGAAATTAGGCTACTTAGTGTCTGGGTCAGAATCTCTAGCTTCCAGTTAAAAAAAGCTCACTATAGTATTCTGAAACCTTGTTGGATCCAACAGGATATACAACCTTTATTTAGGATTTTTTTTACAAAATAGCTACATTTTATCTGGTGCAATTTAAGAAATGCACATGTTTGACAACTGTGTAACCTGTTACTTTTAGAACAAATCCGGGCAGAGTGTTTTCATTGTAATCAGCTAAAGATTATTGATTTGGCTATAACGTTAAATATTCTGTGTGCAAAAGGATATACTGCATTTACAAAGAGTGCTAGCTATATCTGTATGCTTCCCATTAAATTATAGTGCTAAAGATGCTCCCTGCAATAATTTATTTTATTCATTTATACAGTACTAATATACTGTATATCACATTGTGCCATACACATCAGTCCCTGCACCAGAGAAGCTTACACTCCTATGTTCCCACCCACTAAGCTTACAATACCAGTCTCGTGATGCAATAAGAAACAACCCTAAAGACAACATTTCCATTGCAATAAATCTAATAGCACCGCTAAAAGCCAGCCTTTACATTGAATTCATTCTTTCTGCAGACTTATGAAGTAGGCATTGAGCCAGTTACAGGAGTAGGGGGTTGAGAAAAATCCAGCAACACAGGTGTTTTCTTGTGTTCTGAAATTACACTGAAAATCTAGAGGCTTCCATATATTATTTTTGTGCTACCGAAGGCTTCTGAAGCTTCCAACTGTGAGATACACAACACATAGGAAAACCAGTCCTGGACACACATTTATGTAGCACTTTGCTACACACTAAAGCTCAACTTGTGTTCAGCTTTAGCTTCAACCTATAATGGCAAACACTTTAGTAAAAAGGTTTAAATCCAATGAACCTCAAGATTTAAAGACTCCAAAAAGCAGCATTACTTCTGATATCTACATTGTTCAAACAATGTCTCCTTTACACACAAAGCTGGTGCTGGCTTTGGCAGCTGTCTTAGAGCACCAGGATGGGGGAGGAGGGCAGGGGCCACTGATAGGGGGTAGCACTAGTCCTCCTGTACTGCCAACAGAGGGCCCTGGACAGCAGAGGATTTAGATGTGAGCAAGAGAGGGGGTTATTGCTACAGTGGTAGAGCAAATACAGGAACCGATTCTCTGTGTGTCTCTTCCTGCAACAGCTGAATGCTGGTTTCTTCTCCTCTCCCTCAACCTGCCCCTGTTGCAGAGAGAGAAACAGAGGGGATCGGTTTCTGGCAATTGCCCCCCACCAAACCAATCATCCTCTCTGTGCACCAACCTCCAACCCCTGGCTGCCTGGGCCCCTCTGTGTGCCCCCTGGCCCTGAAGCAACTATGTTTACCATGTTTCCAGTTTTTTGAATGAACAGGCGCCTCTGTACAGAGCAGCTGAGGCTGCAAAAAAAAGGGGATGGCGAAATTGATGTCCTCAGTCCCTTTCTCTGTCTAAAAAGTGAGACATATTTCACCAAAGTCTTGCCCCCCCCCCCCCCCCAACAGCATTGTGAAAAAATAAATACGTAAAAAAGGGGGTTCTCTGGCGAATGCATAACCCCGTCCCCTCATTACCATTGCTATTTAATGGCAGTTCAGCACAGCTCAAATTTTCAATGCTGTGTGCGCCCCATTACATTACAAGTGGAATGCACCTTTGCCTGTGTAGACATTCTGATGCTGAAGGACTTAATTAACTCTTATAAGCAGCTTAGAAAGTAGTCCTTGCAGACACTTCTTATCATAGGGCTGTGAAAAATTCTAAAATTCTAATAGAATATGTGTGCATTTATATGCCAACAAGAATTGCTTGTCTTCTTTAAATCTTTTCAATTGATTTGTCTAATAAATAGAAGGAAATATGGCAAAGCAAATAGGACATTTTCACCATAAGAAGTAATTAGAACTTGTTGAACAATGTATGGTAACGGAATATACACTGGCAGCTCTTCATGATAATACTGACAAACATCAGCAGGAGATCTGGCTAACAGGGTCTGATAGGAAATACAAAGATAAAACAAGGTGTCAGAACATGTTTTCTTCACTTGGATACAAAGCTCACATAATGTATCTAATTTCCAACCAAAATATCATGCGGTGAGTTCTGTTCCATTATTATAAAATTGAACAACTATGTCTCACCCAGAGTCCATCCACAGGCATATACTTCCTATTAACTGTCTACAATATAAACCGTTCTTTTTGACGCCATGCTGAAAATATGTAAGGTCCCTGCTTTCTAACAAGCACACTGCTATCTGCAGAAGACCTCATTTCTGCTCTGTGTGTCAAAGAAGTTTAGACTACATAGAGGATATTTTACCCCTAACAAGAATGAACATGGCAGCTGCACCACAAAACAATAAATTTGGTGACATTGTGAGTCTGTGACGTTCGGAATGTCCCCTGGAGCAAGTTGGAAAAGCTACTAAACTGAACTTCAATTAAGAAACAAGCCATAAATATCGCACAGCGGAGTCTCTTTGCTGAATGCATTCTGTTTAATGTCCAGGCCACCATACTGACAACAGGGACACAATGTTAAATCGGGGACTGTGTAAACGGTGCATTGAGTTTAATGACGTATTCACAGCACATAAACACTCAACACAGAGATATATAAACTGAAAACTATAGCAGCATTTACAGCCGTGAAATACCATGCACTGCCAAATAATTCTATTCACTAAAGAGCTTTGAAAGTATCATAAAGAGACTGTTTATTGTCAGATGTAAAAACTCTATATCCTCCGAAAACAATGTAAATTTACAAGCTGGCCACGAGACAAGCAAAGTAGTATCTTTCATACATAAAGTATGCAAACAATATATCAGGACAGTACAGGAAGAAAATTGTGTATTAAAGATGTCAGATAGAGAACCAAGATAAAAAAAACAGCAGATACAAGCAACTATAACACAGTAAATCACACCTTGCAACTAACTGTAGGGGTATATAATGAAAAGCTGTGAATAATATACAGTAAAAGTTGCTGCCATCTAATATCAAGGTCTTGAGTTTGACTACAATGTCATTATTAGGGATGAGCTTAATGTTCGGGTTGAACATGAGTTTGACTCGAATATCGGGTGTTCGCTGCTTGCTGAAGAATGAACATTATGGGGCATTCGCGTGAAATTTCGGAACGCCCTATAATGCACTGCGAAATCGCAGTGCATTGCTCTATGATGATTGGCCAAAGCATGCACTGCACCTGACCTGCATGCTTTGGCCAATCCCAGCGCCCTCTGCTAAGAGAGCCATAATTGGCCAAAGGCAGGTTGCCTTTGGCCAATAATGGCTCAGGGGGACTAAGTCCATACCCCACACAATATAAGGCTGCCTGCACGGCGGCCCTGTGCAGTGTTGTTGGCATCGATAGAGAGATAGCTTGATTTAGATTAAGAAGGTGAGTTATTCAGCTAGTAGCCGTGTATTTGTTGTGTATGTATGTATATATATATATATATATATATATATATATATATATAAAATATATGTGTATATATATATATATATATATATATATATATATAATGTTTGGGGTTCTAAGTCATTTTCAAAAATACTGATTTTAACTTGTAAACAAGTTTCAGAAATAGGCTAGGTCCTTTGCATCATTAAAATCACTACTCCTTTAAAAACAATTGCTGTTAATGGTTGTTAAAAAATAAATGTTTGCATTGATTGCAGAGCAGTACCCGGACCCCCATGCACTTTTTATGGCCAATTACTTGCATATAAGCCTTCAAAATGGGAACTTTAAAATTTTCAAGTTCGGCTCCCATAGATTTCAATGGGGTTCACTGTTTCGGGTCAGAACTTTTTCTCTGTTCAGGAGTTCTGAACAGGGGGGTGTTCGGCCCATCTCTAGTTTTAGGACAGCTACATCTGGATATTCTGTAATGTTGCTTTAACATTTCCCTCCTCTCCCACTTTCGAAGGTTTTTTTTTTGGTGAGGGGTATAGTTTTAATAGATATCAGCTCCCATTTCAGCTTTGACCACCTCGGCAATCCAAGAAGAAGCAGCCCCCCCCCCCCCACTTCTCCCTACCTGCAACCTTCTGGGACATATCATATATCCCAGAATGCTGTGAGTCCATCCACAAAGCAAAGCACTATTCATGCATGTGCAATGGGAAGCTGGTTGCAAATCAGCAAAGTGTGACAGCTTGCTTCCCTAAAGCCCCATACACACTATCAGACTTTCTGCTGATTTTTATCTTCAGATTTACCAAAACCATATAATATGAGGTCAAACCTTAGGAATTTCAATGTATATGCAATCAGGCAGGCCCTTGCACTACATGGTTTTGGTAAATCTGAAGACAAAAATCAGCAGACAATCTGATAGTGTGTATGGGGCTTTAGTAAACATGCCGGGGCCAGGGACTGAAAGGCTTGCGAAGAACAGGCCCAGGTGAGGACGGCGCTGGATCCTTGGACTGGTGAGGTGTCCTTTTTTTTTTTAAAAAGTCAACAGCTACAGTATTTGTAGCTGCTGACTAACTTTTTTGGTTAAAACTGAAGAAGCACTTTAAATACTATTCATCATTGGTATTCCATACAGAGTGTGCAACTGCAGTTGCCAAGTTTTTCAATGATTTTTTTCGTAGTTCCCTTAAAAAGGAACTCCGAGCTGAGATAATCTCAGACTCTCAGTTATATGTCCCACATATACAGAATATTCTATCTCACTCCATTAGTTGAAAACATACTCCATCTGTACAGTTTAGCACCCCTCCTCCCTAAAGCTATGGTGATGAAACTAACATAACTGATGGTGTGATTTCAAGAAAAATAAGATATTTTTGGAATTGCTGCTTTCTTAGTCTTGTAACCCTGCCAACACACACACCTTCCCATTCATTGATTAAATACAGAGCAGATTTCTAAAGTTGCCCTATTGTTCCAACGGTAAGCATCTCCATGGACTATGTTTCTTTGACTAATTCTTTAATCAAAGAAACAGAACCCACTGACTCTGATTGCTACCCCTCCCTCTTTAAGTCTAAGTATAGCTGTACAGGTAGAATTGTTTATGAAACTTTTGCTAGTTTAATAAAAAAAAAAAAAACTCTAATTATTTCTTAATGACAACATAATTGAATTAAATTGTGTTTTTTATATCAGCCTGCAATTCAGCTTTAAGTATAGAAGACACTGAATGATAGCTTCTACTTTACTGAACAAGCTGCAAGGGCTTACTCATTAATAGAGGCCACATTTCCTGTGATTATGGGCCTGTGTCATTATAGGTGTATCTATCAGTCTTTCCATGGTATTTCGCTTGCGTGCTAAACATTGGTGGTTGTAAGGCAGCTGACTGTGAGTAAAATATATGTACTGCAATTTGCTTCCTGTCATGTAAAAGCTTGGCGCACTGGTTCCGAAAAATAGTCATTTGCACCTTGTCACACCTGATGCTAATTAATGTGAGCGGCCACAAATTAAACTCATGTATAACGGCACAGCAAACTTGCAAAAGTTTTACAAATACATTTACTTTCTTTGGTTGTATTACATCACATTTAATAATATGTTGGTGAAGAATTCAAAGTAAAACTCCAGTACAATGATGCCCAGGTGACTACGCTGGCCTATGACACGACAGATAAACTTTATCAAGTTGTGCATTCCATTCCAATATCAAGACGTATTCTTGTTTGGGTTTTACTTTTTTTTTCTTCTTTAGTAAAAATGGAGAAGTGCAGGTCATTGTGTATACTGGTATCAGTTTTATAGTGTCCCTATACAGAGCTGTACATTTACACAGCACTTTACACTCATTGTAGCTTCACATGTCCCTGTCCTCAGGTAGCTTACACATCCTATTTCAGATATTATATTTATAAATATATATACTAAAACCTAGTACACATAGGCCGAATGTTGGATGTCATCGGCCGGTTCAATTGAAGCTGGCCAACATTCAGTCCGTGTGTACTGCAGCTGGGTCAGCTTCTGTTGAATGGGCATGACCAAAAAAGATCTGCCGACCGGCTCCCATTCAGCGCTCTCAGCCATTGGCTGAGAACTCTGATCAGAGTGTTCTGGTGTGGGGGCTGTCCCCCTGTCAAAATACAATAGAACAGCAGGGGAGATCGCTATACTAACATTGGGTTGTTAGTACAGCGGCTCCGACCTGAGCTGTCAGTTTTATTTTGTTTTTTTGATAATATCACACACTCATGTTTGCATTGTCAGCTGAGTGGAAATAGAGTGGGCAATTAAACTCTCTGTCACAAAAAAATCCGTAAGATAGAGATTCATGCAAATCAGAAGCAAGTGACAAACCCAGGGGGTGCTGACTTTGGACGGTTGCAGGCTTGGATACAACCTATAAGGAACTCTGAAAATGCAAAACAAAGAGAGAGCAGCACCATCTAAATGCAGCAATGTGATGATATTTATTCCAAAGATGACATTCAAAAACTTACAGGATAAAAAGGTAACTGCACAAGTGGAGTTGTATGGTGGTTCATCCACTCGCGGGAAGGATGAGCTGCAATCAGGGGAAGAGACAGTCACTGATTTTGGCTTTGGTGGTGCTCCCAGTGCATCCAGGGGCCCAGATGAGCTTAGATGCAGTCACTGATGTCACATCTGGATGGAAGGATCTGGTGCAATGTCATCACAATGCTGAACTTAGATGGCGCTGCTCTCTCTTAGTTTCTGATAGGGGCGTCTCGCTATCAGAATATAGAACCCTGGATCAGCTGGCTGATCAAAAAATGTAATTCCCCCCATCGAAACAATAGAGGTGGATGCACTGTGCTACTGTATTCTGATAGTGGGGATGTCTACGCTGTCAAAATACACTTATCAGCACTGCAGCCAATAGGCTTATTGAGTGCAAATTTTCCAACATTTCCATTCGAGAGAAGCCAATCATAAGACTTGTCTCTAACAGGAACGATGGATCAAATTTTGTCCGGTTCAGCAGGGGCGAATTTCAATCAATGGCCAGCTTTTGCAAGGAAAGTTGCACTTTGTCCTGGAATATGGTGCAATATCATTCTGTAAAGAACATCCCATCTCATACAAGGAAAGAAAAAAAAGAAAAAACATAATTTTTGCTTGCACATGGTTGGATGAGAAAAATCAGCAATGCTACACCTTATTTACTAAGCTCTAGGAAAAATCTCCCTGCAAAGTGAACAAAATATTAGTGTAGAGCAAGCACATGTCTTACACACTGGCCACTGCCACCTAAACCAATGCAAGCCATCAATATCAGCAGATGTAAACTAAACAGTCTGAAACGTCACATCCACTGTGCTACAGTACACAGAAAGTAAGGAGTCTATTTAGCTGTGTTTTAATGTGTGATTTAAACAACCTTCACCCACACATTTTTACATAAGATTTAAATAAAAATTCAATAAGACAAATGTGTTTTTAGAAACCTGAATGAAATTTAGTTCTACCCACACACTACAAAATGAGGGCTTAGGGAAAACAATTAATTTATCCTTGGTTACAGCTGAAAACCAGGTTACAGAAATATTATCTTACAATAACGATGTGTATTGTTGATTGAATCTCAGTCTGCTTTGTGTACTTTTTTTAAGTCAGTGCAGTAATCCAAGCATGAAAGACTCCTGCACCTTGTCGCTGCATGAGCTTCCTGTAATAAAGACTAGTAACTGCTACCCACTCTTCTTGTACAGGGTGAATGGTCTTGTATCCTCCCACTTGTAGTTTTCTGTAGGCAGTCTGTAGTGGGTGGGTACATGTTGGGTCCTTTCCATAGCTCTTTTCTCTGCACAGACTATGTGCAACCTATTGATTATATCACTGATTATTTTATAAGGTAATACAGGCATACCCCACTTTTAAGTACACAATGAAGTTTATTTACTAAAGCTGGAAAGTGCAAAATCAGGGTCACTTCTGCATAGACACCAATGAGCTTCTAACCTTGGCTTGTTGAATTACGCGTTGCTAATAAAACATGGCAGCTCATTGGTTTCTATGCAGAAGTGAGCCTGATTTGGCACTTTCCAGCTTTAGCAAATAAACCCCATTGTGTACTTAAAAGTCGGGTATGCCTGTATCTGGCTTTACAGAGGCATTTGGGGCACATAAAGTGGATTTGTCTTTAGTAGCTAATAAGAAATATACCTAAATAAACGTTTTTGTTCCTGTAGTTCAGATTATGCCCACGTCTGTTGCACATTTACCTGAATTCCTGCTCCCTCTGGCACTGTGATCTTCCACACACAATTCAAACTGTTCAGATATGGCTCAGGGAATCCTGGAGATAGGATGGTTCCTTTACGTTCAGTCAGATTCCCACCACATGGTACTAATTAACGAAAGTATTAGAAAAATTATGTCAATGAGAAAGAAAAGTTGTAATACTCAGAGTAAATGCAATGCTGTGTGCCTGCTCTTTCATTTGTGAATAGTGCTATGGATTATTGCTCATTATGGCACTTTGCACTGGTACTAAATAAAGTTGTTTATGAGCTATCAGAAGACTTGGGGGGTTATTTACTAAAGGAAAATCCACTTTGCACTACAAGTGCACTTGGAAGTAAAGTCGCTGTAGATCTGAGGGGGGCATGCAAGGAAAATAAAAAACAGCATTTTAACTTGCACATGATTGGATGATAAAATCAGCAGAGCTTCCCCTCATTTTAGATCTACCCCTTAGATTTAGAGCGACTGCACTTTCAAGTGTACTTGCAGTGCAAAGTGGATTTGCCTTTCGTAAATAACCCCCTTGTTCCCTTCTTTGTTTTTTCCCAAATAGTGTAGTCCAACAATAATTAACAAGGATATAAACAAGCCGCCTGAGAGCAGCACAGCATGTTTACCCCATTCTGAAAACAACAATTATGATCAAAGCTCTAACTGAAATCCAGGAATCTTGTAAAATGGGCCCCTTGTTTCTCTTACAATAGTTGACGATTCCAGTCAGATGTTAAATAAAATAAGTAATAGTTTGTTCTTTTATAAAAGCCTACAGGGGACTTGAATGGCAGATAACAAACTGGAAACACTATGAAAGAAAATGAAAAGCTGTAATATCCTGTAAAAAAAAAAAAAGGTAACGCAATAATATGTGACTGACCAAAGCATGGGTACTTTATAACGTCAGTTTAAATAAAGCGTCAAAAAAGTAAAATGCAAATATGAGGTATTTTTCAAATTGTGTTTAAAATTACAAGTTATACACACACAAAATAAATGAGATCTTGGCTACCTACCAACACACGAGGGCACAGAGGTGTTCCATTGTGCCAGGGCTCCAATCACGGCCTGACATTCAATGTTTTTGGAGTCTTGCAATGCGTAGCCAGGAATACACTCAAACCTCACAACGGCTCCAACTGAGAAATCATTTCCAATGCGGCGGCCATACTTGGGCTCTGGTACTGAACTGCATTGAGTGGCACTGGTACGAGGCACAGCTTGAGGGCAGAGCAATTAGAACGAGAGACAGGAAAGAAAATAAAAGAAAAACATTAATGCATAATAATAAAAAGGAAATACTGAATTATTCAGTCTGTCTTGATGAAACCAGTGACAATATAACAATGACCCCATTTAGATTCAGATGTAATTAGGAAACATTTAGAAAAACACATTAAGGGAGATTTCCCAAAACTGGTGCACACAGAATGTGTGGCAGTTGTGACCAATCAGCTTCTAACTTCAGCTTGTCATATTAAAGTGGCTGTAAAGTCAGAAGGTTTTTTTTTATCTTAATGCATTCCATGCCTTAAGAAAAAAAAAACCTTCTGTGTAGAGCAGCTGCCCCAGGAACCCATGATACTAACCTGAGCTCCATCTCTCTCCAACGATGTCCTCAGTCACCCGGGACTCCTGATTGGCTGAGACACAGCAGCAGCTCCCATCAAAGTCAGTTTGCCAATCAGGAGCAAGAGGGGGCGGAGCCAAATGGGGGCTCTGTGTCTGAATGGACACAGGGAGCTGTGGCTCGGCTTGGGTGCCCCCATAGTATGCTGCTTGCTGTGGAGACACTCGACAGGAGGGAGGGGCCAGGAGAGCTGAAGATAGAACCGAGAAGAGGGGGATTTGGGCTGCCCTGTGCAAATCCACTACACAGAGCAGTTAAGTATAAGATGTATGTTATTTTTAGAGAAAAAAAATAGACTTTACAATCAGTTTAAGCTTTGACAATAAAGCTTTGTGGGTTAAAAATGTGAATGCAAGTTACTTGCTAAGGGGAGAACCTCTGGGGGAATCTGGGATGGAAAAAGATCTGTGGTCCTAGTAGATAACAGACCCAGCAACGGCATGCAATGCCAAGCTGCAGCAAGTAAAGTTAGCAGATTATCTTTAAAAAAGAGAATTTACCATACAGATAAAAAAGATATTCCTGCCACTTTAAAAAACTTTGGTTCAGCCACGTCTGAAGTATGCCAACCAGTTCTGGTCACCAATCCTCAGGAGGGAGGTGCGGGAACTGGAGAGAGTCCAGAGAAGGATGACAAAGTTAATAAAGGGGATAAAGGACCTAATTAAGGAGGAACGACTACAATCATTAAACGTTTTCACTCTGGAGAAGACACTTGAGAGGTGATATGATAGCGATATACAAATACCTCAATGGCGATTGTGGCATATTAAAAAAAAATACAGACATACCCCACTTTTAAGCACACAATGGGGTTTGTTTACTAAAGCTGAAAAGTGCAAAATCAGGCTCACTTCTGCATAGAAACCAATAAGCTTCCATGTTTTAAAAAAGCTTAATTGAACAAGCTGAGGTTAGAAGCTCATTGGATTCTATGCAGAAGGGAGTCTGATTTTGTACTTTTCAGCCTTAGTAAATAAACCCCATTGTGTACATAAAAGTAGGGTATGCCTATATTCAGTCTCAGGGAGCATAAGAAGATATGTGGCCTTTCAATAAAATTAGATGAGAAGCAGTTTAACTTTAAACTGCACAGGGAGTTTCTCACTGTCAGCGCGTTAAGGATGTGGAATTCACTTCCACAATCGGTGGTGTCAGCAGGAAGTATTTATAGGTTTAAGACAGGTATCTTAGCAAACACAGTATACAGGGATATCGGAAATGATTATGAACAAGCACACCTTCACAGGTTGAACTGGATTGACTGGTGTCTTTATTCAACCTTACTATGTAACTAAGTAATAAAACCTAGAAGCTGATTGGTTACTATGCACAGCTACACCACATTCTGTTTACACCAGTTTTAATAACTCTCCACCATTATTACTCACTGATTTTATTTATTTTACATAGCAGTTGTTGATATATACATAGAAGACCCATTTGAGGATATAAATGAGAATCCAAGATGCTAAGTTAACAACATCCTTCCTGGTTAATGCTCCATGGGGGTCACCTTGCCTTTACTCTAAGCCACCTGCTGACCTGTTTTATCGCCAGAACAGGATGGCATTTTTTTTGCAACATCATTAGTTCCAGGAGACATTCTGGCTGACTATTTTACAATATTAAATGAACACAGCTTCAACATTTTTTTTCTAAGTTAAATTGTTACTAAACCCAGGACCCTGCATCCACTATATCTAATCTCTCATAGTACACAGAACATGAAAATGCTATTATTTTAGTAAATATAAACTGTTAAATACCTTTTCTCATCAGTAGTATAAAGCAGTCTGGTGACTTCTATCAGTGTATGCTTAAAGCTTGTAGGAGGAGTTTTCATTCTCCTCTGACTGTCCTTTGAGGCTGCCGGACCCCTGACCCTCTGTCTGGACAGTGCTGATTGGCCATGTGGTAATCACATGCACCCTCCCCCAAAAAAACTCTCTAGCAATACACACCAAACTGAGCATGTGCAGAGTGCCCCCAGGCTCTGTACTATATGTGGATATATTGGGGACAGTAAAAGAAGGGGAGGATCAAAAAAGACAGGATCAAGCAGCCTTTTTACAAAATGTGGAGGATTGGCCCCTTAGGTTCCACAGTGAGTAGAACAAGCATGCTTTACTGCATGTACAGACTGATTTTACGTTTGTGGGTTTAGTAAACACACACTTTGCAACGTCTCAACAGCCTCTACTGCTTTAGCAAATCCACCTACTGTGTCTACCTACAGAGCAGCTTGAGGATTACCCCCCCGACCTCCCTGACCTTTACCATACAGACCCTTCATGCTCCCCAGAGCTCCGAAGCACCCTCTTACTGTTTGGTTCCCCGGCCAAGACAAAAAGCTATCATTCCCATAAAAACAGTGTTCACAAACTACAGTTTGTATGCATCATGGATTAAATATTAAAGCTATACTATCAATCATGTTATTTACAGCAGCACAATAATAAATACAACCAGCTACATTGTACAAACAAATTTCATGAAGTAGAATGTGACCCACTGGAAAATGATAATTTATAGCTAAACAATAAACTTCAAGCTGTATCTGTACCAAGACGCTTGACAACTATAGACAAGTTGGTATAAAACAAAAAAATTGATTGTGCATCTCATCAAGCCTTGGTATAGAGCCCAAAAGCAGATCACAGAGACAAACATGACATGGATTGCTGCAAGGTATATTTGCAGAGTCACAGCTGCCTGTTCTCTGTAGCTGTGCCTTTGCCAAATCCTTCTCTCACTACATCCCTTTCCACTGTCCCAATCTAACCATGTGACAGTTTTTAATATCTGTATGAGAGTCCCTGATGGTTTCATGCACTGCTTGGATAGCCACAGGACATGACACACCATTTAGTTACCTACCTTGGTACACAAAATGAAATCCTTTGGCTGTCGCCTGTCCCTTGGCGTTGAACTTAATTAAAATCTGATTGGAAGTTGCAAGAGGTAGAGATTCACCTGTAACGGCAGAGCGCACGTGTTACGGAGCGGGGAGACCTGCCTCCTGTAGATAAACCTGCTGCTGGCATTTGTGATGTGAGGATGCTGATCTGATCACAGTGCGTGTGATAGACTGCAGGCAGCACACAACACTTGACACTCTGGCCATAGGAAGGCAATATTCTGGCTGGAGAAGGAGATGTGCTCAGAACACTAAACAGATAACTAAACTAACTTCTCTGTAGCTGCTGATGTGAAATACAATGATAATGCAGATTCATTTTAGATATTGAAATAGAGATGGCAGTAGAAAAATAAACCTATTTAGTTATAGGATAAAAGTTCAGTTAAGCCTTCTTCTAATGCCCTGTACACACGGTCGGACTTTCCGGTGGAAAATGTGCGATCGGATCTTGTTGTCGGATTGTTTGTGGGCGCCATCTGACTTTTTCCGTCGGAATTTCTGACACACGAAGTTTGAGAGCAGGATCCAAGAATGTTTAAATTCCGATAGCGTGTAGACAATTCCGACGGATAAAGTGCCACACATGCTCAGAATAAATTACGAGATGAAAGCTATCGGCTACTGGCTCGTTTATATTCCCGTCATACATGTTCTATGTCACCGCGTTCTGAAAGATCAGATTTTCCGACAACTTTGTGCGGCCGTGTGTATGCAAGCCACGTTTGGGCCAACATCCTTTGGAAAGAAACGGATGGATTTTGTCGTTGGAATGTCCGACCGTGTGTAAAGGGCATAAGTTGTATGGCCTAGTACAGTGATGGCGAACCTTGGCACTCCAGATGTTTTTGAACTTCATTTCCCATGATGCCCATGCACTCTGCAGTGTAGTTGAGCATCATGGGAAATGTAGTTCCAAAACATCTGGAGTGCCAAGGTTCGCCATCACCGGCCTAGTATCACATAAGGATAGCCTAACAAGCCATGAAGATTTGCATGTGGTGTGTTGTGTCGTATTCACGTCTATATAAATACGCCCCTATAAATACAGATGCTTTATTATATAAACTACTTTATATCTTGTTCTTCCTTGACTATTACAACTCTTCCAATTCTTAGACCAGGGAAAAGGTTCCTAGCTGTTTGCTTAGGTGGATATCTAATAGACAGCAACTCCATTATGGTTTGCTTCGTGACCATAATTAGTCAATAATAGTAACTTGTGTCATTGATCAACTAAAAGGACTTATGTGGAAGAAGGATATCCAATTTTGTATGTAATGGACAGGAAGGAATGTTCATTTTAATGATCGCTTTATATGCATCCCTTGCACATTCATTCTATCTTCCCTCTGATTGCCAGATGCCTAGATCTGTCAGACTTGGCCACATATGCATAAAACTAAAATGGTCATAGATCAGGTCAACATTTTGGTTCTGCTGACTTACAAACATTTGATTGCTGCCCAAACACCAATGTTTTGTGTCATGTGAACTATTTGTGCATAGTTTTGATCTCGATCAAAAGATCAGGGATGTGATAGTCTATGAAAGTGCATTTGGATAGCTTAATAAAAAAATATGCAAAAGAGAATAGTCCCTTAATGAGTTCTAGAATTCTACATTTTAGAAATAAGCTAAAAAGGAGCATCAGGCATCAAAAGGTCCAATTATCTTATCCAGACAAAAAGAGCCCCCAGTAGAAAGTGGCATAGTAGACATGGTCATACATTGAATCTGTCAATGTTTGTGGTCATAGAATAACTTCTTCCTTTGCTTTTCAAGCTCCTCTTGAGCACTAAATCGATTAAAGATTTGCTGAACCATGTTACTCTATTTTCTGACAATTTATATGTGACTTACTACATTGAAAACCAACTTCTGTAGAAAGAGTGGCTATCTATTACTTACAGAATGTCTTATAATATATTGCTCCTCTCCAGACTGGCATTTTCTTTGGCAAGCTTTATGAGCGTGTACCTTGCTTGTTATGTATGATCTAGGTCAACAGTTCTCAGCCCATGGCATTTGTACTTTAGAAGGGTTCGGTGGGTGCTTCTTATGGCAAATAAATCATAGCAATTTAGTGTTTTAGCAACTAAATTAACAAATGGTTGTACATACGGTTATTTAAACATAGTGGACAGTCTGAAAAACACTTATAGACAATTAGAGGGTACTAATAATAAATGTACTCGTGTCAATAGGTTATTGAAAAGAAATGGCCTAAACAAGGTGTACTTTGTAAACATTCGTTTTTTTTAAAAAAGGGTACTTACTTTAATAGAGTTGAAAAACACTAAAATCTGCAATCAGCACAATACACAGTCATTTGGGCCATATACCTGTATGAGATCCAGACAGAGAACTGAGAAGACGAGTCTGTTCATTTGGTCCATCATGGACTTCAACCACATCATTGAGTGCTGTCTGGAAGAAAGTGAATTGCCCAAACACAACTAGAAAAAAAAAAAGATGAAAACACTTATATTGACCACTTAAAAAAGACATTTTACAAACATTCTTCGGTTTATCCTTACTACATTACTGTTTGGATTGTTAGGGTAAAACAACATTTCATTCCAGCATAACATTGGCAGCTTGCCATTTATAAAGGCTGTACTGTACACTGAGTGATAAGTTAGTAAATGATCTTTTAACCACTTCAGCCCCGGAAGATTTTACCCCCTTCCTGACCAGAGCACTTTTTGTGATTCGGCACTGTGTAGTTTTAACTGACAATTGCGCGGCCATGCGACATGGCTCCCAAACAAAATTGACGTCCTTTTTTCCCCACACATAGAGCTTATTTTTTGTGCTATAAACAAAAAGAGAGCGTCAATTGTGAAAAAAACGCATTCTTGTTTACATTTTGCTATAATAAATATCCCCCAAAAATATATATAAAAAATGACTTTTCCTCAGTTTAGGCTGATACGTATTCTTCTACATATTTTTGGTTAAAAAAAAATCGCAATAAGTGCTTATTGATTGGTTTGTGCAAAAGTTATAGCGTTTAAATATAGGGGATAGTTTTATGGCATTTTTATTAATGCTTTTTTTTTCACTAGTAATGGCGGTGATCATCGATTTTTATCATGACTGCGACATTATGGCAGACACATCGGACATTTTTGACACATTTTTGTCATTTATACAGCAATCAGTGCTATACAAATGCGCTGATTCCTGTGTAAATGACACTGGCAGTGAAGGGGTTAACCACTAAGGGGGTAGTGTAGGGGTTAAGTGTGTCCTGGGGAGTGTTTCTAACTGTGGGGGGGGGCATGGCTACTTGTGACATGTCACTGATCTCTGCTGACAATCACATGGAGCAGAGATCAGTGACACTGTCACTAGGCAGAACGGGGAGATGCTTGTTTACATTAGCATCTCCCTGTTCTTCCTCTCCGTGAGGCCACTGCGGGCATCCGATGGTGATGGCATGGCGGAAAATTTAAAGGGCTTTTTCCATTTTTATTGCAGTGTTTACCTTAAAAGTTCTATGATATGGTTTCCACATGCTTGTGGTATAATATTTTTGTTGTTGCATTAAATGAAGATGTGTAGATCAGCCCCTAGTGGGAGCCCACAGCTGCTTAGTGTACGTTCTCTATTTCTCTCTGTTTTTAGCCACCCCTTAAATGCACGTGTCATCTGACTCATGGACTTACTGTATATTATAAGAAGAAGCAGTAAGTGCCATCATTGTGAAGTACTGTAAACAGAACACAGAACCTAAAATTGTAATATGCAAATACAGCTGGCATTTTGCACATATTCTTTTTAAAGTACAACTGAAGGCAAAGCTTTTTAAGTTAAGGATAGAGTGGAGAGGTATTCGAACACCTTTCTGGTTTTTATTGCTGTGTTTGTCCCCAGGAGAGTAATCCACCTTCTATTTTTAAAGGCTAAGTTCACTTTTTTTCTAAAATCCAGCTCCCCTATGTACCAATATACCATTAATGTACCTCAGTTACAGAAAAATACAAGCTTTCTTTGATTTTGAGAACAAAGCCTTACCGTATGCCTTGCTATATTTCTTAGAAAGCTTTTGGGACTCCATGGTATTGATTTGAGACAGAGGAACCAGTAAGACACAGGAAGGAGTTTACCAACTGGCTTCAATAGCACACACCCTTCCCCCATTAACTACGTTTTTACAGCCTCCCCAGCATTTCTCCATGTGTGTATTTGTCTGGCTTCCACAGCGTCCTTTCTGACGAGTTCAGAATGCATGCTAAACTCCCTGGGCCGCATGCAGCCCACAGGACACCCTTTATGTAGTGCAAGGGCCTGCTTTATTGGATACAGATTGATTGGATAGATAGTGTGTCCTCCTATTATATAGTTTTGGCAAGTCTAAAGGAGATTGTACAAACATTGTACAATCAGATTGTCTAGTGTAGGGCCACATTTATACACATAAAATTAACTAGTTGCACATTCAGTGTCATTGATTAAGTGGTGCACCAAACACAGAAGCAAACACACATTTTGCCACATGAGAAAACTGGTAATAAATGCAGTAAAAAATGTGCAACTCGCACCACGCCAAAATGTCCCATGAGCTACTTTGCCATGCGTAGCACAGTCCATTGAAATCAACATATGTGTTACTGAAAAAACAAGCCAAAAAACATGTACTCCTACTACTCTAGATGTGAATGGGGCCCGAACGTGAAATTGGTGCTTTTAGACAAGAACAATGATTGGCAAGCTGCACAGAAAAAGTGTACTTTGCCATGAGTTTCAGAGATGCTGAAAATGTGCATTGTGCTTGTGTTGTCATTACATATTAAAGGCACACCAAGAGGGAACGCACCATGCTCTACTCCCAGCATGCAGGAATGTGAGTTTTCAGTACATGGTTATGTGAACAGGGCCTGACAATTGAGTGCCTCCATTCACTCCCTTTTTTTGTACGTGTATAAAGATGGCCATATACCATGCAGTCTGATTGTACACTCTGTAAAATTTCATTTAGATTTGCCTGAACTATAGAATAGGAGGAAACACCTGACCGATCAATTCAAGACAGACCCTTGTACTACATAGCTGATGGAAAATCTAAAGATTATATAGAAAGTTGGTAGAAGGTAGTATTGTAATGAGGGAGGTGTGGTCCAGAGTGGTGAACACACTCTATCACACCCTCTTCTGTAATGCAACAAGGAAGTGAAGGCTTCTGTGGGATGACCTACAGGAAGTGAATGTTCAGAGAATCTACAGGAAGTGATGGAATCTGAAAATCATTTTGAAATGTTAAACAGCCTCCTGTGGATAAGGTAAGACAGAGAAAAGCACACTGGGATGGCTGGGCCAGTAATGGCACTGGAAAATGTTTCTATTTAGTATAAAAACTGAAATTCTGACCCAAAAAAATTTACTTATCCTTTAACCTGTTTACCATTATTACCAAGAATGAAGTTAAAAGAACATCCTAAATTTGGGTTTGTTCCAGGAACAGAAATACAGGCGGTCCCCAGATTACAAACATCCGACTTACATATGACTCATACTTACAAATGAAGGGAGACAACAGGAAGTGAGAGGAAATCTAACCCTAAGAAGGGAAATGCTCTCCTGTAAGAGTAAGTATGGGAAAAAGGTGTCTCCACTGAAGCTTTATCACCAATCCTTGTTTCCACAACAACTCCAAATTTACAAAATCTGATTGTCACAGGGACAGAAAGTGAATCTTCTGAACAGGGGCACAAAAACAAAGGTTACAGGGGTGTTAACCCTTCCCTATGCTATCCAAACAGCTTAAATATATTTTTTTTGGCTGGAGTTACACTTAAAAAAATATATCTGTTCCTCCTTACATACATTTTCAACTTAAGAACAAATCTACAGATCCTATCTTGTTTGTAACCCAGGGACTGCCTGAAGTGGGGAAATCTTTCAATGAGGACACTAGTTTTGGTAACCCTGGTGACATTTTCACTTATTTTGGAGGAATTTCCTCTTGCTTCTGTTTTTGGCTATGGGTCAGGAAGTGAATCTCCCCAATGGCGCACAGACGGCAAAAAAAAAAAAAAAAAAACTGACAGGGGTTATAACTATTTACTACTATTTTATTCAAAATGGGAAAAAAATGCCTTTAATTCTATTTTAACAACATACATAGAAAGCATCAGCATACATTAGTGAACTTATTTACATCAACATTTACATTTATGTTTAAAAATCAAAAATCTAAATCAAAACTCATAAGGAAAAGGCTTCAACTGGAACTACCAAAGAGGGTTGGCAATGGTGTAACATTTGACATGCCCCTGGGCCATTTTGCTTTGATAAATGAAGGCAAGCATTGAAACAAAAAAGGTTCCCTTACAATGCTGTACACTTTCAATCTAGACAGCAGTGAACAGTTCCATAACACCCATATAGCTATTTGATATATGCTTATAGTCCATTTAAAGAATCCTTTTCTTAGATTTCTCTCTAGTTTACAAGGAGATGAAAGAGTCAGGGTCTGGGCAAACCTGCAGGAGAATAAAGTTCCTCAATCAAGTTAATGTAAACATGGAGATGGTGCTGTGCTCCCCTGGGCCACTGATTGCTACGCTACTTTATATCCACATCATACATATTATGCAATCCCGATGTGCTTATTTTACACCACATCAGGCCAGAAGGAAAAATAGCCTATGCTAGCTTTTGCACAGTTCTGCTTGCTTTCAAATATTTTCACTATGTCAAAATAATCACTCATTTGCTCAAACACTGGAAAGAAGTAAATCATACACCGCTTATGATTATAAAGAGATACTTAATGCTAATAATACCAAGAAATAGAAACAAATCTGCGGTCATAAAAATGATTAAGGTTTGATGCAGTAATTTGCATTATAAAATTAGCCAGATAAAATTGTATACCAGTTTAAAATGCTGAGAAGCGTTCTTTGAAATGCATTTGCCTTCTCTTTCTCTTGCAATGAATGTGTTAGCAAGCGGTTAGAGCAGTGAGGGGCTACAGTACATGGCATATATTGAACGGGCACTGGGAGATGTGTTTATTGATCAATAGAGACTTTGAAGATTTTTTTTATTTTTCTCACCACTTCAGATATCAAACAGAGAACAGTTAGGTAACCTGATCATGGGGTTGTACAAAACAGTTCTCAGGACAAAAAAAACAAAAAAAAACACTGCATATAATGTAATATAGGATCGCAAACAGAGCCAAGATCAGCACATTTGAACAGGCTATTTCAGGGAGAGAGACGATAGAACACCAGGGTCAAGTCAATAGGGGCATCTGAGCATGTCTGTGATGTCCTGTTAGGATTAGGAAACATACTTATTGCATTTTTGAAATTATTACTTTAGAATATGGCAGGACCTTCTAAATTTAAAAACAACAATTAATGCAGTTTTTTTTTTTTTAAATAAGCATTACATGTATTTTTAAAAACAACCTTTGAATGTGATTTGATGTAAAGTGGTTGTAACCCCCAAAAAAATAAAAAAATAAAAGATCCTTTTCCTTTAAAGCATGAACAACAACTTAGTGCTTGTGCGGCATCATTTGTCCTATTCTATACTGTAAAATGTGTCCCCCTAAGTGTGCTGACCACAATAATCATGGCTGCTGGTCCATGATACTGTGGTCAGTTTACGTGCCTCCATCATCCCGCAGTCTCTCCCTCTCCCCCTCTACCCCTCCATTCCTGCCTGTCAGCTCGGTAGTCTGTGTTGTGAGAGCTGATCTGCTCCCAACCCCTGCCCTCCTGCTGCTATTCCGTGTAAAGTCAATGTGCATAATTACCAGAATTCCCTCTGTTATAGAAAGCTATAATGTGCAGTGTATGTGTTTTTTTTATTATGCAGCTCAATACCTTATTTCACAGTGCCACTCTTCTCCTCTCATCCTGACTGCAATCAGAGGGGGAAGGGGAGCAGCAGGAGATCAAGTAACCACACAGCAGCACTGTGAAATAAGGTATTGAGCTGCATAATAAAAAAAAACACATACACTGTGCAATATAGCTGGCTATAACAGAGGGGATTCTAGTAATTATGTACATTGACTTTACAATCACTTTAAGTCCTCTGTAATATGTGGTACAGAAGCACTCAGACTAGAAGAGGAAATCCAGCACTTGGTGCCATTCAGATGTGCTGAGACGGTAGATGCTGACAGGTGGAGAGAACACAGATATGACCTCATCAGAATGTTGCTGCTCCTTCACTGTCCAATCACAGGCTGGTTGCAAGGAAATTAATTAGCTTTGATGCTAAAAGTAGAACATCACAAATGTAGCTATATACACCTAGGTTAATTCCACCTGAAAGTAGACCAACAGTGCTCCAAAGCTCACGGTATCTTCCTGACACTTAAAACAGCATGAGCGTATAAGGTGAAAAGCTGGCAACTCATCCTCCTGCTAAAAGAACTTTATTGATAAAAGGTATAGTGTTAAAGTTACAGCAGTGTACACATTTCGGTTTGGCTAGGAATAAGGTTTTTTTTTCCCGAAACACGTAAGCTGCACACTATGCCCTTTATCAATAAAGTACTTTTATTGGCAGGACAAGTTGCTGGCTCTTCACCCTATACTCTCATAAAATTGGAACTTCCTCCCCCGCTCCTCTCTCCTTATTGTAAACATTTTTTTTTCTAGGTGTGGGTACCTAGTTTTGATAGGTGTTCACTCCCACTTCTGGCAAGCTGAACTTGCGTAGTGTGACTTGCGGATGTGCAGCAAGGAGGCAACTGTGAAGCTGCAGCTAGTCATAGTCAACTTCTCACAGTCAACATGGCAGCACCAGGGGCCAGAAGACCAGCAAAGAGCTGACCTGGGTGAAGACAGTGCTGGATCCCTGGGCTGGTAAGTGTCTTTTTTTTATTTTTTATTTGTATTTGCTGGACTTTTTTTTTTTTTTTTTTTAGTCTGACCACAGCTACCATAGAATAAGTCTAGTCATCAGGCTAACGGTACTGTGTAAATCTCAGGACTGGATAAACAGAAATTTCAATTCTTTGACAGGTAAACCTACCAAATATGTATTTTAAAAGGTGCACTTAGATGTCTGTGTGGAGTTTAGGTTTACTCAACCATTTCGAACTGAATCTTTTCCAGTTGAAGATATTTTCTGCTTTAGTTTCTTACCATAATCCTTAGGAACAACAATGAAGTAGGAGCAGCTCTGTCCAGATGTGTAATTGCTGGGGTAATTCGGGGAAAGAATCACTCCTACTTGGCTGACGTACTTTCCACCGCAGGGAGCTAGGAAGTAAAAACATAATGTAAGGTGCCTTACTAAATAAAAATGCTTCTTAACAAGATGAGTGTTTGAGTTTACTTTCTGGCACCATCAGTCATGCCTGAATAGTAAAAGGCCATCATGAGGTGTTTCCTGGACCTGATCTTAGTAAGTATAAAATTCAGTTTACCAGCTACCTGAATTAGTAGTAGTATAATACTGTTGAGTGATGGATTTATGACCATGACTTAATATTGATTCAATATTTATTCTATTATCAGTGCTTGCATACTGGAAAACCACTGATGGACATATCTCAAATGTGAAAAGGGCCTCAGCACTTTATATTATATACGGTATTTAAAGAGTAAGTTTTCAGACCCAAAAAACTTGGCTGAAATAGATGAGCTTTTTTCAACCAGACTAACTATCTATGTAACTAAGTATGTAACCTGCTACCGATAGTGATTTCTAGTTGTATTTACTTTATGTACTGCTTTTATTGAGCTGTCTCTTCCCAATGCTCACAAAGACCATAACACTTTGTAAATGCCTGATACAAAAAGTAATTAAAACATTAGTCATTTCAATTGATTATTGAAACTTGCCATATTGTATTTAATATAATTATCTCCTAAGTTCATAATGGCCATCTGGTGGCCATAATTTGTTATTTTCCCTGATTGAGGTATTTAAAAACAAAACAAAAAAAAACATTATGGCCACTATATGGTATTTACGATCATAGGAGATAATTATAATACACAAGTTTTGTTGGAGCTGAGCACTCGTTGAGGGTGTTTTTTATACATAGGCCCCAAATGTACCTTTGTTTGATATATAGACCCCCTATTACAAATAACATTTAGATTACAAAAGCAAGTAAATGTACAGTATACTACGATGAGCAAGAATAGGAAAAATAATGAATTCTGCTTAAAAAAGACAGGTGTCAAGGACACACATTTAAATAAAGTGCAGAAGAGATGTGCAAATACTCAAGCACTGACAACTTCATTGCCTAAAAGGGTAATGCTAGGTTCAACCCTATGCGTTTTTGCAGGCCATGTTTGCACAGGTACAGCAACCCATTCAAATGAATGGACTGCCAAGCCTGCTTTTCCACAAAAAAAAGGTGCATGCACCTTTTTATAAACACGGTCGTAGGAAAATTGCATTGGTTTGCACGCACCTGCAGCGACAAGCAGAAGTGTGAACCAAGCCGAAAAATAAATAGCAATTCTATAGGAATATTTTACTCTGTCTTATACATAAATATCATATATAAAAGATTCATCAAGTAAAATTCACTTGCATAAAAAAAAAATGGATATGACATATACAACTGCTGCAAAAGCTGTTATTTTGTAAGAATATCACAAAATTTAATTCCTGCAACCATGGCAACAATATTTTAATGCCCCATAAATCTCATTCTGTGCTCATTTGACACATTGCTGCTCCCAGAACTTTTCACAGAGTTCAAGCATTGGCATAACTATAATTATATCAGTCCATTCAGCTGCTATGAGACCTGGAGGAAGGAAGGGGCCCTCAGTTTGGAGGCTGTTGATGCAAAATGAACATCTCAATACATATGCAGATAATACGCGATGGCTGCATTCAGGAGAAAGCACTTCTTCAGCCTCCCCTTATTTAGTGTTCACTCACACACACTGAACATTGTAACTATGTGGGGGATTTACTTAAAGGGGTTGTAAAGCCATGTGTTTTTTCACCTTAATGCATCCTATGCATTAAGGTGAAAAAACACCCTGCACTCTTCGCCCCCCCCAAGCCCCCGTTTTACTTACCTGAGCCCCAAATCTCCGTGGGCGAAATCTCGCCTTGCCTTCACCCAGCTCCTGTGGGCTCTTCATTGGATGATTGATAGCAGCGCAACCATTGGATCCCGCTGCTCTCGATCAAGTCTATGATGCGAACTGCTAGGGCCGAGTGATACACACAGCGGGAATGGCCGCCGAGTGTATCACACGGGAGCGCCGCCGCAATCTAACCCTCTTGGGAGAACACTTCCCAGAGGGGGGTTAGCTCTTGCGGGGAGGAGCTGAGACAGCCATCGAGGGACCCCAGAAGACGAGGATCGGGGCCACTCTGTGCAAAACGAACTGCACAGTGGAGGCAAGTATGACATGTTTGTTATTTAAAAATAAAAATGAACCTATATAACCCCTTTAAACTGGTGCAATCAAATTCTGGTGCAGCTGTGGATGGTAACCATTCGGCTTCTAACTTCAGCTTGGTGAATTAGGCTTTGACAGTAAAACCTGGAAGCTGATTGGTTTCTATGAACAGCTGCGCATGATTTTGCACAATGCTGTTTTAGTAAATTACTCACTCTATGACAAGTCATGTTGTGCGAGACAGCAACAGAAGTCTAATGTGTGTGAATGAAGCAACCTGTGTGCACATACAAGAACATACAAGAGTTGACTTACTAAAATTGGAGGCTGCAAAATTTGGTACAGCCGTGCATAGTAGCCAATCCGTTTCTAACTTCAGCTTGCTCGATTAAGCTTTGACAACAGGAAAACAGAAGCTGATTGATTTATATGCAGATTTTTCACTCTCCAATTTTAGTAACTCAACTCCACAGGCTATTTTACACAGGCACCAGGATTTTCATGGGTGCTACAACTCTGGGTCAGCTTCTTAGTCAATAAAGTATATGCTTACTCAGGAAGATACCTGAATAAAGATGGAGATGGCAGCCTTGTGGGGATAAGAGAACATATGGAGGCATTGTTTGGGGGATCCCAGAGATTATAGATACCTTTAATGTTACACTTAAATATTACTTAGCATGCATGCTATTGACATAAAACATACATTATATACTTGGCTCGCAGTCTATGCTCAAATTCATCCCAAAGGTGTTCTATTGGGTTGAGGTCGGGACTCTATGTAGGCCAGTCAAGTTGCTCCACCGTAAACTGGCTCATCCATGTCTTTATGGACCTTGTTTGTGCACTGGTGTGCAATCATGTTGGAATAGGAAGGGGTCATCCCCAAATGGTTCCAACGAAGTTGGGAGCATGAAATTGTCCAAAATGTCTTGGTATGCTGGTATGGTGACACCTTAAGAGTTCCATTCACTGGAACTAAGGGGCCAAGCCCAACTCCTGAAAAAAACCTCCACTTAATCATTTGGACCAATGCACAAAGACCATAAGCCCAAAGACCATAAAGACACAAATGAACAAGTTTAGGGTGGAGAAACTTGACTGGCTTGTACAGATGCTGACCTCAACCCAATAGAACACCTTTGGGATGAATTAGAGTGGAGACTGCGAGCCAGGCCTTCTCGTCCAACATCAGTGACTGCCCTCACAAAAGCGCTTCTGGAAGAATGATCAAACATTCCCTTAGACACACTCCTAAACCTTGTGGGCAGCCTTTTCAGAAGAGTTGAAGCTGTTATAGCTGCAGCGGGATAGGCCACCACTCACATTTTTGTAAATATTTTATTATATCTTTTCATGTGACAACATTGAAGAAATTTAATTTTTCTACAATGTAAAGTAGTGAGTGTACAGCTTGTGCAACAGTGTAAATTTACTGTCCCCTCAAAATAACTCAACACACAGCCATTAATATCTTAACTGCTGGCAATTAAAGTGAGTACACCCCTAAGTGAAAAGGTCCAAATTGGGCCCAACATGTTAATAATTTGTGTGGCCACCATTATTTCCCAGCACTGCTTTACCTTGGGCAAACAGTTCACCAGAGCTTCACAGATTGCTACTGGAGTCCTCTTCCGCTCCTCCATGACAATCTCAAAGAGCTGGATGTTAGAGACCTTGCATTCTTCCACCTTCTGTTTGAGGATGCCCCAGGGATGCTCAATAGGCTTTAGGTCTGGAGACAGGCTTGGCCAGTCCATCACCTTTTCCCATTAGCTTCTTTAGCAACACAGTGACCTTGGAGGTGTGTTTGGGGTTGTTATCATGGTGGAATACTGCCCTGTGGTCCAGTCTCCGAAGGGAGGGGATCATGCTCTGCTTCAGTATGTCACAGTACATGTTGGCATTCATGGTTCCCTCAATGAACTGTAGCTCCCCAGTGTTGGCAGCAGTCATGCAGCCTCAGACCATGACACTCCCACCACTATGATTGACTGTAGGCAAGACACACTTGTCTTTGTACTCCTCACCTGGTTGCCGCCACACACGCTTGACACCATCTGAACCAAATACGTTTATCTGTGTGTCGAGTGATTTTGAGGGGACAGCAAATTTACACTGTTATACAAGCTGTACACTCACTACTTTATGTTATATATATATATATATATATATATATATATATATATATATATATATATCCTTAGCACCAGCCTGTCTCCTAATCTACAAAACAGAAGCAGGAAACAATCTGCAATACAGTTTGCAAGGAAAAGCAAAAATGGAATGCAAACGAGATTTGCAGAAGAACTCTACTAACCACTTGTTACTTGTAAACTGATCAAATAACATAACTCAAAAGGAAAGTTATGAAAACACAAAATGTTTTCCTTATAGGGTCCATACAGCTTCAACAATCTTACATGTCAGGAAGAACACAATGGTGTGAATGAGCCTTGACTGTGCTGTGTGTCAATCATGCAATGCTGGAGTATATACAGACACAGCGTGCCTTCCAATGAATCCCAATAATCATAAAGCACAAAACGCACAGTATTTTGGGTGTTTTCTTTAACAGCTGAACAAATTTGCATATCAGCAGTCTGCCAGCTCCAAAAATTGAGACAAAACTGTTTTTATTTGAAAATAAGATATCTGAACAGCTCTGACTTTGGATGATATAGAAAAGTTGTTGTTTAGACAAGCATTTTTTTAGCTGAAAAAAATTATAAGCTTGTTCAAAATTTAACATTTTCATTTTGAAACATTTGACTATATTCAGACATGTTTCCTGTGGTCAATGCTATATTGCCACTAGCCGCTATTAATAAAGATAAGGATTTACCTCTACATGATGGTCTAGGGTAGTTCCAGGCTGGCTTTCCATCTCCTCCCATTACACAGGTTAGTGTGGAAGCTCCATTAACCTCATAGCCACTGTCACAGTAATATGTTACAGTTGAGCCCAGCTTTAGGTCACTCCCAACACGAGACCCATTTTTTATTGCACCTGGGTCAAAGCAGGATTCCCTGGGGTTTTCTAGAAGGCAAAATAGAAAAATGTTCACTGAAAAATTCAATAGCGTCTACAGATTATTATATGTGATGACTTTTTTATATTATTTTTGTCCGTATGTATAAGTATCAGCCTGACACTTTAGATCAGGTCTCCAAATGTTTCAGTATGAGGGCTACAATGTATATTGGACCAAAAACTCAAGTTTATAAATGAGTGAAAATCTATATTAATTAATACATTTTACTTGGAGCTTTTTTGTAATCAGTGTGATATGATTTGGTAGAACAGAGTAAGGCAAAGCAAAGACATTCCAAGTGAACTTTACTTGAGTCATTTATAAAGCCGGAACAAAATAAATTCAGTCTGCACCTTTGTTACCAGAGTTCCCCCTTACATCAAGATCCTCATTAGAGTCCCCCTTATATCAGTGTTCTCATTAAAGTCTCCCGTTACATCAGTGTGTGTGTGTGTGTGTGTGTGTGTGTGACATGTATTCACTATACCCTGCACATAGGCACTGCCGTGTCACACATTTCACAGAGCCTGCCTTCTACAGAGGAGCGAGAGGTGGAGTTTCAGGAGGAATCATTGCTTGCAGGCAGCAAGGTACCATGGGATATGCAGTCATTAGAAATAAAACGTAGAGAAGATGTTGAAAAGCATGCAGGGAATACAGGAAGTTGTGGAAAGAGATGGCCAACAGACGGGCAGAACTCACAACATGAAGAGAAATTTTGGATTGTCAATAATAATTATTGTTTGTATAGTTAGTACAATGTAACATGCAAATATGTGGCCTCTCGGCAGGCGGGCGTTGGTGCCGAGAAGCTGCATATTTGAGTACCAATTAGCAGACACAGCTGTCCCGAGACTGCTTTCTTGGCACAGTTACCTGTGGCTAATGCAAAGAAGCAATTGGGAGCTTTCTGATCATGTGACCGCGGTGACAGCCAATTATGGTGGTCACGTGATCATAAACCCCATATGTCATATACATTTCGGAAAGAATCCAGGCCTTTTTTCAAACAATCTACTGATCTGGGCAGAACCAGAGATTGTACTCCCCATTCTCACAGCTCTTTCTGTGAAGAATCCTTTCTGCATTTGGAGATTAAATTGCTTTTCCTCCAGACGTAAAGCGTGCCCCCTTGTCCTCTGTGATGACCTGAAAGAGAATAACTCTACACTAAGTTCACTTTATGGACCACTTATGTTGATTGTATCCCCCTAAATCCCCTGTTCTCAAGAGAGAATACATTTAGTGCCTCTAATCTTTCCTAATAGCTGAGCTCCTCCATGCCTCCTATAAGTTTGGTTGCCCTTCTCAGCATTTTCTGAAACTGCATATTCCTTATGAGGTCTTACTAATGATTTGTACAGGGGTAAAATGATATCTAGGGCACACTTACAAAGGATCTTGAAAGATGAGATGGCCATCACATTCTGAGAGACCCTAATCTGGAATGTTTACAGTTTATATAAAAGACAAAAAAAAAATAATAAAAAAAAATTGCAGGTCTTACTGTTATACTGTAATGTCACTTTGTTTTACTGTTAACCATCATTTGCTTAGCAGGTATGCCATTCAGCTGCAGCACAGGTTTATTTATTCTGACAGTAACAGCATTTTCTCCCACGATGCGTAAAGCGATACGTAAAGCCGTGACTCCA
This sequence comes from Lithobates pipiens, assembly GCF_037356315.1. NCBI lineage: Eukaryota > Metazoa > Chordata > Amphibia > Anura > Ranidae > Lithobates > Lithobates pipiens. Next base: position 355,310,908 of record NW_027507748.1, on the reverse strand, counting down.
GCGCTGTAGGAGGTGATTTCACCACCACAGTTAAAAAAAAAAGAGTATATATGCCAAAGCATGGGGGCAGGGGTGGAGGAGCGATTTGCTCCTAACATTAGGGACGGATTGCCCCCGGGCTTCTACATATATTTTATAGGCACAGATTGTGTTAAAAAATATTTTATTTTTACTATGTTTTATTGTATTTGCTTTGCAGGTATGGCATGGTTTACTGTTATACAGTAATTTTACTTTGTTTTATTGTTAACCATCATTTTCTTAGCAGGCACGTCATTCAGCTGCAGCACTGATTTATTTATTTTGACAGCAACACCACCAACATTCCCCAGGGCTTGCCTATGGGCCATCTTACCAAATCTGCACAGCGGCCACCTCACCTGTACGCACTCAGCCCTCCTCAGCCCTGTATATATGTCAGCCCCCCCAAACCTGTATATTTGTCAGCCCCCCTCACACCTGTATATATGTCAGCCCCCCCACACACACCTGTATATATGTCAGCCCCCCATACACACACACCTGTATATATAGCAGCCCCCCCTCACACATACCCAGGGCAGCCATCAGAAATTTTTGGGCCCCTTACACAGCTTTAGACCTGCCCCCCCCCCCCCCCGACCCCAAGCCTGACCACCAACATTCCCCAGGGCTTGCCTATGGGCCATCTTACTGAATCTGCACACCGGCCACCTCACCTGTACGCACTCACCCCCCCCCCAATTCTGTATATACGTCAGCCCCCTCGCACTTGTATATTTGTCACCACCCCCAAACCTTTATATTTGTCAGCCCACCCCACACACACAGCTGTATGTATGGCAGCCCCCCCCCCATACACACCTATATATTTGTCCGCCCCACCAAAACTGTATATATGTCAGCCCTCCTCACACCTGTATATATATCAGCCCTACCCCACACACACACCTGTATATATGTCAGCCCCCCATACACAAACACCTGTATATATGGCAGCCCCACGCACACACACCTGTATATATGTCAGCCACCCCTCCACACACCTGCATATATGTCAGTGCCCCCCCCACACACCTGTATATATGTCAGCCACCCCCCCACACACCTGTATATATGTCAGCACCCCCCCCCCCCCACACACCTGCATATATGTCAGCGCCCCCCCACACACCTGCATATATGTCAGTGCCCCCCACACACCTGTATATATGTCAGCCACCCCCCAACACACACCTGTATTTATGTCAGCCACCCCCCCCACACACACAAACACACCTGTATATATTGGCAGCCCCACACACACAAGGCTCTGGCCCCTCCCTGTAAACAAACAGCCCCCCTTTCCTTCACAGCCCCTACTTGTACATTTCTACCTGGTCCCAGCTCGTTTTTACAAACCTGACATGTTGCTGAGAAGCAGAGTACAGGCAGATCACTGTCACATGAGGGGTGCACATGTACATAGTAGCCAGATGTGGCAGTAAAGAACTCAATCTCTAAAATCAATGACACGAGAACTGCAGAAACTGTGAGATCATTTCTATACTGCACAGCATGGATCCCCTTCTCTCATCCTGCCTACTTCTGGCCTGGGCGGGCCCCTCGGGCCCCGGGTCCCCTTACAGTTGTAACGGCTGTACCCACCTGATTGAGGGGAGGTCATCTGTCTGAAAAGTACAAAAACAGGCATTCCTTGATCACACTGAAATCATTCTTGAACTACTCATATGTTTGTACTTGTATGTATTTGCAATCCTAAGATCACATGAGAAGCTATTGTCATGTGCATTACTTTCCCCTGAATACAATTGATTTTTTACAAGGAGAGTGGAAAGTGAAGTGAGTTAAAGAGCACAGTTACTTGGAGACTCCTCACAATTTAAGGTAGATGTAGAATTCTCCCATTGTACAGAAAGGTTGTGGGAAATACAGGTGAGATATGCATATCATATTCTGGTATAAAACTGAAAATATGTGAGTATGTCCAAAGAATATAATAGAATACAATTATCTTCCTCCCTGCCACCTCGCTTGCTAATCTGCTCAGTATTTAAACATTCAACACGTCTCCAGGAGTTATCATTTGGGATTTTGTAATGGTATGCATTTTAAACTGACAGAAGTCACTGTTCTGACCCCAGAATGTGACTTTTTGGGTCACATTAGGAAAACGATAAGGGAGACTGCAATGCAGAGAGATTCAAAATTCATGGCTCCTCATTTGCTGTAGATTGTTATCACTAAACTGCTGAAATCATTAAGCATCATTAGCATCTTATAATAACGATTGTATACCAAGAAAAAACCTTACTCTGGAGCTCTGTACTTACAAAGCAGTTCATGTGCAGCTCATGTGGAGACAGCCATAAAGCATGGAATCCGCTCAGACATAAAAGTGTTTCACTGAAGTGTGACAGAGCTTTCAACAGCGTGCACACAATAGAATACCCCTTACGGAGCGAAATCCTAAATCCCCGCTTATATCAGGCCCATTTTTCCTATTACTAGCTTTGAAAGTAGATATTTTTTAATATCTTAAAATGAATCCTTAATATGACATAATACATCCCTTGAAGGAGTTTCACTAAGAACTCACTATTGTGTGAATGAAAAGTATGTCCTCTCAGCTTGCATCAGGGTTAAAATGACATCCTTTGAAAGGTAGACTCATACATTCCTATAACAAGATGATTCCTAAATTGGTAATATTCAATGTTGCTTTGAACAACAATAGCCTTGGGTCTTTTCTGTGCATTACTGAAATATGGTATTACATTACAATGGTACATGAAACTTAAAGACGGGAATTCTAAAGAAATAGTCAATCCCAGTCCAAGGACCTGTATGGTGCCCATGTTCCATTATAGACCTGCATTGTAAGGTTAGGTAACACTACTCAAAAAAAAAAAAGTGATATTTCCTTAAATGTAATAGTCAAGCAATCCAATTATACATAGATGAGGAAAAAATCCAATGAAATCCACCAAAGTCAAATAAAGTCTCTAAAAGTGACATTTAAACCAATTGTAAATAATCATAATACTGTGCAAATCCCAAAAGAAGCCACCGTTGTGAAAAATCAATGCCACCAGGATACACACGTTTCTAACCAGGCAAATTAGATCCAATGAGCTCAGCTGACACACTTCCGTACGCCATGAGATATCCCTTCAATCAGTGAGGTTTCTATGCTATCATCATTATTTGTTCTATGGCTCTGCCAAACTGGTTTCTTTTTCTGCTCCACATCAGCATCACAAATGATCAAGGCTTTTTTTCTCAGAAAATAGGTGCAGGTACTTAACCACGACCCCCTCCCCCCACCTTCTTTCAACACACATCAAATAGTGGGTGTGGTGACATTTTACTAACGGTGGGAGGGTCTTAAAGGGACATTAAAGACCAGGAGTGCATTACATAAAGAGTGCAGGGGTGCGATAGGTGCAGAGATTGGGGGGGGGGGTGCGGTACTGTCAGGACTTTGACTTGAACCTGGGACCTCTGCTTTCACTAGCAATGACTCTCCTCGCTGGGCTACCTGAGGTCCATTGGACAACCTTGCCTTGTGCCTTGACTTTTGCTGAACCTTGAACTCTTTGCTTCTCCCATAAACTTCCTGATTTAAGCCATGTCTGTTTGCCAGATTATTGTGCTTTCCTCCAGCCAGTATCTCACTTTTGTCTTTCCTGCTTCAATTTATATCTTTACTACCATTCGTTACTGACCCTTAACTTCTTCCTCAACTATGCTTCAGCTTGATCCCAACCAGCAACAACTTGTTACCGACTTTTGGCTTGTTTACTGACTACACTTCTGTTTGATTCTTAGCTGCTATATCCACTACTGGGCCCCGGCTTACTCACATCCTACTGTGGCGATCCTGAGGACTGCCACCTGGTACTAACACACAGCAAGACCCATCTTCACCATCAGGAGTTCTGGTTAATCCTGCTGGTCAGTGGGAGTCCATCTACGACTAAAGCTACTGGTCTGACCCCTGACCTTGACAGCTACTTACATAGTGCAGAGTTCGGTGGTGTGCTGCATAGAGAGTGTAGAGTTTAGGGGTATGCTACACACATAGTGCAGAGTTCAGCCTTCTTCCACAGTTGCTTACATCTGCATCTCCATTCACATCTCACTTTCTCTCCTCTTCAGCTCTGAACTCTGCATGCAACCCCCCTCAACTGCACTCGGCCCCATCTGCTCCTCTCTCCTCTCCTAAAAAAGCTTCACCATCTTCCACATGTCATACTTATGTTGCTGTATTAAGCTGAAGCACCCTGACGGCTCTAGTACCTACCTGCTCACTGTAGGTGGCTGCAGGGAGCTTCTCCAGTGGGGGAGTTGGCATCTGCACTGCACCCCAGGCACCTGCATCTCCCTTGTCCCTATTCTGCACTCAGTGGGAGACAGGCTGTCACTTGTAAACACTTGTAAACACAGAAGTTGTACTTCAGTATTTACAAATGATATTGGTGAGCAAGGAGCAGAGGGCTTGAGCCAAAGGTGGTGGAACTGGTTCCACCAAGTTCCAGCTGAAAAAAAGCCCTACATTGGTAAATATTTATAAAAAAAGAGGAAGAACAATGACAATTAGTCTATTACATGGTTAGTGTCTATTAACCTCTGTAATTTTCATTTTCAACATGTTATCATTGACGATCTTCATCAAGAATGTGCTGTCATATCATACTATTGTGTTACATTTTATACCCTTGAATAAAGAATCAGAAAAACAAAAAAAAAGAAAAAAGAGGAAGAACAGAACCCCATGGTGCAACCAACAAAAACAAGATAAAATGTATTTTGCTTATACACTTACATGTGGATATCAGTAACTCACAGTGAGAGAAACAAAGATGGAGTCTATAAGCAAAATAACAGGAGAGAGGAGTGGGGGGGGGGGGGGTAGGGTCACCCTAATTAACAGCTTCGATGCTGGGCACGTTTTAATTATTCAATTTTTATCAATTCTTTTTATTACATTTTTATTTATTTATTTTATGATTGTATTTTTACATACCATGACCAGAGCAATACAGTGTTACCATAGTAACTACTTCTACTACTCTGGGAAAGTGATCAGCATTTTTTTTTATGCATTATAATTGTTTATACCTATGAATTTCACTGGTACAAGCAACCATTTTTACTGAATGAAACTGATTTAGTCAGTCTTTTTTGTTGTGATTAGCTGTGATTGGTCACATCTGATCACATGGTGTAGATGGGCTGTGATTGGCCCTGTTTGTACCGTGTGATCAGTGTGACCAATCACAGTTAGCAACACAATTGTACACAATAGATGGCATGAAAGGAAGCATCCATTATTTACAATTGTCAGGTGAACTGCTGTGATTGGATACAGCGATCACATGGTACCGGCCACGAGCTAGTACACTGATCAGTACAATGGGGATTCATTCCTGTCAGAATGTATCGGCATGCTTGTACGAGGTATGAGCAAGCCGATACATTGACAGATCTGCAGGAGAACTGCATGGCACCAGCGATCTGCTGATCGCTGGAGCAATGTTTTACAGGCTCCTGCATCAAAATATAATAAATGCAATTTTTTTTAACTGCAAAAAAAGTTTTGCTTTAAAGTGAACTAATCCTTTAAGACTTTTGACATTTCTGAACTTTTTCTTGCATCATAATTTTTTACTCATGCCGATTACCGTTACCTCCAAATGCAGTTGTGTGCCATCATATACCAACTTGTATCTGAGGGAATGGGCATGCAAATTATTTTCTGATGCTTTGTCTAATAATGATAATAAATAAAAATTATTCAATAATGTAATCAAATCAAATCCAAAAACACTGAAATTTGCTCATTTGCAGAATTGTTGCTGTCATTAGATTTAGTGTTTGATGACGAATTTCCCCACAAATCGCTATCGCTCAATTCTGCAAGTGATTATAATTTATTATCGCTGTTTTCTAGTTGGTCTAAAATCACTTTTGACATAAAGGGACACTTTTTGGTTGCTATGGGCAATCTCCAAGTTCCAGGCAGAAAAAACAGTATTTATAATATAAAAGTGCATGCAGGGCACTGGACAGACCCCTAGGGACAAAGGGGATGTGTATTTTTTTAATACAGTACTGTAATCTGTAGGATTACAGTACTGTGTTTTGACTTTTTTGAATTTGGCACCGTTCTCCGCTCCCGTGCGCCATAACATCGCAGGGAACAGATCTCGGCAGCACTCGGGCACTATGTGAATCGAGCGGAGGACAGCTCGATCACACAGCGCGGAGGACATCGCTGGATCCAGGGGACAAGGTAAGTAAGTCTCCCTGTATCCAGCGATGCGATCCCAAGTCTGGCTCGGGGGTTACCGCTTATGGTACTGAAATCCCAGCCCGAGCCAGACTCGGGATCACCGCCAGGGAGGTTAAGCATATAAAGCCTAGCAGAATACAGTCCAGAAAATCAAAGGGAATTCATGGGTCCTGAGTTAACGCTCAAACAACACCATTGTCCATTCACCTCCACTTCTATGCGCTCACCTCCACTCTGGACCTAATACAGGTCACCAAGCGCCTTCCCCTTTAAGGGGTATACAGATCCTCTGGTGGATAGATAAATCCTCTGTTAGTGCTTTTAATATGTCTGGCAGTCATGGATCCTGGCTGGAGCAATAAAGCTCAGAAAGAAACAGAAAGGACTAACACAGTGCTGAATCTCTTTAAAAACGTTAATAAAAATGAATACACAGTTAAAAACTCACATTTGTTGGTGCACTAAACCTGGTGCACCCAGATCACAGACATAGCACATTCAGGGTGTGCTGCCCATTAAGGATCGCTTGGCTATTATGTTGGTAGCAACAAACACATAGGGTGAAGACTTCCTTGGTGTGCATGTTGACATCACAAGGCCCTGCTCATGATGTGTTTCGTTACATACCACATGACTTTCTCAAAGAGAAAGTCTAGAATACTTTGGGTATTTAGCAGAAAACCCTCACACGCATCATTTATTTGTAATATAATAGATATTGTTTTGTCATAGTCTGTAGCATACATAGTATTGCGGGGGATCGGACACTTAAATATTAGACTACATCATACAATTAGAAAAGGTATAGGCAAGTCATCTTGGATACTCCAGGGCCATGCGAGTTTGGTGAGCACAAATTCATTGGGACAGTCAAGTAGATCATTGAAGAGGGTTTTTTTGCATTTTGATTTCATTGCTGGCGCCATTTCAAGGACACAGCATGCCCTTATTAGAGTGTGCACATTTGCTTGGATTGTTTACACTGTCCCTCTTGGCACCTACTTTTTATACTTCCACCAGTTTGTGGCTAATGTCTTGGATATCCTGGTAGAGCTTTGGGACTGCAGAGCTCAATTTCTTTTTACATCCAAGGCAGTAGCAGTCATCCCCCCCCCCCCCCCCCCGGGCAGCTGGTGGATCTATTGCACCATGCAGTCACCAGAGTATGTTAGCATGGCGGGCTGGAATTCTGACTGCATGTGTGTAGGCATTGGGAAAGCCATCACTGTTTTACACTGCTAAGTCTCTGAATTGTCCATCCTTTGTGTAAGAATGTTTCAGGTACTTGATTGCTCAGTTGTGTCTCTGTGAGTGCAGGGTCCTTTGTGGAAGTGGGGCACTGGGTGCAGGGTTAGTAGTTCATATTGTAAAGGGCTCAGCAGTGTGTATTGCACAGGGCACAGAGCTCAAGAGTGCATATTATACAAGGGGCAGGTTTTAATCATGCATATTGCACAATGTTAAATAAAAGGTAGAGAAAATAACTAAACAGATAGAAAGATAGACAGAAGGATAATAGAAAGATCATGCACATCCCTGGTAACCATCTAATCAGTCCAACTCATCTACTCACATTAACAACTTCAGCCCCAGGAGATTTTCCTCCTTAATGACCAGACAATTTTTTGCGATATGGCACTGCTTTGTTTTAACTGACAATTGCACATTGTCTTGTAACGCTGTAAATAAAATTGATGTCCTTTTTTTCCCACAAATAGAGATTTCTTTTGGTGGTATTTGATTACTTCTGTGGTTATGTAAACAAAAAAAGACCAACAATTTCGAAAAAGAAAATATAATTTTAACTTTTTGCTATAATAAATATCCCCCAATTAAAAAAAAATAAAAAATTCTTCATCAGTTTAGGCCAATATGTATTCTTTTACATATTTTTGGTAAAAAAAAAACGCAATAAGCGCATATTGATTGGTTTGTGCAAAAGTTATAGCGTCTACAAAATAAAGGATAGATTTATGCCATTTTTATTTAAATTTTTTTTACTAGTTATGGTGATGATCAGCTATTTTTAGTGGAACTGCGACACTGCGGCGGACAGATCGGAAATTTTGACACTTTTTTGGGACCATTGACATTTATACAGCGATCAGAGCTAAAAATAGCCACTGATTACTGTATAAGTGTCACTGGCAGGGAAGGCGTTAACACTAGGGGGCAATCAAGGGGATAAACAAGTTCCTTCATGAGTGTTTCTAACTGTGGGGGGATGGGACTGACTGGAGGAGGAGACATATCGCTGTTCCTAATTACTAGGAACAGCAGATTTGTCTCTCCTCCCTTGATAGAACAGGGATTTGTATGTTTACAAACACAGATCCCCATTCTGGCTCTCGTGCCTGTGATCACGGTGGCCAGCAGACATCACGGCCCACTGGCCACGTGTATCGGGTCCCCCGCCATGCAGCAGGCATGCGTGCCTGCTATGGCTTTTAAAGGAGACGACGTACAGGTGCGGCATTTCACGGGAACGAGCCAACCTGCCACCGTAAATGTGCGTGAGCTGGTCGGCAAGTGGTTAAAAATATTATTATGTTTGCATGTCCTCATTAGATCCAGACTGCTACGCAAATATTGATTTGTAAATCATTGTATCACAGAGACAGAGAGGACAGTTAGTCTCAGAGACCCTGCATGTTAATGAGCAGTGTAACACCTGACCACAAAGTAAAAGAGCCTATCTTTAGCCCATAGACGACAGCACAGCAAACTCTGTGATCACTAAACTTTTGCACCAACTGCAACTTGTAAAACCAAAAGCCAGCAAAACAACTTTTTTCTACTTGCTTCCTCAGTGGTACTGATCTGGTTGATCCTACAACCTCCTGATCCTCCCCGCCATACAGTGTTCCTTTATTGCAGATAACACCTTGATTAGCATTTGGAAATATGTGGCTAATCATCTGTCTTAATTCACCCTATATATAGGTACTGTTTTACTACTTTTTGATAAAGAGAGGATATAAAGGTTTCAAAGGCAAATTTTATGCTATGCGGACTTTGGATTATTAGTCATTAAGGTGCGTCCTTTTCTGGACCGAATTTCTCTCCTTTCAATTAAAATAATATCTGGAACTGGAGAACAGAAGTCACATTTTATAACCAAAATGAAACATTCATCATACCTATTTAAAGATGATAAAAGCTATTAGGTGAAATATTGAAGATACCATTAACCTTTCTGTTCTGTTCTCTACAAATGAAGTTATAACTTCTCTAATGTTATGAAACAATAAACTAGCCTAATCTCAGGAGTAATTAATGACATTCCTTTGTGGATAAGAACAGCTCTGCCTGTACATTTATTAAAATCACAGATTAACCTGTAACACACCTTTATCTGCTTCTGGGTACCCTTTGCTGTAATATTTCCTTATACCAGTCTCCCAACTTTTTATTACTGCTGTAAATTCTAAAAAAGGAAATGTGCCACCTATACCCTTCAAAAGGAAAACTGCCATCTGCATGTGTCAAAAAGGCTATCAATATTTAGTAAATTAGATACTGGTTCTGAAGAAAGGACTGATGACATTGTGATGCTTCAGAAACAGCTGTCTATATCAGAAAGTTTCTGAGATGCATGATGAGCATACTAAACACCAGTAAATTCCGCACTTATGTATATGTGCCCTGAATATGAATAACTACTGATATATGAAAAACAAACAAAGGATAAAAGACTATTGCCACAGCTTTACTATATTGGGAACAGTAATTATTTATAATGTTATGAGGGAGAATCTAGCTGTGGAGAGGAATATTTATAATGCTACATACACACGACCAGACTTTTTGACAGCAAAGGTCCAACGGAACGAATCCGTCTGACAATTTGATCATGTGTTGGCTCCATCGGACCTTTGACTTTAGAAATAGAACATGTTTTTAATTTTCCTGCTGGAACTCCGCAGGACCCAGTTCCTAGTGTGAAGCCCGTTTGTCTGTATGCTGGTCCAACGGACCAAATACGACACAAGGGCAGCTACAGCACATGCCCACGATAATGTTTCCAGCATGATCCTATTGGTTCTCGACTGCAGGGTACTGTACATCTCGCACTCGCTGCAATAGGAAAAACACATTTTCCTATTGCAGCAACCACGAGAGAGAGACGGCAATGTCCTTTAGGTCTGGTATGGATTTTAAGAGGAAGCCCCTACGGCATGGGGGTCCCCCCAAAGTCCATACCAGATCCTTATTTGAGCATGCAGCCCGGGCGTTCAGGAAAGGGGGTGGGGACGAGCGAGTGTCCCTTCTCCTGAACCATACCAGGCCGCATGCCTTCAACATGGGGGGGTGCTTTGGGGAAGGGGAGTGCCCACCCCAAAGCACCTTGTCTCCATGTTGATGAGGACAAGAGCCTCTTCCCAACAACCCTGGCCTTGGTTGTCGGGGTCTGCAGGCGGGGGAATTTAATAAGGGGACCCCCAGATCCTGGCCCCCACCCTATGTAAATAAGTGTGAGGTACATCGTACCCCTACCTATTCACTTCCGGGGGAAAAGTGTCAATAAAAAAACACACTAGACGAGTTTTTAAAACAGTTTATTAGGCAGCTCCGAGGGTCTTCTTCCGACTTCGGGGGTCTCTTCCGACTTTTCTGCCCTTTCCGGTTCTTCTCCCGCTCTTTGGCCTTTTCTCCCACTCTCCGATTCTTCTCCCAGGCTCCTCCCTATCTTCTGCTCTCTTGCCGCTCTTTTGCTAGTGGTGGCCCGGTTTTCTCCCGGTGTCACCCGGTGACCCCGCCCCATGCTTATATAAGTCGTTGCGCACCGTGTCCACAGCATTATAGCGGGAGAGAGTGTTGTGTCAACATCGGAAGAACAGAAGAAGGAAGAAGGCGACGGAGAAGAAAACCAGGCCACCGCTAGCAAAAGAGCGGCAAAAGAGCAGAAGATAGCGGAGGAGCCCGAAGATAGCGGAGGTGCGATGTACCCCATACTTATTCACTTAGGGTGGGGGGCCAGGATCTGGGGCCCCCTTATTAAAGGGGGCTCCTGGATTCCGATAAGCCCCCTGCCCATAGACCCCAACAACCAACGGCCCGGGTTGTCTGGAAGAGGCCCTTTTCCTCATCAACATGGGGACAAGGTGCTTTGGGGTGGGGGTGCCCGCAGAGCACCCCCCTTCCCCAAAGCACCCACCCCCATGTTGAGGGCATGTTCAGGAGGGGGTGGTTCAGGAGGGGGGGTGCTCGCTCATCCCCACCCCCTTTCCTGACCGGCCGGACTGCATGCTTGGATAAGGGTCTGGTATAGACCTTGGGGAACTCCCATGCCATTTTTTCAGTGTAGGGGTTCCCCTTAAAATCCATACCAGGTGACGGAGCTCGCAAAGTGTCAATCTCGCCGATAAAAGTGGCGAGATTGACTTCCTTTTCTTTATCACATTCAAGATGAATGGACTTTAGTCCTATGTGGGCAAGGCCATTCATTTGGAAGTCCGTCGAAAGTTTGTTGGGAAGACCGGCGCACCTGGTCTTCCGAGAAGTCCAGTCATGTGTGGACAAGTCCATTCATTCTAAAAGTCCTTCGCAACTCCGCCAGAAGTCAGTCGGATCTAGTCTGCTGGAAAGTCTGGTCGTGTGTATGCGGCATTAGACTCTCCCAGCCCTCTGCTTCCTCATTGGCTCAGAGACAATTGGCTCCAACTGCTGTCAATCACAGCTAATGAGGAGGGAGCGGAGGGGACACACAAGGACTTATGGACACACAGATCGGGTTTTGGGAGCGAGCATGCATGAGTGCCCCCATAGTAAGTGGCTTGCCTTCAGTAGGGAATAGGAGCCAGGAGCACTCGCAGGAGACCCAAGAAGAGGAGGATCGAGATTGCTATGTGCAGAACTATTGCACAGAGCATGTAGGTATGACATGTTTGTTATTTTCTTTTTAAATCGTATCTTTAGTATCACATTTACTTTTTACTAAGCATCTTCCATTAACCCCTCGCCCTACCCAAGGTTTAAAATGACTATAGTAAAAATGTTAGCGAAAGAAAACTGCGCCACACAAAAAATAATAATAGAAAATAAACTAAAGAATTGAAAATTAATAGTGAAATACCCAAGATATATATATATATATATATATATATATATATATATATATATATATATATATATATATATATATTGTGAGGGGTTAGCTCGGCAGCGGGTGTGTGTGACCCCCTGGATGGGTTCACAACACAAAATCAGGCACAGCAGACAGCGTTGTAGGTGCAAAAAAAACAAAAGATGCGGTTTATTTATGCTACATGCAGTGATACATATAACAGCCAAGCAAAAATAAAACATGAAAATAAATCCTGGTCAGCTTGACCTCTAACTACACACTTAGCTTCCCTGTCTAACAACTGAGAGCAGCCTTGTGCTGCCCCAGTCCCTGTCCCTGTTGTAGAGGTTTGCCACACAGGCGTTAACTCACCGCACAGAACAGGTGTCACACTCCCCAGTCTATACAACACAAAAACTGGTTCCAGGATGGAGCATCTCCCTAAGCATGCTGGGTTTTTTTTGTAGAGGTCTTAATGAGCCCACTTACTTCAGCTGGGCTCATTAACTCTTCCCCTCTAATTGTAAAGGTCTGCATAAAGCCTGAATCTAGGCCACACATATTTCCCATCCTGGATACAACCAGGTGACTTTACCTGCGTGCTGCCACATACCCCCCCCTCTTGTTTCAACCTTGGGGTTGTAACACAAGCAGTCAGACACGCATGTATCCGAGACAAAGCATCCACATTCCCCATTTTAACACCAGGGCGATGCTTAACTGTAAAGTTAAATTCCTGTAGGGCCAGGAACCACCTATTTACCCTTCTATTGGTCTCCTTGTTTTGAGCCATCCACTTTAAAGGAGCGTGATCAGTCACCAGGTCAAAGTGCCTACCTAGCAGATAGTACCGAAGGGAATCTAGAGCCCACTTCACTGCTAAACATTCCTTCTCAATCGTGGCGTAATTTACCTCATGGGACTTCAACTTCCTGCTGAGGTAAATGACTGGGTGCTCTTCCCCGTTCCAGACCTGGGATAACACTGCTCCTAACCCAACGTCTGATGCATCAGTTTGTACAACGAAGTCCTTAGAGAAGTCTGGTGAGTACAACACTGGCTGGCTACATAAGGCTGTTTTTAAGGACTGAAATGCTTCTTCAGCCTCTGGGGACCATTTAACCATAACAGACTCTTTCCCTTTTGTCAGGTTGGTGAGGGGCACCGCCTGAGAAGCAAAATGGGGAATGAAACGTCGATAATAGCCAGCGATTCCCAGAAAGGCTCGTACCTGTTTCTTGCTGTTGGGACGTGGCCAACTCTGTAGGGCCTCGACTTTATTGACTTGGGGTTTTATCACCCCCCTCCCAATAGTGTACCCAAGATATTTGGCCTCCTCCTGTCCAATGGTACACTTCTTTGGATTGGCCGTAAACCCAGCTTCCCGGATAGAGTCTAGGACTGCTTGTACTTTCGGCAAATGTGAGACCCAGTCTGTGCTATGGATAATCACATCATCCAGGTAAGCTGCAGCATATTTCTGATGGGGCCTCAGAATCTTATCCATTTTCCGCTGGAATGTTGCGGGTGCATTCTGTAACCCAAACGGCATTCTCTTATATTGGAATGCCCCATCTGGGGTTACAAACGCAGTTTTCTCCTTGGCCGACTCGGCCAGGGGAATTTGCCAATACCCTTTGGTGAGATCAAGAGTTGTCATATATCGGGCTGTTCCCAGCCGGTCAATCAGCTCATCTATACGCGGCATGGGGTAGGTGTCAAATTTTGTAACTTTATTTAATTGTCGAAAATCGTTACAAAACCGCCAGCTCCCATCAGGTTTGGGCACTAGTACGATAGGACTGGACCAGTCACTCTGGGACTCCTCTATCACACCCAATTCCAACATCCTTTGAACCTCCCCACGTATTGCCTCTCGTCGGGCCTCTGGTATTCTATAAGGTTTTAGTTTTACCCTTTCTCCTGGCGGGGTGATAATGTCATGCTCTACGCCAGATGTTTGTCCCGGAAGCTCAGAGAAAATCTCTTTGTTACGAAGTACATACTCTTTAACCTCCTGTTGTTGGGCTTTCGATAAGGTGTCTGCTATTCCAACCTCAGGAACTAAGCAATCAGGCTGTACTTGTGACAAAGTCTCTGCGACTAGGGATTCCCTATCCCTCCAGGCTTTCAGCAGATTGACGTGATAGATCTGCTCCGGCTTTCGCCTTCCTGGCTGTCTAACCCTGCAGTTCACCTCACTAATTTTTTCAATTACTTCATATGGACCTTGCCATTTGGCCAGAAATTTGCTTTCAACCGTAGGGACTAGCACCAAGACCCTTTCCCCCGGGGAAAAAGTACAGGTCTTGGCCCCACGGTTGTACACTCTCTGCTGTGCTAACTGCGCTTGGGTTAAATGTTCCTTTACAATTGGCATTACCTGTGCAATTCTATCTTGCATCAGGGCGACATGCTCAATCACGCTCCTGTGAGGAGAACTCTCATTTTCCCAAGTTTCCTTGGCGATATCCAGCAGCCCTCTTGGGTGTCTCCCATAGAGCAACTCGAAGGGTGAGAAACCCGTAGAGGATTGGGGTACCTCCCTAATGGCAAACATCAGATAGGGTATTAGACAGTCCCAATTCTTTCCATCTCTATCCACCACCTTCTTTAACATTTGTTTTAGGGTTTTGTTGAATCTTTCAACCAACCCATCTGTTTGGGGGTGATACACAGATGTACGCAATTGCTTCACTTTGTACAACTTGCATAATTCTTTCATAACCCGGGACATAAAGGGTGTACCTTGGTCCGTAAGCAGTTCCTTACAAATACCCACGCGGCTAAAAACAAGAGATAGCTCTTTGGCTATGGTTTTGGCCGAGGTATTTCAGAGAGGAATTGCTTCCGGATAACGGGTGGCATAGTCCAATATAACCAAAATGTACTGATGACCCCTGGCGGACTTCATTATCGGACCTACCAAATCCATTGCGATCCTTTCAAAGGGGACCTCAATGATAGGAAGAGGTACCAGCGGATTACGGAAATGTGGCATAGGTGCCGACTTCTGACACACAGGGCAGGAGGAACAATAATTTTCTATTTCCTTCATGACCCCAGGCCAATAGAATCTCTGCAATACCCTCTCTCTGGTTTTCTCTGTCCCCAGATGACCTCCCAGAATGTGCCCATGAGCCAATTCTAACACCAACTTCCTGTAAGGTTTGGGCACTACAAGTTGCTCAATGGTTTCTTCTGCCCTTTGAGCCACTCGATACAGCAGGTCCCTTTCCATAGTGAAGTAAGGATAAGGGCAAGTCTTATCTTGGTTCACTAACTCGCCATCTATTTTCACCACATTTTCCCGTGCCTTTATTAGGGTGGGGTCTTTTAACTGTTCTGTGGCAAAATTTTCCCTGTCAACCTCAAGATCCGAAAACTCCACAGACGGCATGTTTTCATCTGAGGATGTTGGCTCCTCCCCAGTTTCTCGAGTTTCCCCCGCCAATACCGACAAGGGAAATTCAGGAGAGTCCTCACCACTCCCAGAGGAATTCTGGTCATCTTCCTGGTTTATAGGGGCACCAGTGGGGGGCTCAGGACAATCCCAGAGTTCCCAGAATTTTGGAAAATCCCTTCCCACAATAGCATCATGTGGTAAGTGAGACACTAACCCCACCTGATGAGAGAGGTTACCTTTGGGGGTCTCAAAAAACACTGAAGTTACAGGATACTCTCGGGTGTCCCCATGCACACAAATAACAGCCACCCTGTTCTTCCCAGAGACCTCTGTAGTAACTAATTCAGCTTTTATCAATGTTACCAGGCTACCTGAATCTAGCAACACATCAACATTTCTACCATTAATACACATTTTACATAAATGTTTCTCAGGTTCCCGAATGGCAGTGCATGCAACTGTCGCAAACAGCGACTGACGTCTCTCCCTTATAAAGTCACATTGCATAGGCTCATCCACAACGGGGCAATTGGCTGCAATATGTCCCTCTTGGCGGCAGCGGTAGCAAATAATCTTTTTCACTGTCTCTTGCAGCATGGGCTTCCTGGGCTGCTCCCGCCAGACCTTAGGTAGAACTCCCATCCTCTCACTCTCTCCACCCTCACCCCTTGGAGTCATCTTACCCGCCACTGGGGATGATCTGGTCTTAGGATGGAAAGTCCGTGAGTCCCTGGAAGAGGTGGTCAAGTTCTCTGTAGCCAAGTACCTCTCAACCAGATCCACAAGTTTATCTGCATTTTCTGGGTCTCCATGGCTTACCCATTTTTGGATGGCAGTAGGAAGAGCTCTCAGGAAACGATCCATAACAAAACGTTCCACAATGTTTGGTGCGGTCAAAGTCTCTGGCTGCAGCCACTTCCTGCTCAGGTGAATGAGATCATACATTTGAGACCTGGGGGGTTTTCCAACCTGAAAAGTCCAATTATGCACACGCTGAGCCCGGACGGCCAGGGTGACACCCAGCCGTGCCAATATTTCTGCTTTTAGCATCACATAGTCTTTTGCTTGGTCAGGCTCTAGGTCATAATAAGCTTTCTGCTATTCCCCAGTTAACAGAGGGGCCACCAGTCCAGCCCATTGCTCCTTAGGCCACTTTTCCCTTTCAGCAGTCCTTTCAAATGTGGTCAAAAACACCTCCGGATCATCCTCTCCAGTCATTTTTGTCAATAAACGGCTCACACCAAAGGATGCGGTATTATTGTAACCACTTGCTTCATTGGTCTGCGGATGTTGCCGTATTAATGTCTCTATTTTCTGTTGAAAACTCTGCTCTTGCTTCTGCAACAGGTCTATAAAGCGGGCTTCAGATTGCTGCTGGGCTTGTTGCTGAGCTTCCAAACTCTGCTGGTGAGCTTTCTGCTGATTTTCCAGACTCTGCTGCAAAGTTGCATTTGTCTGCTGCTGGGCTGCAAGGCTCCTTTGTAAAGCCGCATTTGTTTGCTGCTGATTTGCATTTGCTAGAGCCAGCTGTCTCAGTATCTCCTCCATGCTGGCCTTAAAAAAAAAAAAACTGCCCGCATTCTCCACCAACTGTGAGGGGTTAGCTCGGCAGCGGGTGTGTGTGACCCCCTGGATGGGTTCACAACACAAAATCAGGCACAGCAGACAGCGTTGTAGGTGCAAAAAAAACAAAAGATGCGGTTTATTTATGCTACATGCAGTGATACATATAACAGCCAAACAAAAATAAAACATGAAAATAAATCCTGGTCAGCTTGACCTCTAACTACACACTTAGCTTCCCTGTCTAACAACTGAGAGCAGCCTTGTGCTGCCCCAGTCCCTGTCCCTGTTGTAGAGGTTTGCCACACAGGCGTTAACTCACCGCACAGAACAGGTGTCACACTCCCCAGTCTATACAACACAAAAACTGGTTCCAGGATGGAGCATCTCCCTAAGCATGCTGGGTTTTTTTTGTAGAGGTCTTAATGAGCCCACTTACTTCAGCTGGGCTCATTAACTCTTCCCCTCTAATTGTAAAGGTCTGCATAAAACCTGAATCTAGGGCACACATATTTCCCATCCTGGATACAACCAGGTGACTTTACCTGCGTGCTGCCACAATATATATATACACACACCAAAACAATGTATGTATATTGAAATACCCAAGCAATATATATATATATATATACCCAAACAATGTGTGTATAGAAACAAATGCTATAAAGACAAATGCTATACAATCAAGTGAAAATCTCGTCTTGCAGACGCGTTTCGTCATCAAACAGACGTTCTCAATGGGGATAGTCCTATCCCCATTGAGAACATCTGTTTGATGATGAAACGCCTCTGGGAGGACGTGCAGTGATTTCACTGCATTGTCTAGGAAGGAGGAAGGGCTCCTGAATGCCGGCAGGCATTTTGAATTTATATGTTCATGTATTTTCGATAGATTGTGAGTACTATTCTAATTTTAATAAATTCCATATTTGTACGTTATTACGCTATGGTCCTCTGTTTTCTTATTTTATCTGTGGTGCTACGATTATATGAATTATTGAGACCAAGGGTTATACTTACCGTGAGGAGACTGCCGCGAGGGTTCCCTTTTCCTTTGGTTAACGGTCTTGGCTGGGTGCATATGAACGCTATTTGTTTGTTACCATCTGGGGTAAGCGGCTTTTATATTGGTGATGGTACCCACTATTTGCATGGAGCACAGCGGTAGTCCAATATGGACATTGGCACATGAAGAGTTTGTCTATTCAAGTTCAACATCACTCTTTTTTCTACATCTATGAACTGCAATAATCACAGTGCAAATACTGTTTATTTCACTATTAATAAGCCACCAAGATTTTCACTTGATTGTATAGAATTTGTCTTTATAGCATTTGTATCTATACACACATTCTTTGGGTATATATATACCGAGCATAAGTTCCAGCCAAACTTTCGCTGTTCGAATGTTCGTCAAACAGCAAAACAAACGAGTCGTTCAACTGTTTGTTCGCCCACCTAAAGCAACCACAATGCATTGCAGTGCTGAACAGTGCATTGCAAGCCCTGATTGGCTGAAGCAGTGAAAGCCAATCAGGGCACAGAGCACTGTCAGAGTCATGATTGTACACTGTAATCATGATTTTATCCAATCATGGCTCATTCCCGCCCCACAGTATAAAAGTACTCTTTCAATGGCAGGCATTTTCAGTTTGATTTTGGTGTGGAGAGAGATAGAACAGGGCCCTGTTCAGGGCTATTAGTTAGTGTGCTATGCTGTGCTATTTTGCTTCAATTGTCAGTGTATAATATTAGTTTAGTGTCAGTCTAGGGATAGTGTGAGTGTAGTGAAGAGGACCATCATTCAGCTTTGCATAGTGTGCAGCTAGAGTAGGGACAGCTCAGATAGATTCACTGTAGTGTAGTGAAACCATGTCATTCATACATATATTAGTGTAGAGTAGGGAAAGCTCAAATAGTTTCAGTGTAGTGAGACCACGCCAGTAATGTTTACATTAGTGTATAGCTAAAGTAGGGACAGTTCAGATAGTGTCAGTGTAGTAACGGTTGAACACTGTCTATTTGATTGTATTACTTCCAGTTTAACGCCATTTACTTCTGTGTGCGTTACTGCCAGTTTAATACCATATAGTTTTGTGTGCATTACTGACAGTTTAATGCCCTATAGTTCTGTGTGCATTACTGGCAGTTTAACGACATATAGTTCTGTGTGCGTTACTGCCAGTTTAATGCCATATCTTTTTGTGCATTACTGCCAGTTTAACGCCATATAGTTTTGTGTGCATTACTGACAGTTTAATGCCATATAGTTCTGTGTGCATTATTGCCTGTTTAACACCATATAGTTCTGTGTGCGTTACTGCCAGTTTACCGCCATATAGTTCTGTGTGCCTTACTGCCAGTTTAATGCCATTTACTTCTGTGTGCGTTACTGCCAGTTTAACATCATATAGTTCTGTGTGTGTTACTGCCAGTTTAACGTTATATAGTTCTGTGTGTCACTGTACGTTTGGCCCATTATATTGCAGTATATTATAGTGTATCCGTGGAGTATCTGTGTAGTGTGAGTACTCAAATTAAAGTGCTCCAAACATTGTTCTTTACATTGATTAAAGTGCATCTATGTACATATTTCAACTTCTTCTTTACATTTGCTTTTAAGCACTGCCCTCTCCCTCCCAATAATGTCTGGGGGGACAACAAGGAGAGACAGATGTTCCCTTGGCACTGTTAGGAGGCTAGCAACAAATGTGTCCATAGGCAAAGGTGGATTGTATTGTATTGTCAAGTCGTTGTGGTCACTGATGCGACTTAGGTGCCAGATAGAGCAGAGGAGGAAACTGAAGGTGAGGCTGACATCAAGGAGGCCAACATCAAGAAAGAGCGGAGAGCAGCCACCCTATTCCATCACATTCTGCAGCTGTTATTTCCCGGCCCACTCCCCAAAGCTCAGCTGTCTGGGCCTTTTTCAGCACATCTGCACCAGATCGCACTGTTGCTATGTGCAAACTGTGTCGCAGGCACATCAAAAGTGCCAAAAACACCAACCATATGCATGTCATTGCAATTTTTTTTTGCCTTCATCAAGAGCACCTCTATAGGGTAATGGTGGGAAGGCGCCTCTGACACCCAAAGAAAACATTTTCTGCACCTGTTTGACAGGTGTATACCATTGCAATTTTTCACAGCAAGGCCAATTCTTGCTTTCATCAAGAGTACCTCTATAAGGTTATGGTGGGAAGGAGCCATCGACACCCAAAGACCAAATTTACGCAACTTTTACTTCTATACAAAGTCAAAGTGACACCAGAATGTATCCCAAAAATCTTTAATCTTGTTCCCAGTGCGCTACACTGTGGCCTCATCATACACACTGGCTCCCCAGCTGTTACTGAGCAAAATAAAGGCAGCTTGCATGGAAAATGTCATTTCTTTTTACTTTATAATTGCAACTATTGTTTATCGTTTTTCACAAACTTTTTTTTTATTGATACAAGTACCCCAGGGCAGGACCCGGACCCCTATAACTATTGTATGCCCAATTACTAGCATATAACCCTTCAAAATGGGCACTTTTGATTTTTGACGTTCGGGCCCCATTGACTTTAATGGGGTTTGTTATTCGGGTCTGAACAGGTATCTGTTCGGCCCATGCCTATTTACAAGTACAAAAACCCCCCTTTAGTAGTATAAATTAGACTACCATAAAGAAGTACCTAAGCTGGTTAATGAGCTACTAAAATGTAGTTTCCGTTAATAACTACTTATTGGTTAATGTTCTGTTACTGGTTAATGCAAAGACAAGAAGATGGCAAGAGAATTGAATGATTATTCAAATGACAAGAAGATGGTATCTAAAATATGCAGCAAAATGAAAGATAATACCTGTGTAGTCAATGACAAAGCCTCCGCTGCTAACAGAGGCATCACTGCGAAAAGCAATAAACAGGCTGTTGCTGCTGCTTTCTATCCGATCAGGAAGTTGGGAGCCAAAAAAACTTCCTATTAGGGCACTCAGTGAGTCTGGTCCATCATAGATGTGCAGAAAATCGTAACCAGGTTCCAAATTAAACCTGTAATAAAAGACAAGGTGAGATGTAAAATTATGTCTGTTTTATCTCTCATATTTTTCTTTAAGTGAAACCTGCATTCTTCTTCAGTCTGGATAATAGCTTAAAAAGACACTGTCACCATCCTAAAACAAAGCAGGTAAAACACAATAGAACTAAGTATTTGAAATGTCTTCTTGCAATGGTTTCCTATTCACTTGCAATGTTCCTTTAAACAAACTAGCTAGCAACAATTTCCCAGCAGCAATCCCCCCCCCCCCCCCCCCCCATTGCAATGTCTCAGGAAGTACTGACTGGCCTCCCATCTGATAGTGCAAGCACAGTTCTGGCTCCAAAGCTACTTGGCTAATGATAGGCAAATCTGCCTGAGTTCCATTTGCAGGGATTTCGCCAAATCTTGTTTAAAATTCACTAAACCATAATTTAGCAGCAAATCCCAAGATGCAAAAATCCAATCTCACAAAAAACAAGTGTGAGTAATGTTATAAAGCTGTACTATCATCATTTACTCATCATCTACTTTCAAAATATTGATATCAGTTAAAAAAAATAAAATAATTCAGGTGGATTGATTGGAAGAAGTAGTAGTCCCAAAATACTGCAATCTTTTATTCCCACCAGTACACTTGAAACTGGCTACAACTGGAAGAATCTAGAAGAATTATTTAAGCACTCCATTTCAAACAGGGTTGCAAACTCTACAAAGATTCACAGATGAGTTGTAAAAATCTGTGATTTTCACAGCTAAATGTCTGTTATGGACATAAAATGTAAGTACAAACACTGCAGACAGTGTAGCCAGGGGTGGTGCCAGGAGATGCATGGGTCAAACGGTCCATCCATCTTACATTGCGCCAACTCTAAAGTGCCACCTCTCACCTGACTCTACCACTGCCAGCTGTAGTGGTTGGTTGCTGGGAACCTCTGGCATCCCTAACAACCAACCACATGCTTGCTTTGCTCTCAACAGTCAGATAAAGAGAACCAAACTTCCTCTTCCAGAGTCCAAACCTGTTGACAGTGCCCTGCCTCCCAGTTTTTACTTGTACCTCAGGGCTGTACTCACAGCCTAAGCCTGGGCCAAAGCCTGCCCTCAGTGCCCTACACTGAAGAAGCTCTGGGATGTCACAGTGTACAGTGGGTATCAGTTGCTATCTGGAGCTGCAAAAAAAGCTACACAATAACTGCTCCAGGTCTGGCTGTCTAAATTGCACTTCGCCCAATTTCCCCATATTGTGGTAAACCCCTCTCCCTAGTGGACATTTCTAGGTCTGGGCTGCCCCACAGTGGTAGATTCAAAGCCACCATTTATTTTCTCTTATTTCTCTTCACTTATTGTTTTTATTATTTTAACAACAATCATTTTTATTGGTTTCAGTTGGAGTCATAGAGTATTCAATGAACATGCTTGTTAAGAAACACATAGCTAAATATATCAAATATACATTCCAAGTGGCAGTCATTGCATAGCATTAAACATATGACAGGAAACATAAGTAAATCATAAAAAGATCCTGAGATAGTACAAGAGAATGGTTGGAGATGTACCCTGGAATCACAAAGGTAGAGTCAACATTTTCCAGTAAAGATTTTGTATGATGAGGTTAGCAGATAATATAACTTCCTAAGGAAGGCAGGATCGGTGAACTAGTTACAGTATGTAGGTTATGTAATAGTTCTAGTTAGGGTTGTGTAGATGTATACCATGAGGATCAGGTGGCCCATTTTGATTTCATTTTGCCATAGTTGCCTTGGGTTGCTGCAAATATCGCTTCATAAGTTGCATCGGTATTAACTGTCTCTATTATTTCCTTGAGATTCGGGGGAGTAGTGTTCATCCAGTGTCGTAAAATCACTAGTCTAGTGCCTAGGAGGATGTGATGTTTTTATTATTTTTATTCATAGTATTTAGACATTTTTTACATTTTTATCTGTATTTTTGGTATTGGTGCAGTGATTGGGCTGCATATAGCTGAGGCCAGGAAAGTCTGCAATGTCTCTGCTTTTCTAGCATGCTCATTCTCCTCCCAAGCACTTGGCAGGCAGTTTTATTTTTTAAAATGTATTTCATTATTGTAAGGGCACTGGATGCATAGCTGCAGGGAGAAAACCTACCCCCTTAGGCTACCATCCTTTTCACAAAGCAGGGGAAGGGCAGGCAGCAGCAAATGGAAAAGGGAAACTTTA
The DNA here is from genome assembly GCF_037356315.1 of Lithobates pipiens. NCBI lineage: Eukaryota > Metazoa > Chordata > Amphibia > Anura > Ranidae > Lithobates > Lithobates pipiens. The sequence continues at coordinate 355,287,377 of NW_027507748.1, read as the reverse complement.
CAGCCGGGCAGGAGCAGAAAGCAGAATAAAATTGACAGAATTCTATGGCCATAGGTTGCCCACCTATCCCTAAATAAGTACTGTCCAAAAAACAAAAATGATGAACAAGCTTAAAAGGATAGCTGGAGGTGCAGCCACATGGAGGTAATGGAGCTAGTAGGTGCCAAGCATTGCTACTATAATGTGTTCTACCTCCACCACCTCCTTCTCCCTCTACTACTCCTTCACCTTCTCCCCTTGTGTGATTATGGCATGAGAAGTGGCTTTGGTGAGCTGGGCATATTTTTTTCCCACCATTGAATCATTATCTAGGATGCCTGTCCATTATGACCCACTATGAAGATGCAACTAAAATGGTGAGCTGTTATGCAGTAGGAATGAGTGGCCCAGTTTTTATTGTGTTCCTCATAGAGTACACATTGCTTGACTTTAGCACAAAGTTAGGGAAAACGTTTCAATAGGGACACCTGTTTGAGTGGCAACTTTCTAATAACAGAATTTCCCTCCCTTTTATATCAATTCTTTTTCATGTTCAGGATAGCATGTTAAGGCAAATCTCCCTAATCACACAGTCAGTTAAAAATGAAAGTACATGAGTTTTACACCTTCCTAGCCTTTCCTAAAACAAAATAACATTGGCTATACGTATGTATTTAACAAATAAAGGCTCCTGCCTAGGTATTAAGCCACAAGCATTATACCGGTTGCTATCTGGTAAGCATGTACTCTATGTGATGGAGGGATTTTCCATGTTGTGTTGTGAATCACTAGCATCACGAAAGGACTTTGCAAAGTGACAATCACTTTCTCCACATTATTGGTGTTAATGTTTACTGTCGATTATAACTTTTTTGTTGTTTGTTACCTTCCTTTTTCATTGGGTGGATGATTTAGAGCAGCTCTTTTTTCCTATTATGCACGTATTTAAACCTTGTAGAAATACTATTTTTCCTATATCCATCATATCCTGTTACTATGAAAACTGTACACCAATGTAATCATGTGCTTGCTTTATAATGCTGATATTTACATGATTGTTGTCCCTGTTTTCTTTCCCTAGCCTAGACCATAAGGGCAGACTTCCTATTTCCAGAAATTAGAATGCTACTTGGGTAGAAAATGCTACATGCAAATTCCAAAGAAGTGCAAGGCTTCCTTTCAGTGTAATTTCTCTGAAAGTGCAACTATAGGTTTGTAACGCCTTCTATAATATGCAGGTGTATACTACACAGCATAATTGCACTTAATAGCAGATTCACCTCTCTGATTGCCCTTTTTTAAAATACCAACAATTCAGTGCTGTCTTTTGCTGTCCCCTGCTGCATCCATCTTTTTGGCTGCTTCATCTGATTTGCTCCTTCTTCAACAAACAGCTGCCACTTGAGATGTTCCTCTTGGCACCTGGTTCCATTCTCAGCATTTTACCATTGCTGGGAATGGACCAGAAGTGCTCAGTGCACTGAATCACAAGTGGTGTAGAAAAAAAATAGATAGGAATAGAATGAATATTTTTTTTTGTGCAGAAGAAACATGAAACGTTTATTTTGCCCAAAAAAACATTTTTTGGGGGGGCAGAAGAAACATGAAACGTTTATTTTGGCCCAAAAAAAACTATCTTCTAATTTTTTTCAATTTTGTTGTTTTTCTTGTAAAACTCTGCTCAGTACCATTTAAAAGTCAAAACTCAAATAAAATTTTAGGGTGCCTTGATTACTAAAAAGTTGATTCAAATGATAAATTACCTTCTTGGTTAATACATAGTAAAGGGAAAATTGCGGGACTTTAAAAATGGACTTCAGAAAAATGAAATGAAAAAATGAAAGGAAACAACAAGATAGGAATAATTAAATGAGGCTAGATGTTACATCTAACATGATATAGGCATACAGATGTACACTTTTCTTAAATTTAGCTGTGGATCAGACTGTGCAATTGGATGAGGCCAATTAAAAATACTTTTAATAACTAAAGTAAAGTTAAGTAAACTAAGTAAAGGGCTTTTTCCTCTATATACAAACATACATACATATATTCCCTAACAGGATATACATGAACTCCTTCTACATCTCCCCTCTGTGGTCACTCAATTCCTTAAACAAGGTATCTGAATGGAACATTCAGGAGCTTACCGCTTTTGCGACCCACTCTGATTCATTTATACCTGGTAGGTCCATCTGTGTTTCAATCTGCATTATATTTATAAATATCCATTGATTGTAAAACATTTGTGCTAAATTTAAGAAAAGTGTAAGTCTGTATACCTATATCATGTTAGATGCAGCAGTCTCATTTAAAACTTTATGTAATTATTCCTATCTTGATGTAATTATTCCTATCTTATTTTTCTCTAGTAATCAATTCATACAGCACTCTAGACACTCCTGAAAAAGCTAATTTGATGTGAAACATGTGGAGCGGTAGTGTCTGTATTTGTATATGAAATGAATTTGAAATGCAACAAAGAATTTTTTTACTATAATAATTTTATTGTTTATTAATAAAGTATATTTTTATAATACAAAACAATTTTTCATTTTTCTGACACCTTTAAAGTCCCTTAGTTTTTCCCTTTTTCTATGCATTCTTCATAAACATTGGGATGTGGTGTCTACTCTGATCTTGCTGCCTTTCTTAAAAATTACCTTATTGTTTGTCAAAATATTTCCTTTTCCTATTTCTGCAGTTATTAAAAAAAAAAAAAAAAAATGATGGTGTCACACTTCCTACAGTAAAGCATACAGGATGTCCAACTGTGAGAAGATTACATCTTTGCCTCTGTCGATGTCTGTGGTTAGGCAAAAACCCAAACAACTTTAGTTAGTTCTTGAGGTTACCAAGACATACAGTATAAGAACCAGGCAGATAATTTAGATCACCAGTGCACACCCAAAACTAAAATATCAGTATTGCGAGGAACTGTTTTTTTTTTTTTTAATTCAGAGAAGTGGTAGTTTCTGATTCTGGATTGTCACTTTTCTCATTAAGTACTTGGGGAAAAGTCTTGTTATATGCTGCATACACCTTCAGAAAATAGCCAGACCAGCACCTACGGATTTTGAAGTGGAGCCTGTGATGAGCCACTCACCTTAGCAGTATAAATATAATCAAATGGTATCTGTTTCAGGCTTGTTGGCCATCATCACTGCAATGCATGTAAGCCATGGCTTCTATGTTTTAAGAAGGCTCTACCGCGCTTTGCTGTAAATGAGTGAAGGTTTTTTATTTCCTTTTAGCTCACCATACCATAACCTAGCTTATTTTCTCTCCCTATCAAATTGGGTCATTTAAAACCCTCCTCTCCCCTTCAGTACAAATTATCTTCCTCAGTACCTTACCACTTAATTTACCTGTCAAGAGCAAAGTAAAATATTGGCATTTATACTTGTGCTGGGATCACCACTGAGGTATTTGTATATTGCTATAATATCCCCACTCAAGAGTCTCTTCTCCAGGAAGATTAAGTTTAGTGCTTGCAGTCGTTCCTCCTTACTAGGGATGGGCGAATGGTATGGCCCGAGCATGAGTTTGGTACTTTTTCGGTGAATGGGTATGGGTACAATTTACCCATACCCATTCACATAGGGGTGGATGGGATCTGAAGGCCCCCTTGTTAAAGCCCCCCACCCGTAGACCCTGACCACCACAGCCCAGGCTTGTCAGGAAGGGGTCCTTGTCCCAATCAACATGGGTACAATGTGCTTTGGTGAGAGGAGACAGAGCCCCCCTGCCCCACAGCACCCCCCTATGTTGAGGGAATGTGGCCTGGTATGGTTCAGGAGGGGGGCATTCACTCTCCCCCCTTTTCCTGATCTGCCAGGCTGCATGCTCAGATAAGGGTTTGGTATGAATTTTGGGGGGACCCCACACCAATTTATTTTTACATTTTGGTGTGGGGTTCCCCTTAAACTCTATACCAGATCCGAAGGGCATCATGATGTTTTTTTCTCTTTATTTGGCAATCTGGCAATTGTATCTGTGAGTCGTTTTAAATGGGATTTTATTTTTCTTTAGAAATGTCAGTTCTGCTGTAGCATGTTCTGTATATGCTACAAATGTGCCACTTTACAAGCACACTAAGGGGGCCCTCAGGCATGATATTTAAAGGAATTTTTCACTTTCATTGTTGCATGTTAAGCATCATTAAAATCTCCTGAAAAAATAAATAAATAAATACACATATATATATATATATATATATATATATATATATATATATATATATATATATATATATATATATATATATTATACATGTCCCCCAAGACAGTACTCAGACCCCCATACCTCTTTTATGGCCAATTACTTGCATCTAAGCCTTCAAAATGGGCATTTCTGATTTTTCCGGTCCATCCCTACTCAAGTTCTCCAGTCCCCTTATCAATTTTGTTGCTCTTCTTTGGACCACAGTTCCAGCACATCCTTCCTGAGGATTGGTGACCAGAACTGGAAGTATATAGAGCAAGAGAGAGTGCACACCTACCCTATTGTATTATTGTTTATTAAAAAATTCAATTTGTAACATACAAAGGTTGCACTTACTGACATCCAGTATATAACAGCATGTACAGCTCCACAACAGCCTCCTCTCCTGCTCCGTACCAAATGGTTGGCTCACTGGGACTTGCAGCATAAGATGGCATTCAGTATGCATAAGCCTCCTATTCGCTCGCACCACTCTCCGTTCTACACACTCGCACGGACCTGCCGGCGCTTGTGTGAAGTCGCACAGGGTTAAGGAAGGGAGAGAGCCGGGATGTGGCTGACGCCTCTCACGAGCTTAATTCACAATGCCCTAGACAACATGTTTCGTAGGCGTGGCCTCCTTTTTCAGGTAACGCCCCCATCTCATATCACGTCCTTATAACTATGACACCCCCTCCCCTCCCTCGCCGTAAGCCAATGCCTTTTATACCTTTATACCTTTTATATCATATATATGAATTATATTTGTTTTTATAAGAGGATACATTATAAACTGATGTTAAGATGTATTTTATGTATGTATCTAAAGCAAAAAATCTTTTGCAAAGTGTGTTTTTAAGAAATCCTTTTTTGAAAAAATCTTTTGCAAAGCGATTTGAAAAATAGTTTTTAGCTCCTAATACAGTGTTTTGTTATAACAAGCGTTATAGAACTATGAATAGAGTACACACTATTTAAGTATAACATTTTTAATTGATATTCATGTTAGATTGCTTTTAAAATGCCGTTATTGCGCTGCATCTCTGTTGTAGATATACTTGTTGCTGTTTACCCCTAGCTCCTGCTCAGTCCTATGTCATGGGCTTACAGTGAGGGAGGGCGGGGAGTGTTATAGTTATAAGGATGTGATATTGGATGGGGGCGTCACCTGAAGAAGGTGGCCATGCCTCCGAAACATGTTGTCTATGGCATTGTGAATAAAGCTTGTGAGAGGTGTCAGCCACATCCCGGCTCTCTCCCTTCCTTAACCCCATGTGATGTTACACAAGCGCCGGCTGGCCCGTGCGAGTGTGTAGAACGGAGAGTGGTGTGAGCGAATAGGAGGCTTATGCATGCTGAATGCCATCTTATGCTGCAAGTCCCAGTGAGCCAACCATTCGGTACGGAGCAGGAGAGGAGGCTGTTGTGGAGCTGTACATGCTGTTAAATACTGGATGTCAGTGAGTGCAACCTTCGTATGTTACAAATTGAATTTTTTAATAAACAATAATACACTAGGGTAGGCGTGCGCTCTCTCTTGCTCTATATACTTCCAGGTTCCTGTCTGCCACCCAGTGGATATGTGGGAGAGCTACAACACCCATAGTTGATTGTATATATCTGATACTGATTACTGTTGGAAGGTGAACAGTGGGGACAGCGCTAAACTTGGTTTGTTATATACACTTTCTTGGTGACCAGAATTGGATGGAAAACTCCAGATGTAGCCGCACCAGAGTTTTATACAGTGGCAAAATTATAATTTTATATCTGGAGTAAATTCCCTGCTAACAGTCTGCTAGCTTTGTGTGCTGTGGCTTGACATTGAATTCTATTACTCAGGCTGTCTTCTACAAGGACCCCCAGATCTTTCTCCAACGTGGATTCCCCCAGAGGTTTTCCCCCTAGTAATTACCTTGCATTTATATTTTTACCTCAAGGGTATTACTTTACATTGGACATTACTTTACATTGGACATTTACGGCTTACTTCCCTGCTTCCACATTATAACTTTAAATGTGACAATGCTGTCAAATAAAGGCGAGTCAGTTTGGAGCTTTCCAGAGCTTACTCTGGTTCTGGTGGCTGAACAGAGTGACACAGGAGCAAGGAAAGCTGGTTATATGCTGTCAGTGAGAAGGAGGGGAAGGATGGTGCTATTTCTGACTTCTTGTTTCTTAGCTGCTAACCTGATTCAATGACTTTAATACTTTCTGAGTCACTTATTTGAAACAATCATGCAATATAGAGCACCACCTTCATTCTGACTTTTCTTGAACTACATGCTTATGCTAGGTCAGAGATTCAGAGCATTGTGGTCAAAGCCAGGCATTTAGCATTTTCAGAAGGAGATCATACAGCATTGGCATCCTCTGTGTTGCTTATAGCACATACTTCCTTGACTACGCTGTGGGAATGCTTGACAAAATATATAACTCATCTTTTATTTTGCAAGAGATCCACCTGTATTAACTGTAAAATCATGAATTACCTAGAAATGTATAATTTAGTAGACATGTGCATTCGTTTTCGTCTGAATGCATTTTCGTCCGAATTTCAGCTATTTTCGTTTTCGTTTTGACAAACGATAACGAAAGCACAAAATCCGAAAAACGAAAGATCCGACTTAAATAAATGCTTTATTTTCGTTTTCATTGTTACAACAGTTCGATATAGAATAGGAGATTCGACATGCCTTTGACAATAACAATCTGTCTATAGAACCTGTGGTCGAATGTGCCTAACCTTACCTCTATTAGTCCAAGATTATATAGAGAAAATATTCGACAGAGAAAAAAGATTTGACAGAGAGAAAAGATTCTGCAAGTTACTGTCCTAAAAAGTGTTTGGGGACCCGGGTCCTGCCCCAGGGGACATGGATCAATGCAAAAAAAAGTTTTAAAAACGGCCGTTTTTTCGGGAGCAGTGATTTTAATAATGATTAAAGTGAAACAATAAAAGTGTAATATTCCTTTAAATTTCGTAGGGGGGGGGGGGTTGTCTATAGTATGCCTGTGAAGGGGCGCATGTTTCTGGTGCTTAGAACTGTCCCTGCACAAAGTGTCATTTATGCAGGAAAAAAAGTCCTTTAAAATCACTCGCAGCTATTATGAATTGTCGGCTCCCGTAATACAGAGAACACTCATTGAAAGTCATTGATAAAAAAATAAAAAAATAAATAAATAAAAAAGCGTGGGGGTCCCCCAAATTCAATTACCAGGCCCTTCAGGTCTGGTATGGATATTAAGGGGAACCCCGCGTCAAATTGAAAAAAAAATTGACGTGGGGGTCCCCCTAAAAATCCATACCAGACCCTTTATCCGAGCACGCAACCTGGCAGGCCGCAGGAAAAGAGGGGGGGACGAGAGAGCGTCCCCCCCCTCCCTCCTGAACCGTACCAGGCCACATGCCTTCAACATTGGGAGGATGCTTTGGGGGTCTGTGACCCCTCAAAGCACCTTGTCCCCATGTTGATGAGGACAAGGGCCTCATCCCCACAACCGTGGCCGGTGGTTGTGGAGGTCTGCAGGCGGGGGGCTTATCAGAATCTGGAAGCCCCCTTTAACAAGGGGACCCCCAGATCCCACCCCCCCTGTTTGAAATGGTAAGGGGGTACAAAAGTACCCCTACCATTTCACAAAGAAAGTGTAAAAAATAGTTAAATAAAACAAACACACTTTTGAAAAATTCCTTTATTAAAAAAAAAAAAAAAAAAAGATTCCAGCGGTGGTAATCCACTCTTGCTATCCAGCGACGGACGGTCATCTCTCCAGCGATGGCTCATCTTATCCAGCGCAGCGAATACATCCTTCTTCTGTCTCCGCAGAGGAGACACTGCAAGGATTCCGGCGGCCTGACGTTTCTTATATACGGAGGGCGGGGCCACCCGTCACCTGACCCCGCCCCCCGCTGACGCAAGGGGAAACCCCGCACCCCTCTGATGTAACACAGGCAGGTTTCCGTTGCATCAGAGGGGGCGGGGTCACACATACGTCACGGGGAACCCCGGGTTTCCCCTTGCGTCAGAGGGGGCGGGGTCAGATGACGGGTGGCCCCGCCCTCCGTATATAAGAAACGTCAGGCCGCCGGAATCCTTGCAGTGTCTCCTCCGCGGAGACAGAAGAAGGATGTATTCGCTGCGCTGGATGAGATGAGCCATCGCTGGAGAGATCACCGTCCGTCGCTGGATAGCAAGAGTGGATTACCACCGCTGGAATCTTTTTTTTATTTTTTTTATTTTTAATAAAGATATTTTTCAAAAGTGTGTTTGTCTTATTTAACTATTTTTTACACTTTCTTTGTGAAATGGTAGGGGTACTTTTGTACCCCCTTACCATTTCAAACAGGGGGGGTGGGATCTGGGGGTCCCCTTGTTAGATTCTGATAAGCCCCCCGCCCGCAGACCTCCACAACCACCGGCCACGGTTGTGGGGATGAGGCCCTTGTCCTCATCAACATGGGGACAAGGTGCTTTGAGGGGTCACAGACCCCCAAAGCATCCTCCCAATGTTGAGGGCATGTGGCCTGGTACGGTTCAGGAGGGAGGGGGGCCGCTCTCTCATCCCCCCCTCTTTTCCTGTGGCCTGCCAGGTTGCGTGCTCGGATAAAGGGTCTGGTATGGATTTTTAGGCGGACACCCACGTCAAATTTTTTTTTAATTTGATGCGGGGTTCCCCTTAATATCCATACCAGACCTGAAGGGTCTGGTTATGGATATTTAGGGGGAACCCCACGTCAAATTTTTTCTTAAATTTGAGGCAGGGTTCCCCTTAATATCCATACCAGACCTGAAGGGACATTTTTTTTTTATCAATGACTTTCAATGAGTGTTCTCTGTATTATGGAGCCGACAATTCATAATAGCTGCGAGTGATTTTAAAGGACTTTTTTTCCTGCATAAATGACACTTTGTGCAGGGACAGTTCTAAGCACCAGAAACATGAGCCCCTTCACAGGCATACTATAGACACCCCCCCCCCCCTACAAAATTTAAAGGAATATTACACTTTTATTGTTTCACTTTAATCATTATTAAAATCACTGCTCCTGAAAAAACGGCCGTTTTTAAAACTTTTTTTTGCGTTGATACATGTTCCCTGGGGCAGGACCCGGGTCCCCAACCACTTTTTAGGACAGTAACTTGCAAATTAGTCTTTAAAATTAGCACTTTAGATTTTGAATGTTGGAGTCCCATAGACTTTAACATGGGTTCTAAAGTATGCTATATACTAGCTCCGTCGAATCTTCTTTATACATTCGACAGACACCATAAGCCTTAAAGACAGATTCGACCGTAATTCATGTGGATTTTCGGACGAATGCAATTTTTGAACGAAAAACGAAATAAATAAAAACGAATTTCGGGAGTAACTAAATAAATTAAGTTTTCGGACGAAAACGAAATTCCGAAACGAAATATTTTACTCTGCACATGTCTATAATTTAGTTAACAATACATCCCACCATGCTATTATTGTAATTGTTTAAGTAGTTGTTTCTTGTTTAAATCATTTGCTTCTGTAATAAACCTGGGACAAATTGTATAAGTATGAATTGTATTGTATGATAGGAAGAACTTCTAGAGGATTAAAAAAAAAACATGTAGGTAATGCAAGAAGGCTCTGTAAATGTAATTAGAAAGCCCCTCTTAAAGCCAATGAAAAAGTAGATGACCTCCCTATAGCTAGAGTGACCCAGCATTTCTTAATTTGTCATGCTACACATCACACAGCTCCCTAGCCACTACAAGTTAAAAATCTAATAGAAGCTCAGATATATGTGTCTGTCCCCTGGGGACCTTATTATCACTGGCGATCCTTTCTCCACCTTATAAAAGCAAATGACTTCATTAACAAGTCCTGTCCAACACTTAATGGCAAGAAAGACATTAGCAAGATACATTAAAGCCAGTCTCATTGCTAGTCTGCTAGGCTGATATAAGGCTTTGCAAAAAAATACACTAATTAGAGACCATTTCTGGCTGAAAGACGAAGGCAGATTATTATTGGAGAAATACCTTCTGGAGTTTCTAAAATACCACACAGCAGAAAGTAAATATACTTTATTTTTACTACATTTCTAAGTAGGCTCTTAGTTAGGCCAGCCTAACAAGTAAGAGCTTACCAACCTGGAGGAAACACATTTTTTTTAACAAGTGCTTTTGCTTTTTGGAATTTGCATCCATATAATCGGGTCAGCCTGTTCTCATAACCCAATTTAAGGAAAGAACAATACTATTTACACCGGTATCTCTGAAGGCATGATGGGATTGAGCGACAAACAAATCGTCCAGAATGCTTACAAATACTGAAACGAGTAACACAGTCTAACTAATTTTTTGTAAGTAAAAGCACACATGGAAAATCAAACTACAGGCCTACCTAACTAGCTATAGGCCTACCTAACACTGGAAGAATGGAGAAACTTGTGATAGACCCCTTGTAGCAACCCTCTTCCCCATGCTAGCTCTACTCTGAGCACCCATTAAGCACATACAGTACTTATATTCTTATACTGGCATCTGTTGTCCCTCAGTTCTGCAACTCCATAAGATGAACCATGTTCAAGGACACCATATTGCCACACATAAATATCTCACACCCCATTTAAGGATCCCTGTTTCAGGACAATATCTGTAGTACAGGAAAATCTGCTAAAAGCAAACATTTCTAAAAGTATATATTCCACTTTAATACATATCTAAACCAATTAAAAAAAAAAAGTTTAGATGGGTATGGATTAAAATGCATATTCAGGTTATTTTTCTATCTGTATGCCATTATGTGGCTTTCTATTGACTCTCTTTCCTATAGACACAACAGTAATGCCACGTACACACGGTCAGACATAGAAAGTCCGACAGAATCTTTTCATCAGATATTCCGATCGTGTGTGGGCCTCAACTGGCTTTTTTTTTGTTTTATTCTGACGGACCTAGAAATAGAACATGTTTTAAATCTCTCCAACGGAATCAATTATTATCGGGAAAACCATTCGTCTGTATGCTGTTTCGACAGACCAAAAACGAGACATGCTCTGAAGCAATTACAAGACAGAAGCTATTGGCTACCGGCTATTGAACTTCCTTTTTCGAGTCCCGTCGTACATGTTGTACGTCACTGTGTTGTAGACGGTCAGACTTTGGTGTGATCATGTGTAGGCAAGACAGTTTCGGCGAAACTCCGTCAGAACTCCATCAGAACTCCGTCGGGAAAACCGTCAGAGTTTATTCCGACTGGAAAAACGGTCGTGTGTATGCAGCATAAGAGAGAGAAGATCGCTAAAAAATAAGGTAAAATCCTCTCTAAGCAGTTGGCACTGGAATAGGGGTCCCTACTGGATGATGTCCCCTCATCTCCTGTTAAAGTATTTGTAAACCCTTTACAACCACTTTTCACTACAGGTAAGCCTATAATAAGGCTTACATGTAGCTAGCGTGGATATCTCCTAAACCTGCATTACTTAGGAAATATCCCCTGTATCAGCATGTGCCGACATCATTGACACATGCGCACTGAAGCAAAGGCTCTTTCGTGCCATTGCTTCAGCTGACGCGCCATGATGGGCAGCGCCCGCACGCATGTGTGGGAGTGACATTTTAGCAGGTCCGGCCAATCACAGCGCCGGAGCCTGTAAATACCCGTAAATAACTCCAGGAGACATGTCACTAGGCAGAGCAGTGTGCCGGGACCGCTGCAGGAGCTTCGATCTAAGGTGAGTATTTCATAATGAGCTAGTATGCTATGCATACTAGCTCATAATGCCTTTGTCTTGCAGTTTTTTTTTTCAGTGGGTTTCCCACCGCTTCCCCACTGACAATGGTCACCAGGACAAATTGAAAAGATGAATCTAACCAAGAAAAGCACAGACAACAGTCAAAACATGGCAGGGGTTCTAATCCTTCCTCACTCTATCCAAAACTAAAGTAAAACATTTTGAGGACAGATGCGCTTTAACAGTGAAATCATGGCTCTGAACATAGTAGACAGTGGAAAGTCTGAGAACAACGGAGAATAGTCATACTGTAGGATATTCAATTGCCTACTTAACAGCTGTGAGCTATGAAAAAAAACAAAAAACTTTTGTTCCTGATATTAACTAACAATGGCATTACAGTTATCAGAATAACTGTTTAATGTAGTCAATTGTAGATGTATATACTTGTAACCAGCCTCTTAGGCCGCGTACACACGCGCGGACTGTTCGCCCAACTTTGTCCGTCCAACAGTTTCAGCAAACAGTCCGCTCAAAATTAGCATGGACGGACATGCCCACACACGACGAACGAACAGTTTGCTGAAACCGTGCGCGATGACGTGAACAGCACGTACGACGGGACGAAAAATACGACGTCCTATACACTGCATTATAGCTTTCGGCGTGAAAATCCTTTCTGAGCATGCGCGCAACTTTGTTTGACGAACAAGCCTACACACGAGCGGGCTGTTCGCTGAAACAAGGTTTCAGCGGACAGTTTTTCGGAAATTCCGAAAAACCTTGTCCGTCCAACTGTCCGCTGAAACTGTCCGCTGAAAGCCCACACACGAGCGGACTGTCCGCCCAAACACTGTTCAGCGGACAAAGTTGGGCGAACAGTCCGCCCGTGTGTACGCGGCCTTAGTGTCCACTATACCTCTTATTAAACAGACAGGCTGGCATGCATTTTAATATAAATCTATGTTCAGACTATAGACATTAAACTATTTATATATTGTTAAAGCAATAAAACAAGCTTTTAAACCAGCATTCTCTTACCTCTCTGGCTACTTGTATTGTGAAGTAATTTATTCTCAACTGGACTCCAGACACAAACTTTAAAGTGTTACTAAACCCAGGACCCTGCATTTAACATATCTGGTCTCCCACAGTACACAGAACATGGAAATACAAATATTTTAGTAAATATATACTGCTAAATACCTTTTCTCATCAGCAGTGTATAGCAGTTCTTGTGACTTCTATCATTGTCCAGCTGAGCACTGGTTAAAGCTTGTAGGAGGAGTTTTCATTCTCCCCTGATTGTCCAATGAGGCTGCAGGACCCCTGACTCTGTCTGGACAGTTCTGATTGGCCCTGTGCTGATCCCATCAAAAAAACTATCTAGCAATACACACCAAAATGAGCACGTGCAGAGTGTCCCCAAGGCTCTGTTCTTTCCGGAGATTGATTGGGGACAGTGAGAGAAGGGGAGGATCAGAGAAGACAGGATCAAACAGCCTTTTTTACACAATGCAGAGAATTAACCTCTAAGGTTCCACAGTGAGTATAACAAGCATGCTTTATTGCATATATAGACTGATTTTACTGTTGCGGGTTTAGTAACACTTTAATTTTTATATATTCCTGAATTGCTGCATTAAATATAAATCCTTTTTGTGTGCACCAAACACCTTTTTACACCCTTGATACCTACATAATCATTGTGCTACACATATGCCTATGCAGAGAGAAGAGCGGTGAGTGGGACCCATTACAAGCTGCCTGCCTACAGGAGGAGGTGGAGACAAAACCAATCCTCCTGCACAATCAGAAAGCACTGTAGTGGCCAATCTTTATTAAATAAAACTCTCACAAAGAGGCAAAATGCAGGAATTGTCTAATTTTTGATTACTGCAGAGATCTGTAGATGTATACAGAGGACACTAATAAGAAGACACATACAGGTAGCTCTTGTATGTAGACATTGTTATCCTAGCTATAAAGATCACAGCAAAGACTCTGAAACCAGATTTCAGTCGATTTATATTGGCTTAGAAACAACCACTAGTTGTTTACATTAGAAGGCTTAAAAGCTAAGGTAACTGATAACGTTGTAAATTTTGAAAATTAAGGTCTCCGCAATTCCTATCGCTACATAGGAGAGCATATTTCAAAGTTCTTTTACTGTTTTTAGAATATATAAATATTTAAAGAACAAGTAGGGCCAAAGCTATTTTGGCCCTACTTCTCCTGTAGGTCACAGGACTGCACTATTCAGGTGATTTAGACTCTGGAGAGATCGAGACCTTAATGTTGGGATCCCCCCAGATGTCTAGACCAGCACCTGGCTCAGCCTCCTAGTACACCATTGAGAGCCTGAGCCAGCCACTTCCGCCTGATGCACAGCCCAGCACTCCAGCGAGTGCTGGAGGGGCAGAGCAGAGATCTGGTGAAAGTCACTGGCTCTCTGTTCACTGGAAACCAAGAACAGAGCAATGAGGGGTCTTTGATTGCTTGGTTCTCAGTTTTAGAGGAGGCAGGAGACAGATGCATCATTGGATCAAAGTTGCATACACCTAGATGGGTATGTAGTGTACAGGACCCCAAGGGTGGGTCCTGGATGGGTGCTATGTGGCACCAATATTCAGGCTGTGGTCCCTTTGAAGGGGATAGGTTGGTGTGCTCAGGGATCTCACCCGTACAGTGTGAGGGATTTTGGGTATAGTTGTACAGAGGAGAGGACTAACACACCGTCATCTCTGCACTAGTAGTGGTTTGGAGGCCCTGAGTGGCATTCCGGTTGGTAAAAGGGCCTTCACTCCTGACTACAGGGACTCTGGTTGCTACAGGTTTAAGCAGCCTCCAGGAAGCAGCACATAAGGCTGGAAAATCCCAGTGTTGGTGGGTGGAGTAGGAGTTCAAAGGAGACCTGGCTCTCTGTTGCACGTGTGCTACAAACCGTCTGAAGCTGGATGCTTCTGACCCTGGAATAAAAGCCCTTATTTTACTTTTGCATGTTTAACAGTATGAGTTGTGCTGAAGATAAGTGGACTTTCGTGTTGCATTTCTTGAAGTTTTATTTTTCTGCTGGAAGCTCCTTTGTGTTTGCTTAAGCAAAGAAAGGCTTTTATGTTTAAGATAACCGACTGTTGCATGTGGTCCCAAGGTGCTAGATGCCCTGAATTTTACAGTAGGTTTGTTTTTTTAATACTTCAGACTTCTCTTTTAAGTGTGCATAGTCTGGGCAAAAATTTATTTTAAATACATATTTTAACTTCATAAAAGATCAAAACTCACACAAATTTATGAGGTACTAATTGGTATTTTATATATCTATATATGTATATAGATATAAATATAGATATAGATAGATAGATCGATAGATAGATAGATAGATAGATAGATAGATAGATAGATAGATAGATAGATAGATAGATAGATAGATATAGATATAATCAACATACTAAAGTCCAAAAAAAAACAAAAAGCAGGGTTTTCAGTTTACAATTCAAGTTATAATCAGCTAGTTAGTGTAACCCAAAGGGTTACCTGTGTGTGATCTGGCACCATAACCCATAAAAGGCATTAGTTGTCTGTGCTCTCCCTCCTGGCCCTTCACATCTGTAGCTATAGGCACTCTAGAGAAATTTATTATCAAAGTTTCGCAATAAACACACTAAAATCTGCTAGAAACTGTCTGAAGCCCAACTGTTATTTTTCAGAAAGAGTTAATTCCCAGTACTAACATATGGAAAGGTCAAAAATAGGGTATTTTAAAGATTGTTTATTTGTTTAGAAAATGTGAGTATTTTAACGTTCATAGTTTTACAATTTAAATTAAACCTGTACTGAAAGAAACATAAAGGCTGCCATAGCCAACTTCCCTTTTTGAAAATGACAGCCGTGTAAATGTCACATAAGTCTACTACCATTAGTACTTTCTGACTTTCCAAGCCAGCACAAGTATGCAGATAAGGAGATCTAACTGCATTCAAGCTTCACTTGCTTTGCATTTGTTTTGGCCCAGTTTTTTCAGAAGGAGGCCAGTAAGTTACTGTATATAGAAACTTCTCTTCCCTTTACTTAAGAAACTGGAAACCATTGCAGACAAAAGGAAAGAGCAGGAAATGTCTCCACCAGCAGTCAATACTCAAGAGGAGATAAATATACCCAATCACATCTAAAGGCTATGTTATTAGCATATGAATTTCCATCATACATGTACAAGAATGTAATATACAGTGTATATATATATATATATATATATATATATATATATATATATATATATATATATATATACTGTATATATAGATATACCAGGAAAATTAAATGAGTAGATAATTTGAGCTACACATCAATAAGCACTCTATTTAACATTTCTGTAATACTAGCCATTGTAAAATGATTTAAATAGTTTTTCATACTCTCAAGGCAAAATACGGTATACATGTATACTTTCAATCATAGTCAGAGAGCATAATTGTACCACAATACATATGTTAGCATGATAGTTGTACATACGTGTTAAAGGAAAGTGCAATCACATAGTCGGGAGAGACAGTCAGTTTCCAATCACACTCTTTTTGTGGAGGATATGGCTCTGGGTATTGAGGAGAAAGGATAACTCCTGTTGGTCCAGTTAAGTTTCCACCACACGGAGCTATAAAATACAAGGTAACTTGCTTGATTCGTTTTATCTATTTTAACATTAAGAATTCTTTAAACAATTCAACTATAAGAAAGTGTTAAACAGTGCATCAGAAAATATTGCCATATCAATTTAAAGGGCAACCGTGTGGGAACAAGAAACACTGGCACCTAGAGGTGCATGCATAAATCCCTTATCTATTGCAATGACAAGTTTGAGAAAGACACATGTCCATCATGTTCAACCAAAAGAAAAAAAAACAAAAGTAAAAACAAAACAGAAACATAAATCAAGTTGACACGTCAGTCTTACTCTTCATACCTTCCTACTGGTCAGTATGGGTTGTCTATCATAGTGATATGTACTAATGTATGAGACAAGGACTCTCAGTAGATACCATGGTCATTCAAAATCCTTTGATATTAGGATAGTGTTTCAAAAAGAATTTTCCAAGAATAAAAAAAAAGCAAAGAAGTAAATGTGCACCAAGAAAGTAAGGGAAATAAATGTGCACCAAGGGAGTACTATCTAAATCTCCAATTGCTTTCCTAGCTAATTTTCTTTAAAAGTAAACCCAAAAGTACTGTCTGCTTAACTAACAAAAATATGCTATTCACTGAACAGGAGTTGATTAAAGGATCATTAAAAGCTATTCAATCCCTTCTTTCAAGGGGACTTTATGTAACAACATAATATCACCATATGTTGGGCCTCTGTTTTCCATTCTTCTAACACATTGTACCAATTGTTCTCACTTGGTTTGAGAACATTAACTTGTATGGCTTCCTTTGAACTAATATATTGGAGTTGCAAAGATAGCTAGAATGGCTTTATGCCTGTCACGTTGGCATGGAGGAAAGGTTTACACCCCTGAGGCCTAACCTGTGGCCCTTTCTTACATTCTGTGCAGCCCCCAGGCCCAATTAGGCTGTGTTTTCCTTGCCTAGGTGCTTACTCAGGGACTGTGAAGGAAAATATTCATTAAACCAGTTTCTACTACCAACAATCTGGTTTATTTTGTTTACACTTCCCTGAGCTTTTATAATGGATCTTGCTGAGAGGAACAGCAAATGTGGTACCAGGAACTTTTAAGGGGTCTGTAGGGAACTCTGAATTTTAAAGGGACTATAGGAGCGGTGAGCTGTAGCAGTCTAGAGTAGAGGGCCCTAGTCACTAACATTCTCCTGAGTCAGGTCCCTAGTGTTCACCTACACCTATAATATTGTATTATTACTGGACATTATGTTTGGCTATTTTGGTGATGTCAGGGGCCGCACTTAAGACCCCCTCTATTAAGTATATTGGTCGTGACTAATTGTGACCATTCATTTCATAGTTTGTATTGTGCTTAGAGTACCAAGTATTATTATTACTAAAGTATAATATTATATTATCTGTTTTTCTGACTGCCATATTTTAATTCTTGTCTGACACAAGCCAACATTGCAGTAAAACCAATTTAAAAAGGAAAAGGTATATATAGCAGCAAGATCAGGCTGAAAAATAACCTTTGTTACAATTAGTTTATCAGCTTAAGTAGCAAGTGAACTTGCCTGTATTTATTGCAGCAAGAGAAGCATTTCATGTCAAGCAGACAGGAAAATCAATGTGGTGGGCCTGATCTACCAGAGTCAATCAGCATGTTGAACATTCGTGCTATTGATTTCAGAATATTTGCTTACAATCTTATAACAGAAGCAACATTGAGCCAATAATGGACAAGATGCACTGCTCCAATCTTGGACCTCTTTAGCTTTAAGAAGACAGAAGGTTATACATTTTCCCTCACATCACATCTACTTATTGAAACATTTTAATGGCTTGGATACACAAAGTCACTTATCCCAGTTCCCAGAAAATCACACATTATCAGCGGCTGCTAAAGACAATCACTGAGCTTCTGTGTCACTCTGATCTACGACATGCATTCAGGCTGGTCACAGAAAATAAACACGTCAAGTCGTATAACAGTCATGCTAAAACAACATATGTGTTACTCTAGGGACTTGACAATGGATTTTAATAATCACGGAGAACATAACACTAAATTGGCATGGATATTCACTTCAAATATATACCACTCTGTGCTGAACATAATTGTAATTGAAGAGGCACTTCTTCAGAAATAAAGATGTGCACAGCACATATGTCTATTTTCATCATCCCTTAATGCACCATACATGTTAGAAACCAACAGTTTAATTAACCATTGACTGGTTTGTAGGCTTTATAAATGATAACAGAAAGAGACAGCAGACGAGCCATACTGTATGTGCAGACACAAGAGCCTTTTGGAGCTTAGAGGCTTATTTTTAGATGTGGGTTGAGCAGAGTTGGTTCCCCTACTGTCACAATGCCTGGGCACTGCTCACTTCTAGGTCAGGTGCAGAGCCCTTACTGTTCTCCAAAACAATAAAGTGAGCATTTCCTTCACTTTCTGTCAAGCACAATGTTTCCCCACTGTCCTCTAAATACCATTTTGATTGGAAGTGAGTGGAAGGAATGTTCACTGTCTGACCTCAGATTCACGTTAAGGGTATTGCATGTATCTCTATCTATTTATCTATCTATCTATCTATCTATCTATCTATCTATCTATTAATCTATCTATCTATTCTACTCTATATATATTCTGGATTTATATATTATACTATCTAATTATATCTTATATATTTATATCTGTTCAGTGATGGGGTGAAGAACCAAAATTGTTCACACACTAGAGCTAGACATGTGCATTTCGTTTCGCTCCGAATCAAAATTCGGACAAATTTTCATTATTCAGACATTCAGATGCATCTGAATTACCGAATTACAATGCTAACGAATTCAACTGAATTCAGACGAAATTCGAATCAAATTCGAAAAATGACATTTTGCGACCCGACTTTGGGGCTACGTATCTCAAGGTCATGTATAGCTAGAAACCCAAAATTAGGTATGCAAACACAGCAGATCTTGCACTGCAACATCTCCAACATCTTGGGGTTTCTAGCACCAAGTGATCCAAGATACGTGGCCCCAAAGTCGGGCCACAAAATGTCAAGCACTTTTCTGCAGCAGAGAATTACATTTTGTGACCCAATTTTGGGGCCACATATCTCGGGGTCACTTATAGATAGAAACACCAAATTTGGTATGAAAAAACAACAGAACTCGCACTATAACATCGCCCAATTTGGGGTTTCTAGCACCAAGTGACCCCGAGATACATAGCCCTAAAGTCGGATTACAAAATATTTTCAAATTCAGTTGAAATAGTTTCGAATGAGGTTGAAATAATTTAGAATCATGCTGAAATCATTTCGATTTGGAGATTTTGTAGTGCTAGTTCTACTGTGTTTGCATACTGAATTTGGGGTTCCTAGCTACAAGTGGCCCCGAGATACGTGGCCCCAAATTCGGGTCACAAAATGTCATTCTCTTCTGCAGAAAAGTACCTGACATATTGTCCATATCTCGGGGTCACTTGGTGCTAGGAGCCCCACAACTTGTGGCAGATGACGTGGCAAGTGGACAATCCACAACTTGGTCATGTGGCACTCGTGGCAGGTCACGTGGCACTCGTGGCAGGTGTCATGGCAAGTGGACAATATACAACTTGTGGCAGGTGATGTGGCAAGTGGACAATGCACAACTTGTGGCAGGTGACGTGGCAAGTGGACAATGACATACAGCCTATGTACTTGCCTTGCGATCGACATCCATGACTTCTTCAGTCAGGCATGCTGACAACTTCATTGATGTGATAAATATAAATAAAATAAGATGTGTGTTTTTTTTTTTGCACTGGTACACTGCAAGTATGAGAAGTTGATGTGACAGATGTATATAAGTAAGTAACTAACCATCTTCCAAAATTTCTAATTCAAATAGAAAAGATTAGAAAAAAATATAATTTAATAGAATAAAATAGAAAGAATATACAACCATCTTCTGAAATTCAAATGTCAAATAGAATAAATTTGAATTTCGAATAGTATGAATTCAAATTTTTTAATTAATTAATTTTAAATGTGGATAGAAAAGATTATAATAAAATTGAAAATAGACTAGAAAAACGATAGAACAGAACAGAATAGAATATATTATATTTTATTCTTTTCTGTTCTATTGTTTTTCTAGTCTATTCTTTTATATTCTATTAAAATCGTTTCTATTAAAATCGAAATCATTATATACTAAATTAGAATTTCGGAAGATGGTGGTTTTGTAATAAAAAAAAAAAAAAAATATATATATATATATATATATATATATATATATATATAATTTCTTTCCGACATTTGAATTTCGGATAGAATGAATTCGAATTTGAATAGAAAAGATTAGAATAGAAATAGAGAATAGACTAGAACAATAGAATAAAATAGAATATATTGTATTTTATTCCATTCTGTTCTATTGTTTTTCTAGTCTATTCTATTATATTCTATTAAAATCTTTTCTATTAAAGTTGAAATCATTATATACTGTGAGTTTCGGAAGATGGTTATGTATATAATAATAATTATATATATATATATTTTTTTTCTATTCTGATCTTTTCTATTTGAATTAGAAATGTTGGAAGATGGTTAGTTACTTATACTTACTTGTATACATCTGTCACATCAACTTTTCATACTTGCAGTGTACCAGTACAAAAAAAACACACACACATCTTATATCATTTATATTTATGGTATCAATGAAGTTGTCAGCATGCCTGACTGAAGAAGTCATGATGTCGATCGCAAGGCAAGTTCATATTCTGTATGTCATTGTCCACTTGCCACAAGTTGTGTATTGTATTTGTCCACTTGCCATGCTACCTGCCATAAGTTGTGTATTGTCCACTTGCCACGTCACCTGCCACAAGTTGTGTATTGTCCACTTGCCATGACACCTTCCACAAGTGCCACGTGACCGGCCACAAGTGCCACATGACCAAGTTGTGGATTGTCCACTTGCCACGTCACCTGCCACCAAGTGACCCCAGATATGGGCAATATGCCAAGTACTTTTCTGCAGCAGAGAATGACATTTTGCAACCTGACTTCGGGGCCACGTGTCTCAGGGCCAATTATAGCTAGAAACCCAAAATTAGGTAAGCAAACACGGTAGACCTAGCACTACAACATCTCCAAATTTGGGGTTTCTAGCACCAAGTGACCCTGAGATACGTGGCCCCAAATCGGGTCACAAAATGTCAAGCACTTTTCTGCAGCAGAGAATTACACTTTGTGACCCGACTTTGGGGCCACATATCTCGGGGTCACTTATAGCTAAAAAACACCAAATTTGGTATGCAAACACAATAGAACTCGCACTACAATATCTCCAAATTGGGGATTCTAGCTCCACGTGACTCCGAGATACATGGCCCTAAATTTGGGTCACAAAATATTTTCTGAATCAGGTAGAAATAGTTTCGATTGTGGTTGAAATAATTTCGAATCATGTTGAAATCATTTTGAATCCGGTAGAAATATTTTCGAATTTGGTTGAAATATTTTCGAATGTGACCGATTTTTTAAATTTGGTAGAAAACTAAATGAAATCCGAAAACAAATTTAACGAATTTAACGAATATAACAAAACTAAATTATTTAACGAATTAAAACTAAACAAATTTTTTCCTTTTGCACATGTCTAACTAGAGCCCTTTGGTGACTTTTTGTTGAAAACCACTAATAGGTTCATAAAATATTTTTTTAATTGCATTATTTTTCAACTCTTTTAGACAAAGTCTACTGCGTGCAAATACAATGATTTGTTTTTGACTTACTTGTCTTTAAATTGCTTGACCATTTCCCATTTGCATTATTTTTTTTACTATGATTACAACTGAAATGCACCAGCTTTAAATGATGTCACAATCATACTTACTCTTACATTCTTGCATGGTTAAAGCATCACACAACACCATAATAATGAAATAGATGACACGACAATTTAGTGTTGGGCAAACGTTTCGGCCTGAGCATGAGTTAGGGCCGAGTATTTAAATTTTTTGGGTGCGGTGGGTGGTGTCATCAATGATGGATTTACATCGGGGGACACTATTTTTAATTTTTTTAATTATGAAATTGTCAAATCATGTGTGTGTGTTTTTACTACTTTTTGACACTTTGTTGGAGAATGGGTAGGGGTACTATGTACCTGAAACTCAAATACATGAAGGGGGCCTGGATCTGGGGGCCCCCTTGTTAAAAGAGGCTTGCAGATTCCGATAAGCCCCCCATCCGCAGACTCCCACAACCATGGTTAAAGGGGTGACAACATGGGGACAAGGTGCTTTGGAGGGGGTCAAAAGCACCCACCCCCATGTTGAGGGCATGTGACCTGGTATGGTTCAGGAGGAGGGGTGCTTGCTCATCCCCATTCTTTCCTGATCTGCCAGGTTGCATGACCGGATAAGGGTCTGGTATGGATTTTGGGGGGGACTTAAATTTTATTTATTTTTTTCAATAGCCGGGTGAGTCATTTTAAATGGGATTTGACTCGTTTTTTTCTTTAGAAATTTCATTTTTGCTGCAGCATGTTCTATATATGGCACAGATGCACCACTTTACAGGCAGACTAAGGGGCCCCCATGCACTATATTTAAAGCTATTTAAATTTTATTGTTGCATTTAAGCATAAAAAACACTACTCCTGAAAAAACTATAGTTTAAAAAAGAAAATTGCATTGATACATGTTCCCTGTACACTTTTTATGGCCAATTACTTGCATATAAGCCTTCAAAATAGTCACTTTTGATTTTCCCTTTTCAGCTCCTATAGACTACAATGGGGTTCCCCATTCGGGTTAGAACTTTTTGCCGTGACAATGAGTAAATAAGATGATAATGGATATCTGTAATTCAACTGATGAAGATCAAAGCATGCCTGTTATGCATAATAATACATTTGAAACTGCTGACAGCTGAAGTGAATCTGAAGAAAAAACATCAATATAGAGATATTGGAGCAGCTACTAATCAATTTTTGTATAAGTCTCTTTTAAGGGGGGGGGGGGCATGACAGGGGGTGTATCCTATGCCCACCTACTTTTGATAATAGGTGTCCCTTATTCCCATATTAAAAAGTATGGTTCATGCAATAATGAAATATTTACAGACCCTTATCAGGCAGAATACTCAGCCTGCTGACCTGACTTTTAAAAAGAACAGTAGTTCGCAGATAAATCAACATTGTTTAATTTTCTATCTAAATTCCCTTGGTTAGCACATGTGCATACAGGACTGGACCAGTAGAGAAGTGTTTCTGCACTGCTATGCAGAGAACTACAAATAGTTGATATCAAGACAAATTCAGCTATTTACACTAGTAATTTAAACATACATTTAGTCATTTTTAGGCAATATATAATTGATCTAATTGGTGTTCTTTACATTTCTGCCTGGAGTTCAGCCTCAAGTCTGATCCTGCATACTTGCTTCAAGTCAGTAATTAACTGCAGCTTCCACATTTCTATACCCAACAGGCTTCTTTTAAGGTAAACAATTTTATATACTTGAGAACATTTATCAAGAAAATGCCAGTCTCTGTAACAATGAACTGAATGTGCTTGCCTGACATCTACCATTGCAGCATGAACACATTTTCAGCTATAAGAAATAATGTCCATATCAGAAATAATCTTTTGCTTCATACAAAAACAATCTGCATGTAGAAAAACACTTCTTGCAGTAAATTTTTAGCAAATACCATTTCATTCATAATAATGAAGAATACTAGTTCTAAAGGCAAAACTTTTTTTTTACTATAATGCATTCTATCCTTCCCAAGCCTGGACCAGCTCTATGATGTCATCAACAGCGAGCTTCAGCCCGCTGTCTGCTGAAAACAGGTCACAGGAGTGCAGAACGAACTGCACGCCTGTGATCCACAGGAGGAGCTTTGGCAGTACTTCTCCTTTAAAGTAAGTAAGCTATTTATTCAGCACAGTAACGCTTTACAGTGTTAATAAGCCAAACTAGTACAATGTGAATTCTGATTAGTTGCTAGGTCACAGGAGTGCAGGACGAATTGCACTCCCGTGAGCCACAGGAGAAGTTAAGCCAAATGAGCTTTGGCAGTACTTCTCCTTTAAAGTAAGTAAGCTATTTCTTCAGTACAGTAACCCTTTGCAGTGTTAATGAGCCAAACTACTACAATGTGAATTCTGATTAGTTGAGTTATTTCACTTAAGACAATTATTAATAAGTAATATGCAGGTGTTAAAGAGTAATATACAGGTGCTATTCTTCTTGTTAAAGAATAAGAGCACATATTAAAGATTTTTTTTGTTAAATCTTTCTTACCAATGCAGATAGGAGGGTTAGGGTTCCAGTAGAACCTGTCAGCAATCTGCACACAATTAATCTTAGGTTCCCCTTCTAAAAGATAGCCTGGATCACATTGGAATACAATGGAGTCACCAGCATCACGACTGTCTCCGCTTCGACTGCCATTTTGAGGTATTCCTGGGTCATTGCAGGAAGTAGCTGTAGTTACTGTAGAAATAAAGAAAAAAAAACAATGTGTCACACGACCTTTCTAATAACATTCTAATACATAAAATTTGCATTTATGCTTGTTTCTGTCTTTATAAAGAGCAAGGATGTATTCAAATTACAGGTAACTGTTTGGAAAACTACTATATTTAATTTCTCCTAATCCATGCACATATCAACACACAATTTAATAAAAATATATAGTCTGTCACCGCTGACCTCAAATATTGACAGTACTGTCTAGTGGTCAAAAGGATTCTCTTGTATCTGAGTGGTTAACCAAAGGCAAATCAGGAGCTACACTAGCTAAATTCTTGATCTGGGTCAATGACTTAGAAATGATTAAGTCAGGGATAACCACTGACCCCCTTTCCAAAGGGATGTTAAGAATGACAACCTACATATTTTTTCCAGGTTTCCTGTTAGAATAAGCGTGGTAATAGCATATAAAGGGCTACCACCGACTTCGGTTAGAACATTCGGTTAGGTAACATTGTATGTTCTGTGCTTTTCTTATTAGTCATGAGCTACACAGAAGATTTGTAGACGCTCAGTTGCAGTACTCAAATAATCACTAAACAGATGAATAAAATGAATCTATATGGTGTTAGCTACACAAGTAGCATGCAGTAGCACGTAGAAGCAATTAATCACACATGATTGGAGAACTGTGAGATTATTTGAGATGAATCATTACTACATGCTACTTGTTTAGTTTTCACTTTATGAAGCCACTGCTCCATTTACTTACTTATGAGTTGATTGTCCTAATGATTCATTCCTAGTAATTTTAGTAGCACAGCTAAACTACAAAATTCTCATGGGTGGCTCTGGCCATTGTCTTATTGTAAAGCTTCTCCAGCATTTTACTCCTCCTTGCCTCTCTTACTGTTTGTGAAGATTAGGAACAAGTGTGAAGAGAGGACATATACTGCACTGAATCTATATATATATATATATATATATATATATATATATATATATATATATATATATATATATATATATATATATATATATATATATATATATACATATCACTGGTAGCTGACATACTTCATCTTCCTTTTAAAGAAAGTCAACTCAAGTGTACCCACCACATAAATATACACCATTACATTAATTGTGCAGATGTACAACAGAACTGTTTTACTTTAAAGAGCTCACCTGTTACGAGTTGTTTACCATTTAACACAAACTGTCTTTCTGAAAGTAGAGGTAAATTTTTCCCTAAGCAGTTTACTAGCAGCAATGTATTCCAGATTATTATATAATGGCTGCTGCAATTTAACTCTATGTGTCACAGCTCCACAGCACCTAGAGGCGATTCAGTTCGCATTGTGCGCTATACAAGTATTTCATTCATTCATGTCAACTACTGCAAAAAAAAAGGTACATGTGCCAGCCTGCAGAGAGATGGACTTGAGAGGTGTGAAAGATCTGCATGGGCCATCTTGAAAGATGAAAGTATTTGGGATGAGCCATTTTCAAATAGGTTTAAGGGAACTAAATATAAATATCCTGGAATATTTTCCCTTTGGTCATATTTCTTGGATAGTGCCCGGAGGACTGCACAAAGATGACCACTGTGTTGAAGTGCCACAACTGTCCTCTATAGATTACATTCTTGTGCTACAGTATCTTTATATATATAGCTTTGGTGCTGCTTGATACAACATAGTGCTGCCATATCCTCAGATACTTGTTCATCTCATCATGAACTAGTGTCATAGACTGTATTACATGAACAAAGGATATATTAGCTAGATCCAGCATCAACTGCAGACACATGCTTTACAGGGGTGTTTGGTGGACCAATAAAACCAGCTGAGAAGAGAATTTTTTCAGTATATATTGTCTTAAAACTGAGGTTTGTTAGATTTTTGGGGTTACACCACCAAACACATTAGCTATATGTAACTGTGTATTGCATATCCTGCAGGCTACTACTTTTTGCAAAAATCCGCCTTTAGAGCCACCAGATATTGCCATGAGTGGCTAAAATCCAATGCTATATGGGTTAACATCAGTGGCTGCTAGTGTTAAGAGTTGCACCACTCCCCCATTTAGAAACCTCATACTACTATTTCACCCCAATGCAACATACTCCGTGAAAGGTATTGAAGATTTTGAGATCCTGTCATTCATCGGCTCCTCCATTCACAAAATGCAATACATTGTGGCAGAATAGTAATATGAGTTTGATTTTTATCTGCAGTCTGGATTTTTTATTATTATTATTATTATAATACAGGATTTATATAGTGCCAACAGTTTACATAGTGCTTTACAGCTTGAGGGTAGACAGTACAAATACAATACACTTTAATACAGTAGGAATCAATGGGGCCCTGCTCCTTAGAGCTTACAATCTAAGAGGTAAGGTCAAGAGATAGTGGAGAAAATAAATGTACAGTTGTTAGGTGGGGGCCAGATAGATTTCTCTGAAGAGATGAGCTTTCAAGGATCGTCTGAAAGTGTATAAAAAGTCGGACAGATTGGGGTAGAGCATTCCAGAAGATAGGAAAGGCTCTGAAGAAGTCCTGAAGGCAAGCATGGGATGAGGTGACAAGGGAGTTTGAGAGCAGGAGGTTTGTATTTTGAGACTAGGTTAGTGATGTAGCTGGGGGCCAGGTTGTGAATGGCTTTGTAAGTTATATTTAGTATCTTGAATTTAATTTGGTGGCTAAATGGCAGCCAATGGAGGGATTGGCAGAGGGGTATAGCAGACGCTAAGCGGTTTGTGAGGTGGATGAGCCTGGCAACAGCGTTCATGATGGACTGAAGTGGGGATAGTCTATTTAGAGGTAAGCCAATGAGGAGGGAATTGCAGTAGTCGAGGCGAGAGATGGCCAGGGAGTGGATTAGAAGCTTTGTGGTGACATTGGTTAGGAAGGGGCGAATCTTGGAAATGTTGCGGAGGTTGAGGTGGCAAACTTTGGATAGCGATAGGATGTGGGGCCGAAAGGTTAGTTCAGAGTCCAGGATTACACATCCTTGGCATGGGGGGAAAAGTTGATAGTTTAGCCATTGATATTGACATAGAAATCAGGGGAAGTGGCACCTGAGGAAGGAAATATCATGAGCTCAGTTTTGGATAGGTTGAGTTTGAGGAAGTGATGTGACATCCAGGCTGATATGTCTGCTAGTAAGTTGGTAATGGGTGAGGAAACAGATGGAGAGAGTCGGGGGTGGAGAGATAGATTTGGGTTCATCAGCGTAGAGATGATATTTAAAGCCATGGATTGAAATAGCTGAGAGGAAAGATCATTCCTCCCCACGAATCGGACTGTATAATTTTATTTTTTTAGGAGTGAAAAACCAAAGCAGTGTCCAACACATTTGCCTTCTTGTATTGTGTGTTGTAACCTTCTTCTCTCAACAGAAGCTGTAATTTGCCCATAAGCAGCTGGAGACTACGGCCCGCTCCCCTTCCATGTTGTTAAAGAAAACATAGGGTACACAAAGTTAATGGTTTTGTTCCAGTTTTTTATTCTGTGTGATATTTTATTTCTGGTTGTGTGTTTCCCTATCTCTTATCTATTTTATGATTTTATTGTAACTTTAGATGTATTTTCTTTAACCCTTAACTATGTTTACCTCCCTTTTATTTGAAAACGCTGAAATGTGAGTGAGAATTTATTTTAAGGTATTTGCATGTAACTGTAATGCTGTAATATGGAAACCAATTTGTTCTTTCCTCTAAGCAATTCAGGGAAAACCTGCACCTACTGTCTATTGTTACAGTAAGTATTTTAAATCAGCATGTGCAAGATCCTATAAAAAATGAAAACACATTTATGTCAATGGGAACTAAAAATAAAACCGGCTTATTGAATGTAGGAAAGCAGTGCTAACACCTAAACATTTTTCAAAGGTGTAAAGGGCAGTGTGGTTGCTCAAAGCAACTAACTGACTTTGATTTATAATTCTTAAAGTAGAAACCTACATATCTCTTCATTTATATGAAAAAAAAAAAAAATATATATATATATATATATATATATATATATATATATATTTATTTATGCTACTTCCTCAAAGCCCGATTGAATCAAAGTTACTTGCAGTCTAGACGTAACTTTATGAAAAGGGCGATTTATGTCTGCATTCATTATCGTCTTTGGTGAATGCATACACAAATTCTCCAGGGTCCCTAAGCCATTTGTGTTTACTTGGGAGAATACTCTGCAGTGTGTCTATGAAATGTAATGTTCATGTAGTTGATTTTATGTATGAATTGAAGGAGCAAAGTACATGACCTGTGTGACCCAAAGCAGACTTGTAAACCACCCTGCTAAAATCATGCATTTTCCCCTGAGAACCGCAGCAAATACATATACTGTATATTCATTATATGCATCTCTATTACTTTCCACTCACACTTGAAGCCAAACCTAAACCAAAGTTTTTTTTTGTTTTGTTTTTTTACATTTTGGATACATAAAATAAAGAAGGGGGTTGGGTGGGACTATGTATGAAGCATGGCTAGGTAATAAGGTGCGCAATCACATGATGGTAATTCCAAAGAAATATACATTGTGTAATTTAAACTAACATGATAAACAATAGTAACACCTTAACAGTTTATTGAACATAATTCACTGTAATAATAATAGATACATTCATGTATAGTAATTAACAGTTACAATTTATAATAAAGATAATGATGCTAATAATGATAATAATTGATGATAAAATTAATATTATGAATATGTTATGTATATGAATTGGATATATAAACAGGCATTGCTATACTCGCTATATATCCAATTCATATGCAGGTAAGAGTATTGGGGAATTTCTATCCCTCCTCTGCCCTGTGTTCACCATGTGTCAAACACCTGGACATCTCCATGAAATGCGTAGAGCCCAAGCCTTATGCTACACCATTGCAATCATGTGATCCTGAGATTTAATAACATACATTTTATCATCAATTATTATCATTATTAACATCATTATCTTTATTATGAATTTGAACTTTTAATTACTATACATGAATGGATCTATTATTATTACTGCAAATTATGTTCAATAAACTGTTATAGTGTTACTATTGTTTATCATGTTATTTTCAATTATACAATGTATATTTTTTTGGAATTGCCATCATATGATTACACACCTTATTACCTAGCAGTGCTTCATACAAAATCCCACCCAACTCCGTTCTTTTAATTTATGTATAATAGGGATGGAGGCAGATGAACCTATCCACTCAATGCCTCATTTAAAGTGCCAACTCCTTGTTCTCCCCTCTTTTCGCAATGATTTTTGGATGTAAGCACACCAACTAAGTTAGCATATGGATTCTTATCTACTTTTAATTTAGATACATGGCATTAAGACTCTTGATTGACACTCTGGATGTTACTTTAATTATTTATCTATTGATGTGTTCTGATTGGTGGCACCTTGGTTCTTGCTTATTTGGGAGTTGTGATGTGTGCTGGGGCTCTTCCCTCTTTCCCTCTCCTATTTCTGCCGGTTGAGTGGGCAGGCATCCAACGCCATGCCTCACGTGCTGTACGTGCAGTGTCATGTGAAGTCACGCACCGATGTGTTGCTTTCTATCAGTGATTATCTTGAAGGGAGTTCTTGAGCCCCAGTTGCAGAGTGACACTAGGTGTCTGGGTATTTGATGCTGCCCCCTCTTTTATTATGCAGTGGGACATTGGTGGCACTCCTGTGGCTATAAAGACTGCACGCGGGTGGAGCACACACCTTTCTCACCTCCAGACCCCAACACACAGGCTGTTACAGTCTCTTTTCTAAAGTTTTAAGGTAATACTTCCTCGGTTTTGGCTTATTCACCGGGTTCTTTTGCTATTTGCTCTTGTACACTCTATTTTGTATGGGTATGTGGGTTGTAACATTAATACATGCACTTTCCACCTGGCTTCTTGGCACTATTACATGCCCCTTTATATCGTAGTCCTCTTATCTGCTTATATGCAGCTTATTATATAAATATATTCATACCATGTTTTCCTTCACAGAATATTAACTGCAACTTATATACAGTCTTCACTAATACTTGATAAATTGGGGACCCCACTATCACTGATACTTTCTTTGGCCTCAGTGTGGGCATGGTTTTGCAGCCTCAGCTGCCATGGGATGCCATGGGATGCCTGTTTTGCCGTGGTGCCTTCAGTCATGCATTGCATTATTACTCACAATATATCCAATTCATATACAGGTAAGAGTATTGGGGAATTTCTCTTCTGCCCTGTTTCCCCCGTGTGTCAAACACCTGTTCATTCTGCCTTTCTGTTATACTATAGATCTATCCCGATTGCTATTTCTCCTGACAAGTGGACATCTCAACGAAACGCGTAGAGTCCAGCCTTATGATACACCATTGCAATCATGGGATTCTGGGGTTTAATAACGTGTATTTTATCTTTAATTATTATCATTATTAACATCATTATCTTTATTATGAATTGTAACTTTTAATTACTATACATAAATGTATCTATTATTATTACTGTGAATTATGTTCAATAAACTGTTAAGGCGTTACTATTGTTAGTCAGATACAAAGTGTCAAAAGGATTATATATATATATATATATATATATATATATATATATATATATATATATATTTGCCTTCAGACATCACTAAGGTAACAATCAGCAGATGTGTAATTATTAATGAAACGGTTATGTGTCAAAAGCCTGAACAAGTGACACAGCACCAAAAATTGAACAACAACCTGAGCAAGAAGCCCCGCTGCAGGAAAGGAAACAGAACATCACTGACATTGAAATTGGCATCAGTAATGTATCCTTTAATAAAAGCATCCTAACCACATTTAACTCCAGACAAAAAATCTGGGAGAACCAATAAGGGAATCACAGCTAGATGCTTGTCATATATGTTTTTACAGTACCACAGCCTAAGCTAGTGTCATGGGGAAAAATGCAAAAGCTACCTGTTCATGGGGGAGATAAACATGGATTAAAGCAGCAGATGAAGAGATGCCATCCCTCAACCAGCTCTAAGCTTGGGAACTTACAGAATTGCCTCAAGGCAAACATGGAGTTGGAAATAAATTGTTTCCAAAGCCAGTGTAAAGAACTTCGAAAGAAAATTGAACTTTTATAAGACATGGTTGATGAATGGGGTTAGCATGTTGTTTATACATACATAGTTGCAAAAAACATTCTCATACTGTGATTAGTAGTTCTACCACTAGGTGGTAGTATTATGTTTAATGTTTGTATAATACTTGGTTAGCTACATGCAATTTCCTGTCTTTGTGTCCCTCTTGTTTCCAAGGAAACAAGAAGGGCTCAGCCATGTATCCAGCACCACCTTGACTGGTTTGTCTTGAGTCTTATCTGCAACACCGACCCAAAACAAAAAAGAAGATTATGAACTATGAAGTCACTGAATTTCTATTTTGCATGTTTGCTTTGCATTTGTATCTTTGACGGTAATGAAGCCATAGACAGCCAATATTAAAGCCAAAGATAGCAATTATTGAAGCCAGAGACAGCAAGGACTGAAGCTAAAAACAGCAATTATTGAACCTAAACACAGCGATTATTAAGGCCAGAGACAGCAAGTATTGAAGTTAAAGACAGCAATTTTAGAAGCTAGAGATAACGATTATTGAGGCCAGAGATATCAAGTATTGGACCTAAAGACAGCAATTATTGCAGCTAAAGGCAGTGATTATTAAGGCCAGAGACAGCAAGTAGTGAAACTAAAGACAGCAATTATTGAAACCAGAGACAAACAACTAACATGTTCAAAAAACATGTCAACAATGACAGACTATATATTTTTTTCAGTACATTTTTCCTTTAAAGCCATCAGGAGCTGCCTAAAGCTGGTCATACACAATATGTGTAAACATTGAACAAATTCCTCCATCCATGCTAAACAGTGTGGATGGAAATATAATATTCTAACAGCAGGTTCCAGGGGCTGTCACAACACCTGTATAGCGCTTACCCCCAAAGGAGTCACTTGGTATGACACGTTCCCTGTTCTTTTCCCCGACTCTGTGAACTGCTTCGTCCCCTCTAACACACATGGCTAGGTAATGACATGCTGCAAACCTCTATGTGAGCTTGAGTAAAAATAGTCTACTCACAACTATATGAGAAAACAGCTAAAAGAGTAAACTGACATAGTTGCTAGGTTATGCTGTAGCATGGCAGGTAGTCTAAATCAGTGGTTCTCAACCTCAGTCCTCAAGCACTCCCAACTGGCCATGTTTTGGGAAAGTCCCTTAGATAAAATAGCTCTTATCAATACCATATCATTGATATTGATTTAAAGCAGCTGTGCAAAGTAAAGGAAAACCTGAAAACACGGCCCTTTGGGGGTACTTGAGGACTGAGGTTGAGAACCACTGGTCTAAATCACCATAGTACTAAAGCAAGATTAAAGTGGTTCTAAAGGCAGAAGGTTTTTTAGCTTAATGCATTCTATTCAACCTTCTGCAAGTGCCCCCCCCCCTCCAAACATTTACCTGCGCTCAATCTCTATCTAGCGATGTCCATGAGATCAGTGACTCTCTCAGCTCTTTCTCGCTTCAGTCAATAGAGAGGCAGCTAAGGAACTGGCAAGCACGAGTGCTCCCATAGCAAGAAGCCTCCTATGGGGGCACTCAGCAGGGGGAGGGTCAAAGAGCACCAGCGTGGGACCCCAGACGAGCAGGTTCAGGGCTGCTATGTGCAAAATGATTGCACAAAACATGTAAATATGACATCTTTTTTATAAAAAAAAAAGTTACATTTACAATCACTTTAACATAGCAAAGGCCACATTATTAATGAGCAACAGAAATAGTGAACAACATAAATCATGAACAGGAACAACAGTAATAATAAAAAAAAATCCAGTGCCTTCTTTGCAGTAGATCAGTGGTCATCAACCCTTTCCTCAGGGCCCACTAACAGGCCAGGTATGCAAGATAACTGAAATACATCACAGGTGATATCATTTGTTGCTCAGTGATTTCAGTATTATAGTCTGCATCTCCCCAAGCTAATACATAAAACCTGCCCTGTTAGGCCGCGTACACACGAGAGGATTGTCCGTCCAACTTAGTCCGCTGAAACGTGTTTCAGCGGACAATGCGCTCGTGTGTGGGCTTCAGCTGACTTTTTCAGCAAACAGTCTGGCGGACTAAGTCTTTCGGAATTTCCGTAATTTTGTCCGTCCAAACTTGGTTTCAGCGGACAGTCCACTCGTGTGTAGGCAAGTTGGACGGACTAAGTATGGCGCATGCTCAGAAAGGATTTACACGCCGAAGGTTGCATTGCAGTGTATTGGACGTCGTATTTCTAGTCCCGTCGTACGTGCTGTACACGTCATCGCGCAAGCTTTCAGCGGACTGTCTGTTCATCGTGTGTGGTCAAGTCCGTTCATTTAAAAGTTGGACGGACTGTCTGTCGGATTGTCTGACGAACTTAGTTGGGCAGACAATCCGCCCGTGTGTACGCGGCCTTAGTGGGCCCTAAGCACAGATGACCACTGCAGTAGATGATCAATATAAGGTTTCAGAGTGCATGCTGTGTGCATTCACGTGCAGGTATGAATGAAGATATATATATATATATATATATATATATATATAAAATGTACATACAGTATCTCACAAAAGTGAGTACACCCCTCACGTTTTTGTAATTATTTTATTATATCTTTTCATGTGACAACACTGAAGAAATTACACTTTGCTACAATTATACAGCTTGTATAACAGTGTCAATTTGCTGTCCCCTCAAAATAACTCCACATAGCCATTAGTGTATAAACCACTGGCAACAAAAGTGAGTACACCCCTATGTGAAAATGTAAAAATTGGGCCCAATTAGCCATTTTCCCTCCCCGGTGTCATGTGACTTGTTAGTGTTACAAGATCTCAGGTGTGATTGGGGAGCAGGTGTGTTAAATTTGGCTCTCACTCTTTCATACTGGTCACTGGCAGTTCAGGATGCTGCAGAGGTTGAAGGGGTGGGGGAGTCAGCCTGTCAGTGCTCAGACCATATGCCGCACACTGCATCAAATTGGTATGCATAGCTGTCATCCCAGAAGGAAGTGTTTTCTAAAGTTGATACACAAGAAAGCCCACAAACAGTTTGCTGAAGGCAAGCAGACTAAGGACATGGATTACTGGAACACTGTCCTGTGGTCTGATGGTGTCAAGTATGTGTGGCGGCAACCAGGTGAGGAGTACAAAGACAAGTGTGTCTTGCCTACAGTCATGCATGGTGATGGGAGTGTCATGGTCTGGGCTGCATGAGTGCTGCTACAGTTCATTCAGGGAATAATGAATGCCAACATGTACTGTGACACACTGAAGCAAAGCATGATCCCCCCCCCCCCTGGAAACTGGGCCATAGGCCAGTATTCCAACATAATAAGGACCCCAAACAAACCTCCAAGATGATCACTGCCTAGTTAAAGAAGCTGAAAGTAAAGGTGATGGACTGGCCAAGAATGTCTCCAGATCTTAACCCTATTGAGCATCTGTGGGGCATTCTCAAACGGAAGGTCCATGAGCGTGAGGTCCCTAACATCCACCAGCTCTGTAATGTCCTCATGGAGGCGTGGAAGAGAACTACAGTTGCAACCTGCGATGCTCCGGTGAACTCCATTCCCAAGAGGGTTAAGGCAGTGCTGGAAAATAATGGTGGCCAATTTGGACATTTTCAGTTAGGGACGTACTCAATTTTGTTGCCAGCGGTTTAGACATTAATGGCTGTGTGTTGAGTTATTTTGAGGGGACAGCAAATTCACACTGTTATACAAGCTGTACACTCACTACTTTACATTGTAGCAAAGTGCATTTTCTTCAGTATTGTCACATAAAAAGATATATTAAAATATTTACAAAAATGTGAAGGATGTACATACTTTTGTGAGATACTGTATATGAAATATGTACCCCTGAGAACAGTTGGCAAGTATCTGGCTCCTGATCTGTAACCTTCAGCTGGTTAACAGTGGGGCCCAATCTTTAAGGTTGTGCACATCGGTATTAACTCCTGCCTGCGGTGATTTTTAAAACTACTACTCAAATAGACAGTCTCCTGCTCTTCCTGATTTGCTAAACAGTGGTAAAGTCAGTACAGCTGCACCAGCTGACCAGTCCCAGCACACAGCAAACCTTATCCTGAACACTTGCCTGTCTCTGGTCCTCAAGAACCCAGTCCTCAGGGACTCAGTCCCTTAACACTCTGGTTCTCAAAAGCTCAGTCCTCTGCACTCTGGTTCTTAGTGGCTGTCTCCGGTCTTTGTACAGATAAGCATACAAATGTGTACAGCTGCAGTCCATGCACTGCAAGACCCTCTTCCTCTCTCCAAAGCTCTGGCAACCTCTCTCCTCTTTTCCTCCTTTTTCATGTTTTTATCTGGTTCTTGTAGTTCACAGCTGCATTTACTTCCACAGAGCAGCACTCCTTGAGAACTACATTTCCCAGGATCCTGCGCAGCTGCCTCATCCAGTCCTTTTTACACCTGGTGGATATTGCTGCCACTACATATACTCCAGAGAGAGGTGAGAGGAACAATCAGGGGGACTACACACAGTCCAGTAGTGGGAAATTACAGCACTTGGCTTCCTGACCTCCTTAGTCAGCCGAGGGCATGGCTACACCTGAACAGTAGCTGCATCTGACTGATGGCAGCCCCTGTTTGGCACAAATTTTCCATTCAGCTCCTTTGATTATTCAATCAAAAGATATCAAATGCGTGGGCCATCCATGGAGTAAATTTTGTGGAAAGCTGAAATTTGCATAGTGTATGGCCTGCTTTAGTAAAGCCAAATACAGTAACTGACAAGAAGCATTCTTTATTCAGGTAACTATTCCGGACTCAGACCCTTGTATAAATGCTTCTGTTATTTGTTAGCACAAAAAAATTAAAGAAGAACCCTGTTAAGCAGACCTCATATTATAGTTGTTTTTAATGTAAAATTATTTTTCTGAAAGAAAATCATTTCTTATGATGTAGAGATCAAAAGATGGAATGTGTGGTTCTAAGCATCATTATAAAATGAAGAAGATTGGCGCCAGCCCAAAATTTGTTTGCGTGTGATTCTGGATTGAAAATTAGTTGTCTCACATTGCAAAGTAAAGGTTGATGGTGTATATCTTTTCTATATAGTGATTCCAGCTCCTCATTGTAAAACCACAGGCTGCTTTTTAATTAGGCCAGACTCCTTCTTTTATCGCCCAGCCTACCTATAATTTTGAAAAATGTAACTAAAATATGTATATTTTTTGCAGTGTACTTTAAAGCAGCTCAACAAAATGATACATTTGTTGGAAGGATATGTGTGTGTGTATTGCTTATACTGCATCATATACCTACTTTCATTTCCATGCGTTCTAGGACAATGTCAAATGTAATTTCACTGGTGACTACGGACAGCTTCGATTTTTCTATTCTCCTTATACCATAAATCAACTTCTTTGTGATACAGAATACCTTATATACCTGACACACTAGGACATTAAGAGTTATCATGATCAGCAGAGCAGCATCAATGACCCTGTACAGCAGCTCGGAGCACTTTTAGCAGGCAGATAATGCATTTCACCTCTATCTGCAGTGTCTTTTCATGTGGGCATAGATTCAATTTATGAGAGACAATTCTGCACCGTAATG
The DNA here is from genome assembly GCF_037356315.1 of Lithobates pipiens. NCBI lineage: Eukaryota > Metazoa > Chordata > Amphibia > Anura > Ranidae > Lithobates > Lithobates pipiens. Next base: position 355,249,717 of record NW_027507748.1, on the reverse strand, counting down.
TTGGCATTGAGAAAAAGCGAGCGATAGGGAACAATCATCTCCAACTTTCTGCTTGCTATCATTTCTACATTACAAGGTGCAGGTTTAGCAGGGAGGGGAGCCTGTCAGAGGCTAAACGCCTGATTAGCTTTCTAATCTAATCTGATATTAGAGAAACATTATTTTCTCGCTGTTTCAAGAGGCCTCTGTGTTTTTTATGGTCTTCTGGGAGAAGGAGACTCTTGATGGCAATAAGTTCATGAATATAATTTAAGTGAAGAACATTTCCTATGTATTATAACAGCATGCGGAATGTGTTATAACAAACATTATACACAAGGGAATACATGTGTACAGTACATGTGTATATAGACAATAACGCCCATAAACATTTATAGAGCGTTGTTTGTTTTTTGGGACACACAAATGTATTAATCCAAACACAGAGGATGACTATCAAAATGACTGTGCTGAACAATTCCCTTTTCTTTCAGTAACTGCCCCGTATATTTGGAGAAACTTAAACTGATTCTAAACCTCAGAAATTAAATATGAACCAAACATAACCCTCTATAGTGTGTATTTGTCTATATCCAGAGCACTAAGTGTAATTTCTCTCTGCTCCTTTGTTCCTGTGCTGTTAGCATGAGTGACTTTTTTCTGACAGCAATAGAAAATAGGTGGCGGGGAGGAAGCTCCACCTGAGCTCTCTTCCTGTGTGCTGTGTGGAGGAGGGTGTGCCCCTTCCCTCCAATCAGCTCTTAGAGCTCTCCTTCCTGAGCTCTACAGAGTGTGACTTCAGCTTTCAATTTTGTTTTCTAAACACTCAGACAAGCTTTATAAATTCTGGAATTTGAATGGATGTAGAGAAGAGAAGATAATCAGGTGCAACTTATGTAGGAGGATTTGTTTTATCTCTGTGTACCACCTGAGGCCAGTCACTGGGTATATGTAAGGGTTTGCAAACACTTTTTTTTTCCTGCTGGATCATTATATATTTAAAATAAACCTGTCATATCATGTACTTGGGGGACTGAGCATATGATAAAAACATGCATAGGAAGGCATTACCTTCAGTAATAAGTGTATGCCAAAACAATCAGTAGACCCATTTTATAATAATTTTATGATTGTTATGTATTTACTTTTGAGAAGTATGTCAAATTATATGCTCAATACCCAAAGCAATGCAGTCGAATGTTTCAGTTTGTCACACACATTCCACTTGATACATTTTAATGGCAGCATAGCTTGAGTTGTGGATCTACATATTGATTGAGGGAGACTGTATATTCATCTATAGATTTCAGACTCAGTAGTGGGGTGTGTTGAGCTAGCACATGTGGCCATAATATGGCGGTGAAAATATAAAGTACATAGGTAACAGTTCCTAAATAAATCCAAACTTTCTCAGCTTTGCAAACGCCCCAACTTTTGTGAGCATTATCCCTCGACATAACACATATCCAAACCTTGTATAGCAAGAACCCTGTGGCCACCAAGAGGCTCAGTATAACAGACTGTAATTAATATTATTTTAATTTAGACCCATACCCTTCCACACTTAGTTCTTCCCTTTGGTTCTTTAATTTAGACCCCTTTCTAAAGTTGAAGTCCAAGTGAACAGGTGAAATACATTTGAAGGAACTGTTTTACCTATATTGTTATGCATCCAGCCTACAGATTTACACATCATAATGCCCTTTCTGGTAGGAAAGAAGACCTAAGATTTCTATGCTGTAGCTCATTAGCTCTAACAGATCTCCTCCCCACCCTAGAGTGTGACACGGCTGTATAAAGAGAAGCAGCTCATCTCTCTGTCATTCTGCTCTCTCCTCCTCTAAGCATGCTTCTTGCACTTCAGCACTGATTAAGCCAACTCATTGTGCTGCTTCTTTACACACCCATCATACCCAGATGCTTACATTTACAAAATACATTCAGGAATGTATTAATAAATACAGAGGTACATGAACGTGTGTCTGTTATATCTGCCTGCAGTAGAGCTTTAAAATCTGCTGTCTAGCAGGGATTCATAAACACTGTTTAATTGTGACCAGGCAATCATTAAAAAAATATATCTCTACCATTTAATTCTTGTTTAGATGCAGACAATCATTTCCACACATGCAGCAATGCTGTGATGCCTGCTGTTCTTCAGCATCACAAGAGACTGTCAGGAGTTTGGCTGAATTAGGTCCAATAATTAGTAGAATCTGAATGTTATGAATGGATACCGCGATATATAACGAAGATATATCTTACCTGAATAGTGAATAGAGAATCCTTGTTTGCTGGTAAAAAAATCTGTGTTGAACTGGAGAGTGACAGAATTGAATGTGCTGTGTATGTCAGGGGGTAAAATGGAACCACTGAGTTCCTTCATGAGAATTCCACTCTCTATTGATCCATCCCATATCTTCAACATATCATGGACTTCCTCTGTGTGGAAAACTGTGAAGTGTAATCTAGAAAGGAAAGTTAAAGTATTAGATGACTGAAAATGTACAAAAATGTGCACTTGAAAGCACATTACATAAAAAATATTTAGCAATAAACCCTTCTGATTGTATACTATATTTACAGTAATTCATTAACATCCGAGAATTTTTTTTTTTTAGCATATTTTAACCATTTGAGATTCTATACATTTACTTCTTATTGAACAAAGAAAGTTTTACATTTAAGGTATATCTAAAACCACAACTTTTTAATTTTGGATAGAGTAGGGAAGGGTGTTAACCACTATCAGGTTTTTTTGCTATCTCCCATTGGGGAGATTTCTCTTGCACCCCGTAGACACAGCAGGAAGTGTGAGGAAATATCTCCTGAGGCCCCATGCACACTGAAGCTCATAAATGGCCGTTTTTGGGAGTTTGGGTGTTTTTTTTTGTAACAGCCCATGAACTCCCCTCTATGTTATCCTATGTGTCCATGCCCACATGGGCTTTTTTGGATGTTTATCAGGAGTGGAGCTTATGGGCTGTTTTCTGAAGGCCATAAAATTGTGTTTAGGAGTCGTTTTTCTGACCAGAAGAAATGGCAAATGCTCATAAACACTGATAAACGTGGATAAACGGCTCACCAGCGTCTTTTTACATTTTTGATCCATTGAAAAAAAACGATAACGTGAATTTTTTTTAAAAAAATGCTAATAAATGCTATTGCAAAAACGATAAAAAAACGTTAAAAGACGTACTGTTAAGCTACTGGCATTTTTATAATGTTATTTTAACGTCCAGTGTGCATGGAGCCTAAAAGTCAGGGAAAGCTTGTCTTAAACAGCTGTCACCAATTGCCTAGGGAGGGACACCAAATAACAATAAAAACCTGACTGACAGGGTTGCTAACCTTTTCTCAGTTTATTAAAAAAAATGTATATATATATATATATATATATATATATATATATATATATATATATATATATATATATATATTTACTTTAAAGTAGAATTGTGGCCTGACTATGTTATGATCTTAATAAGAGGTTGATAACTTTAAAACAAGTTATCCACCTCTTATCTACCTCACAAGAACAACTTTACTGCTTTAGTGTGAACTTTGAAGATGAAATGCTCTACGGTGACCTTAAAGCGGTTGCATACCCGCTGATTTTAAATTTTTTTCCTGACCTGCGAAGCAAAATGCATAATGAGCTAGTATGCACCGCATACTAGCTCATTATGAAATACTTACCTTAGAACGAGGCCCTGACATCTGTCCTGATCCACGCCGAGGGAGCTGACATGTTCCCTCTGCTTTTCTTCCAGGTGTCGTGGCTCCAGCGCTGTGAGTGGCCGGAGCCGTGATATTGTTACTCCTGAGCATGTGCGCGGGAGATTTCTCTCTGGCAGGGTCCGGAGTCTGCCGGGCTTCCAGCCGGGAATTCCCTGTGCGCATGCTCCGCTGCAGTCAGCGGCGCATTGCGAGTGGAATATCTCCTAAACCGTACAGGTTTAGGAGATATTTTTTTTACCTACAGGTAAGCCTTATTATAGGCTTTCCTGTAGGTAAAAGTCCCCAATTTGGCTATACAACTACTTTAAACTATAGAGGTCAGTATGGATTTGTTTTAAAGCTATGTACTGCTTGTTAAGTATTACTTTTAGGGACTGTGCCTTAAAGTGGAACTTTAGTCAGAAAATTAAGTCCTGAAATGATAGATCAATTTATGCTGGACTCTTTTGCAGGTTTAGCTATGTAAAACATTAAATATAAGTGCCTATACTGTTTAAAATAAATTGTCTGGCCCTGCTCTGCACATGCTCAGTTGCTCTCTATTTTTGCCATTGTGTCGAAAATCAGAGCCACTCAACGCTAATCTGCTGACATCCCAGAGCCCATGAGCTTCAACAAAATCACGGCCTCCAACAAGAAGAAACAGGCACAGTGTTGGAGGCAATTTAGAGCACACGCAAATTTTGGTAGCATGATTAATCATGTGAAACGTATGTTTCTTTTTAACCACCTCAGCCCTGGAAGATTTGGCTGCTCGATGATTTTTTGCGATACGGCACTAAATCGCTTTAACTGGCAATTACGCAGTCGTGCGATGCTGTACCCAAACAATTGATGTCCTTTCTTTTCCCACAAATAGAGCTTTCTTTTGGTGGTATTTGATCACCTCTGCGTTTTTTATTTTTTGTGCTATAAACAAAAGAATAGTGACAATTTTGAAAAAAACACAATGAGAGTTATTTACTAAAGGAAAATCCACTTTGCACTGCAAGTGCACTTGGAAGTAAAGTCGCTGTAGATCCGAGGGGGACATGCAAGGAAAATAAAAAAACAGCATTTTAGCTTGAACATGATTGGATGATAAAATCAGCAGAGCTTTCACTCATTTCAGATCTATCCCTCAGATTTAGAGCAACTGCACTTCCAAGTGAACTTGCAGTGCAAAGTGGATTTGCCTTTTATAAATAACCCCCGATACAGATCACAAAACAGTGTGCTACTTTCTAAAGGCACTGAGAGTTCCTAGTCCATAAGGGATTGTTGCTTTTCTAACAGAGACTGTTATCTATTGAGAGAGGAATCAATCAGACTGCAGATTTAGTGCAGACTAAAGAAGAGAAATCAATTAGTGCTTTATAGAGTTAGGCTGGGTTCACCCTTATGCAAATTGCATACGGGTTTTCCTGCATTCAATTAGCGTGACAAGAGAGTGTGACCAACAGCACAGTTAGGGCAGCACAGTGGTGTAGTGGTTAGCACTCTCACCTAGCAGTAATAAGCATTGCTGGTTCAAATCCCAACCACAACACTACCTGCCTAGAGTTTGCATGTTCTCCCTGTGCCTGCATGGGTTTCCTCCGGGTACTCTGGTTTCCTCCCACACTCCAAAGACATGCAAGTAGGTTAATTGGCTTCTGTTCAAAATTGGCCAGAGTATATGAATGGGGACCTTGGATTGTGGGCTCCTTGAGGGTAGGGACTGATGTGAGTGTGCAATGTACAGGGATAGAGACAATTGTAGACACCTCATTTAAGTTGGACTGGTGACTATCTCTGGCCGCAGAGTGAACAGCAGAAAAGTTCTATGCTCTGTTTGAGGTAAAAATTCAGACCTAATTGGGACCTGAAACCACCTGCTGTGCCCTGCGCCATGCATAGTGTGAACCCAGCCTAAAGGAGAAGAATCAATCAGAAGTTGTCCCTAGTTTTGTTGCTATCAAGTTTCCATAATTCCAATTCCCCATCCAAGTTATTACCCTTAATAAAACATCAAATCAAAGCCCAAAAACTGTTCCTTGTCTCTGGGGAAAGTGTAGAAGTTACTTGTTGTCTGGCTGTGCAGCAGTGGAGAACCCTGTCACCTGTGACCCCCTAGGGGGTAGTGCTACATTTGTTTACCCTTTCTGTGTTAATTTGGTTTCCCCTAGGCCTTGGACATATATTACTTCTGCCTGCTGCTGCTGAGTCTCCTCCAGTAGTGAGGAGTAAGAAGATATAATGTAAGGGGTTATGAAGTTCTCACTCCCTACCAGCTAAGGTACCAGTGGCTGCTTGCATAGGGTAAAGGGTCCTAGAACTACATTAATTGCTACTAGAAGACAGGCTGTTTTTATTATAATTGGGTATTATGTGTCCGAACTGTCTCTGTGGAATTAATTGAGCATAAACCCTACAAAGATTAAAGCAACTGCCACTCAAATTGTTTTTTGTACCAAACAAAAAGTGAAATGCTGTACTGCTTCACCATCTAGGGGGTCATCCTCAACCATCCAGGTGGGAGGTGTGCTATATCCATAAATATTTAAATGTCTATATTCTGGCCAGAGTTATATTTTAGACACAGGTCTATTGATTTTTCTATATATTTTATTTAAATTAAAAGTTATACTTTTGGGGTAATACAATCATAATTTGCTTTTGACAGTTATTTTACAATTTTATGAAGTGTAAGGGCAAAAATAAATGAAGAAAAGTTTGACTGATTTCAATAATGATAGCTTGCCATGCCATGTTAAAGTTATATTAATAAATATGGAGTCAACCTGACATTATACTAACTATCTCCCTTTTTATAGCCTTAAAGCAACTTTCCTGTTAAAGATATTTAAAAGAACAATGCCTATTTAAAAAAGAAAATGTATATTATTTTTTTAATCTAATGCTACATAAAGAACAAAAGCAACCAAAAGTATGCGTACAAATTATTAAAAAAATGGCACAAAATTAGATTAAATAGGACAAACTTTAATAAAGAAGGGAAAAACAAAAGATACTTCACAGATGTATTTACTAAACTAAGGGAACAGAAATTTGGCAAGAAGGACACATTCTTTACTCCTTTAGATAATTAACTCCTAAGTAAATCAAATACCTCACAAGCTGATGATTGTTGCAATGTTCTTATGAATGAAAAATATAACATCTGTTATGTTCTTCATTTGAAAAAAAAAGGAATTCTCCCTACTCGCCCATACCTGGCAGTCATGGGGTTATCTCATAAAGTATGAGTCCACCTAAGTTTAGTCTACTAATGGTATAATCTGGTGAATATCTTCATCCATAGACTTCTATCAAGAGATTTTTCCCATCAAATTTGCTGGTCCTGTTCTCACCCACCTTGAAGACTTACACCTCCTGCTAAAACCTGGGTCATTCTACTCTACTCTACATTCTACAGTCTACTACTTTGTTGAATTCTCTATAATACAACTTAATTGAAAATGCAGTAGGGAGACTGGATCCCCATACTGAGCAGACCCAAGAGGTTAAGCACAGAAATTTCTATCTACCAAAACTATAATGACGCCCTGATGTATTCAGATAAACCTATTCTATTATCTTGGTGACAGTTTGGCTATAACAAAAATATGAACTAAACAAATTGTACATTGTTAATGCATATCAGATAATAGGTAAATCAAAAGCAAACAAAACAAATCTAAGCAGTTTAAATAACAAAACAATGTCCAAAACACTGGTTTTCTGAATAACGGGATATTTATTTAAAAAGATGGAGGCATTTATTAATAATATGAAGTCTTATCTGCTTGACAGGTACCTCAATAATTACTAATTATTTGGTAACCAATATAGGCCAAGGTGTGTGTTAATAAATAATAACTATATAAATACACAGTTTACTAATACTATAAAGATGTCAACAATGTTTACTGTGTATGTCTAAGTTTTCTGCTAGCCTTTCCCTCTTAGTTTTGTAAGACTTTAAACATTACTTCTTTCAAGGATTTCTAGTTTTTGGTTAAGGCTTGTGGTGCACTTCATTTCTTTGTCCAAACCATAGAGCAATAACCAGTTTCAATTTGGCACTCACTTTATAAAAAGCAAGCTTTGAGCTGACAATAATTTTGAAATATAAATCTGCTCATGTAAAATGGAAACTGTTGCCGCTACTTCCAACCAACCAAGGTGAACAAACAATAAGGAGTGCCCTCAGCCTAGATGTCTCCACCACACCACACACCCTGATACATTTCACCCCATTGACTGGGTTTAGTTCTAGGGTGACTAAAGCTGGGTACACACTATTATTTTGTTCAACCGTGGAGTTGAATGAAAAATAACTGTCAGCTAAACATGCTAGGTCAGTACAGCAATCTCCCCCGCTGAGCTGTTGTGCTCTGACAAGGAGATGCCCCCCCCCCCCCCCCGGCAGAACACTTTGATAAGTATGTCATTGGCTGAAAGCACTGATCGGGAGTCAGTCGGGAGCTGGTTTTCCAGCATGATCCTCTGACAGGGGCCAGCCAAACTGGCTGGCTTCTCTCAGACAGACTGAAATACACACGGGCCGCATGTTGGGCTTTTTTTTTTAACCGGTCATCGTGTCTCCACATTTGGCCCATGTGTACCTGCCATAAGCCCTGGTGGGCAGGGTAAAATGCATCAGGTGGAGGTGTGGTGGAGACATGTAGGCTGATGTCACTCCTTATCATTTGTTCACCTGGGTTGGTCGGGAGTAGTGGTGATCCTTCTCTCTTTACATTTACTAGCCCTTTGGATTGGAATCAGCATAAGCCTGCACACCAAAATCTGAGACAAAGGGACAAACTTTCACCTCTACTTTGAGTTGCACCAAAAGCAATATAACAGGCCACTCTGATTCTGTTCATGTCTGGCATCTTGAGGAATTTGTTTTGGTAAAGTCCACCTAAATTTTGGAGGCTATTTTGTAGTAATAATTAAACCTAGGTTTACACTAGTGCTGCTGGATGATCATGTTTTTCAGTGTATATTTGTAGCATGTTCTTACATACATTTTGGATGCGTTTTCATGTTTCATTAAGGAGAAGACTGGTTGTTAAACAAAAACCTTGCTAAAAATGCACCAAAAACACATGTAAATGCACTGCCATTGATATCTGTGTGGCCCAAATCGTATTTTGCTGCACCAAAAGAAACACCTATATCTTTTCAAAACTTGCAATGCACTATGTTGCATTGATGTGAATGGGCGCCATAGAAAATAATGTGAATGTGATTTTCATTGTTGTAAATTGCAGTACATCAGCAGACACAGGAGGAATTGCACTAGTGTGAAAGGGCCCATACAGAGATGGCATCGCAAAAGTCCCTTTGCATTTGCACCAGAATGTTGGCTTTATTGCCTTGCTCAAAATGATATAAATGAAAACTTTCAAATTATGTTAGATTTCTATGTAGTATATATTTATATAAACCGATTTTTATAATCTCATCTACATCAAATTTAACAAGTGCTCATGTCAACCACATCTTTCATCATAGAGGTTTTTTATAGAGCTCCAGGTTTCGGTTTGTTATTACGACTTGAGCTTTAATCCTCTGCTATGATTAGAACTAATGTGCAATAAAGTCTTAGGTATGGCTGGCTGATTTCTTCCATTATGGCTAAAAATACAGGTTTGTAAACCCTGGCTCATAATTATTATTATTGTGAAGTGTGACAGAAATCCTTTGGTGAAGGACAGTGGATTTAAAATGCTGGTTCTCATTTAGGGCGAACACAAGGTAGCTCTTTTGATGAAAGGCTTCCTAAAATCACAAGAGAAATTAAAAAGCCATTGTGGTTGTGTGTTATTACACTCTGTCAAATCTTTGCCAGCTTTGCCATTGATTAGCATACATTGTACCTAGACACCCATTTGCATTTATATAGGACTTTTATCCAAAACTGCATCCAACTGTGCCGAACAATCTCAGACAGAGCAAAGGGGATTTCAGAGATCAGCTTTAGCATAGGCAGTGAAATGAAACCCGTAGATTCAAGCAGACAGTCTGCCAACTACCTGCCCCCAGCCTGTCCTTTTCACCCTGGGTGATAGTGACACTTGGCCGTAAGGGAGCATCTGCCGACTCTGTCTTCAGTGGTGATGCATGACAGTGACAGAGTGAGAAAGGGCCCTGCACTGAACATGTGTCTCATGTACTGTATATAATGACATTGATAGTCTAGGATGTGTCCACACTACAGACAGCATATTATCTATCTGTCTCTATTACTGCTGTGCACTGCTATGTAATGCCTATTCGCAGTGCAAAGGAATCCAAAGTTTTCTTTACTTGTGCTCAATGACAATTTGGAGACAAATATACACCTCTAATTGTATTGAATTCCTGCCCATATATGTCCACCTTTGTGCATAATAAAGGTGTTTATCAATAGGCTAATTATCAAGTGGATTAACAATTGTGGGTTAGAAAACAACAAGTGTGATGAAAATTTAGTCACGCAATTACCAAATCTATATGTATTGTGTTAGTTTTAACTTTACAACCGTAACCATTGTACCTTGTGTAAAGGATGTAAAAAAATAAAATCTGACACCCCTTAAAAATAAAGTTTATATTATATAGTTTATATGATATCTCCAGCAACAGCAGCCTGGATCTAAAATCCTGCTCTGAAAAGAGGACACATTTCCTAGAACTCTGCCTGCACAGTAGTTGGAAAGGAAGATGTAGTAACGTGTTTCTGGAGGGAACTTCCTTTCAGTTGCACCCTGTTCCCTAAAGGTAATGGATGTCCTCTGTGTCATTGCAGGTAGGAAATATCAAATCCAGAGCCATAACTAGCACTAAAATCATCTAGTGTATTTTCCTGTGACAAGTAAATGCTGCCACAGCGTAATATGTGAACAAGCTGCATGATTGTTATTGTAGTTTTGCAGATATGTTTCTAGTGTACAGAACAAGTCATTTTTGCCCTCCATTTCCAAAATCGTATTCGGAAACATTTGGGACTATAATTGCAACGTTTTATGTATGTTTGCTATATTTTATGATTGTTTTGTTCAGTTCTCCCAGAGTAATGGATATCCTCTGTGTCATTGCAGCTAGCATTTATTAACCACTTAAGGACTGGATGGATTTACCCTCATAATGATCTTGCAATTTGTTCCGTCACAACAGAAAATTGTGCAGTTGTATGACGTTGTATCCAAATAAAATGTATGTCCCTTTTTTCCCCACAAATAGAGCTTTCTTTTGGTGGTATTTGATCACCTCTGCGGTTTTTATTTTTTGCAAAATAATCAAAAAATTAAAAATTTTGAAAAAAAAGCAATATTTTTTACTTTTTGCTGTAATAAATATACCCCCCAAAAAAAAATTATTTCTCGGTGTAGGCCAATATGTTGGGCATCGTTGTCTTTGGTTACATGCATGTGCATTCCACTGTGTCTACTGCATGAACCAATGTACAGCTATGGTGATTCATGCAATAGAGCCAACCTGCCGCAGTATAACCAGTATAACCACCTCCTGCACATATACATTGGCAGAATGGCATGGCTGGGCACAAGCACGTACCTGTAGGTTGCTTTTTAAGTGCCTAGCCGTGGGTCGGAAGCGTGCCGCCGTCGGTGTGCTCCTGACCTGGTCCTGAGCTCCATGACCGTGCCCGCGGGACCAGCAGACCCGATCGGGTCACAGATCGGGTCACAGAGCTGAAGAACGAGGAGAGGTCGGTGTAAACAAACCTCTACCCGTGCTTCTTAGGCCGCGTACACACGGGCGGACTGTTCGCTCAACTTTGTCCGCTGAACAGTGTTTCGGCGGACAGTCCGCTCGTGTGTGGGCTTCAGCGGACAGTTTCAGCGGACAGTCTGCTGAACAAAGTTTTTCGGAATTTCCGAAAAACTGTCCGCTGAAACTTTGTTTCAGCGGACAGTCCCCTCGTGTGTAGGCTTGTTTGTCAAACTAAGTTCCGCGCATGCTCAGAAAGAATTTACACGCCGAAGGTTGCATTGCAGTGTATAGGACGTCGTTTTCTAGTCCCGTCGTACGTGCCGTTCACGTCATCGCGCACGGTTTCAGCGGACTGTTCGTTCGTCGTGTGTGGGCAAGTCCGTCCATGCTATTTTTGAGCGGACTGTCCGCTGAAACTGTTTGACGAACAAAGTTGAGCGAACAGTCCCCGCGTGTGTACGCGGCCTGACTGTGGCTGTCACTGATTGTCTCTTCCCTTTTATAGGGAAAGACGATCAGTGACATCACATGCCAGGCCAAAAATGTGTTAAAAATGTCCGAAAGTGTCTGCCATAATGTTGCAGTCACTAGTAAAAAAAAATATTAATAAAACTATTCCCTATTTTGTAAATGCTATAACTTTTGCGCAAACCAATCAATAATCGCTAATTGCGATTTTTTTTTTACCAAAAATATGTAGAAGAATACGTATCGGCCTAAACTGAGGAAAAAAATAATATTTTTTTTATATATTTTTGGGGATATTTATTATAGCAAAAAGTAAAAAATATTGCATTTTTTCAAAATTGTCGCTCTATTTTTGTTTATAGCGCAAAAAATAAAAACCGCAGAAGTGATCAAATACCACCAAAAGAAAGCTCTATTTGTGGGAAAAAAGGACGCCAATTTTGTTTGGGTGCCACTTCGCATGACCGTGCAATTGTCAGTTAAACCGACACATGTAGACATCCATAGCAGCTTCATCTGGATTATTATTATTATTCTACGTGATTTATATAGCGCCAACAGTTTACGCAGTGCTTTACAATGTATAGGGGGAAACACATTTACAGTACAGTTCAATACAAAAAGGTACAGGAGGGACCTGCTCATAGAGGAAGGGGGTGATACAAAAGTTAATAGCCGCAGAGAATGATTTGATGGGGGTGGCTCGGGGACAATTACAGTAGGTGGGTGTGGGATAGGCTTCCCTGAATAATTGAGTTTTCAGGGCTCTCCTAAAGGTGGACAGGGTAGGGGCTGATTGGATATACTGTGGTAGGGAGTTCCAGTGGATGGGAGAGGCTCATCTGGATGTAACAATAGTACTCAGGCAGACACCCTCTCTGTCTCCAGAGGTCAGGAGTAGTCTATAAACATTGTTGATTGCATTTGCATCTGAACAGTAGCCTAGGGGCGCCCAAGGCTGGCCATAGACAGTTTGAATGGTTCAGCAGGAACTGGTCAAGATTTGAACCATGTATGGATAGGTGAATGTACCCAAGTTGATTGATCAATCAACCTTGGTACAACCAGCCTGCCAGATTTTACATGCAATAAGCACTGTGTTCTACTGGCAGGGGCAGCTGCCCACCAGGAGAACACAATGGCTCTGGGAGAGGGACTCCCCTGCCAACACTGTCTATGTTGATGTGGGAATTGAGGGATTTTCTTTCCTGCAACACATGGTTGCAGAAAAGAAACTCGCTCTATCTGCCGGCCTTAACGTTGAACAGGCTTAAACTATCTCTGGAAGCTGAATCCCTATAATAGTTATCTAAAATTAAACAAATCATATAAAACTGCAAATTACCTGAACTCCAGTCACTTTTTTTAATAATAGGGGAGCTGTGGGACTGAAGATACAGTGATGGTACATGATAGGCTAGTGCAAACTAACTACTAGTTCTGGCAGACATCAGTGTGATGCTACACAATGAGAATGGGCCTAGATGAATCATAATACTCTTGGAAATATGTAATTACACTCAGCCTGACTGTACAGGGTCTTAGGCCAGTTTACCAATGCATAGCAGCTCTAAGCCAAGACCAGTCTAATAGCTCACAGGAGCAAGGAGTTTGCTCTGTTACACTACCAAAAGGCGAATTTATATATCTGTACAAAGAATACTAATCTTTAAATGAAACAGCTTTGTAAAAAAAAGGGTGCTTGTGACTGGTTTGCACAAAGGTTTTTCATTAAGCCCAAGGGTCAGGCTATAAGGAAAGCCTTTTGTAAAATACAGGGCTACTGTAGTTGACTTTTTCTTTTTAAAATCCTAGTTGCCCAATCTGTCATACTGACCTTTTGATTTCAGTAGCTTCTGAGCCAAGTCAGGAATCCTGACTTGCTGCATTTGTATTCCCATTACTCAAAGTAGTGACAATGGTGACTGCCAGAAAACTAGCATTTTCAGAAAGAGCTCAACATTGCCAGCCCCTTATGTCTCTCATTAAAAGATTCCGTTTAATAGACTCCTCCTCACAGTGTTCGGATCTGGCCATTGGCTGCTAGGACCAAGCACATAGCACATTTTGACCAGGAAACCTCAGGTATTGCAGCAGCAGGGGAATGCAGAAAAAGTGAGTACTTTGGAGTCCGAGTTGGAATTTAAAGAGACAGGGCAAAGTATCGGAGCCTCCTTATGATGACCCATTCTCAACAGTGCGGCCACTTTAAAAAAATATGCATTAAAGAAAAACAGTCAACAAATGAAGTTTGTTAAAATCCGTGTACTCATAATGTTTAATTAGAAAACCTTGCAACACAAGGTACATTCAAGGCTGTTAACACACAACAGAATTAAATTTACTAAGAGTGTAGCAGCTCTGCAGAAACCAATCAGTTTCCAGTAGAGGTGCACAGAAACATATCGGCCTAAAATTGTGTTTTTTGCATTTGGCCGAAAGAAAAAAAGGTGTTGATAATGGCACCGAAAAGGGGGCGGTCCACCCCTGGGTGCCACACATTGCAGGGGTGTCATTCTGGCGTGCCCCAGTCCTCCTCCTTCCCTCCCTTCTCCTCTCCGGTAATCTCCCTCTGCGTCACAAAACTGAATTGTTTGGCAGCAGCTGTAACAAAGTCCCACCTCCTATGATAGATGGCACACTGATCCAATGCCGAGAAAATGAATCAGTGTGACGACTATCATAGAAGGTGGGACTTAATTACTGCGGCCGCCTGGGCCCTGCAATTCAACAGTGGGAGATTGACGCTCTGTATGTCTGGGCACTGGTAGGCTGCATCTGATGGGCACTGGCAAGACTGCATCTGATGGGCACTGGTAGGCTGCATCTGATGGGCACTGAAAAGAACGCGGGGGGGAGTAAGGGGGGGGGGGGAGGCAGTCATCAAGACCCATTTAGTAATACAAATATGGTAGCTTGCTGACCATAATAAAAACAATTACTATAGCTTTCTTTCCATTTTCTTTCTTTATCGCATTTCCATCTTATTGCTTCTTTTTTGAATCAGGTAATATTTATTAAAGCTTTTTGCAAAAATCTACAAAGCAGAGAAAAGACTCTACAATACACTCTACTGTAGAGTCTTTTCTCTGCTTTGTAAATTTTTGCAAAAAGCTTTATTACATATTACCTGATTGAATCAGGTAATATGTATTAAAGCTTTTTGCAAAAATCTATTTATATAAAGTGTTGGTGAACTTAAACTGTATCCCTATGCTGTGATTCCTGTAGGCTTTGCGTGCGTGCATGGGGGCCTCCATGTCCATTTTGCTTGGGGCCCCCAAATTCCATCAAACGGCCCTGTTCTGATGTGTGCCACCTTAATTGTGACACATTAGTTAGCTTGGAGAGAGAGTGGCGTCAATGTAAATGGTGACCTTCATTACAAAAGGATCAGACGTAAATCCATTCACAAGATGACAATTCCCGAAAATATAGGGTTAGCTAGCAAAGACATTAGGTACAGTTAAGGTAAAAAGTGTGGCTATTCAGGAGGCACAATGGTTCTTTAGATGTAACCTGGTATCAACATTTCTTACCAAAGCGAAAACAAGTAGATACAACAGAACATCTACATCTAAGGCTGTCTTTATCAATTACAAAGCTATCTTACAGGCTGTGCACAAATAAGAAGATTCATTTCTGTCATGGTTAACCAGCGATGGCAGGGAATAAAGTGTGAAGGAAAGGAATTCGGATTGTGTCTCCACTAGACCATAACACTGTGTGAAATGAAGCAACGTAAGTGAACAGAAGGTGATATATTATAAACCGGTAACCAACAGAGATACTCTCTGAACTCCAAATGGAACAATTCATTTACACCTTCCCATGGAAAGAAATCTTAGGAGAGACTAAACAACTGTAAGGATATTTCCAACGATGGGCTGATTTGATTGATTATATTTTTTTGACAGAAAAACACTGCAAATAATCCAATATTTAAAAACAAAACAGCAAGTGACAGAATAAGTTAAATTGAGCATCCTGTGCCTGTAGTGTTACTGTACAGTATGGGCAGAACCCATCTGCAGAACTTTCAGGTTATCATTAAATAACTCGGGGCAGGGTAGAGGGACTCTGTTTGCCTGTTTTATACTTCAAACATACAATTCACAATTTCAATCTTTGACATGAGATAGCACTCATAATAGGAAACAATGCATAGCTGCACAGAAATACCCATTAAAGTCCTGTTCCAAGAAGCTGAAATTACAATTACTATCATGTAAACTAAATGTTAGTCTGTGTCTTTATAATACCTACATGCTGCCTTGCTATCCGAAAATCCAAATTTTTCCACATTTTTGTGTTTGACCTCCATGGATTACCACTCTACATATGTTACATAGTACATTGTAGCATAAAAAATAAGCTTTGTAATTATCCTGCTTAGGAAAATCTTTGTTATTCAATAAAGACTCTTAATGAATTCAAGGCTGTGTATGGATAAATTGCATTTTATCATCTACAGTGCCTTTTGCGTACAGAAGGGGATTTATCAACAACATAAAACCATGCCATGCTTGGAAACGAAAGATTATTAATGTTAAATATAAACAGCTTAGATTAAAAAAAAGTATACCTCACAACTTTCTGAGATGATAAAAAGGAACACCTTCTTTCATAAAGTACTGTCAATGCTCAATTACGAAGACCACAAATAGTTAATATGCAAAAAATAGTTGGTTAACCACTTCAGCCCTGGAAGATTTTCCCCCTTCCTGACCAGAGCACGTTTTACAATTTGGCATTGCATTGTTTTAACTGACAATTGCGTGGTCGTGCAATGCTGTACCCCAAAAAAATTGCGTCCTTTTTTTCTCCCACAAGTAGAGCTTTCTTTTGGTGGTATTTGAGCACCTCTGCAGTTTTTATTTTTTTCACTAAACAAAAAAAGAGCGACAATTTTGAAAAAAACAACAATATTTTTTACTTTTTTTTTTGCTATAATAAATTACCCCAACAATATTTTTAAAAAACTAATTTCTTCATTAGTTTAGGCCAATATATATTCTGCTACATAATTTTGGTAAAGAAAATTGAAATAAGCATATATTGATTGGTTTGTGCAAAAGTTATAGCGTCTACAAACTATTGGAAAGATTTATGGCATTTTTATTATTCTTTTTTTTTTTTTTACTAGTAATGGCGGTGATCTGCAATTTTTAGCAGTACTGTGACATTACGGTGGATAGATCGGACACTTTTGACACTTTTTTTGGACCACTGACATTTATGCAACAATCAGAGCTATAAAAAAGCACTGATTACTGTGTAAAGGTCACTGGTAGGGAAGGGGTTAACATAGGGGGTTATCAAGGTATTAAATGTGTGTTCTTTAGGTGTGTTCTAACTGTATGGGGATAAGACTGACTGGGGGAGGAGATATATCATTGTTCCTACTTAGTAGGAACAAGCGATATATCTCCTCTCCCCTGACAGAACAGAGATTAAAGCCGTGTACACACGGGCGGACTGTCTGGCCAACTTAGTCTGTCGAAACACATTTCAGCGGACAGTCCGCTCGTGTGTGGGCTTTAGCTGACTTTTTCAGCGTGCAGTCTGGCGGACTAAGTATTTCGGAATTTCCGTAATACTGTCCGTCAGACTTTGGTTTCAGCGGACAATCCGCTCGTGAGTAGGCTAGTTGGACGGACTAAGTATGGGGCATGCTCAGAAAGGATTTACATGGCAGAAGGTTGCATTGCTGTGTATTGGACGTCCTATTTCTAGTCCCATCGTACGTGCTGTACACGTCATTGCGCAAGCTTTCGACGGACTGTTTGTTCATCGTGTGTGGTCAAGTCCGTTCATTCGAAAGTAGGACGGACTGTCCGTCGGATTGTCTGACGGACTAAGTTGGCCATACAGTCCGCCCGTGTGTACGCGGCTTTAGATTTACACACACAAATCCCCATGCTGGCTCTTGTGCCCACATTCACGCAAAGCCGACAGAGATCACGCACACTGGCAACGCGCATTGGGTCCCCCGCCGTGCAGCCTTCTGGCGGCTCTTAAAGGGCACAATGCATCCATATGGGGTTTCACTCAGCAGAACCATTCTGTTGGCGCATATAAACGTGATACGGTCGGCAAGCAGTTAAAACACATTGTTCAGTTTTAGGGAAATTCATAATGAATGTCCAATGTCTAAGAAAGTCACTCTTTAGATAGAATCCTGATGTGCTTCCACATGACAAATGTTGGGGCAGGCAACTCATTCATGTAAATGTTGTAAACAGATACATGAATCTTGGTGACGCATCATGTGCAAAGGCACACTGAGACGGTAATGTCTATAGGGGCACTTTGTCCTTAGTGTAGTTGAGCTGAGCTTTCTCCTGCTACTACTGCGGTCATACAGCCAAGGATTTTAAAAGCTGGGTAGTTGTAGCCTGATAAGGGTACACAGACACTAGCTCCACATCAGGGTTGCTCTCCCTTTTAGATTGACAGCAGGCAATGGGCAAATCAGTAGCCAATAGTAGCCAGTAGCCTGATAGCAATCATAAGGAAAAAATGGACCTGAGAACTAGTGTTTCAGCTACCCTATCAGGTACGGCCCATTGTCAGCATCACTGGTTGCTAGATGGCTGTGAAGCTGACAACATTCTTACAAACCACAGACAAATTGGGAAGGGGAGGCAAATATGCCACCTGCTACCCAGCATACAGGGACTCTGCCTGTGTCTGTATACCAACTTAGAGCTGGATTTAATTACCTCCAGTTTAATTATCTATGGATTACTGGATTAAATTATTTTTGAATTTGGTGCAAAAATAGTGCCACTTTTACAAAGTGGTGCTATTAAGAACTACCTGACCCTGTTGCATGTGTCGGTACAAGGTGGCAGAGATTTTAAAATTTGGTGCAGGCTATTTTAATAGGCCATACCACCAGAAAAGTATTGCTAGGACTTCATTGCATGCCCCTGTATATTTTTTAAAGAACTCTACACATTAAACTATAAAGAGAGTCAACTGAATAAGAAAGACTAACAAAGCGATTTGGTTCCAAATTTGCCATTTTTTGTGATATGGCACTGTGTTACTTTAACTGACAATTGCGCAGTCTTGCGACGCTGTACCCAATTAAAATTTGTGTCCCTTTTTTCCCACAAATATAAATGTATTTTGGCGGTATTTGGTCACCTCTGAGGTTTTTATTTTTTGCGCTATAAACAAAAAAGACTGACAATTTTCAAAAAATATATTTTTTTTTACTTTCTGTTATAAAACATATACAATAAAAAAATCTAACTTCTTCATAAATTTAGACCAATATGTATCCTGCTACACATTTTTAGTAAAAAAATCCCAATAAGCGTATATTGATTGGTTTGCGCAAAAGTTATGGCGTCTAAAAACTATGAGATATTTTTCTTTTTTTACTAGTAACTAGTAAAGGTGGTGAATAGCTACTTATAGCGGGACTGCAATATTGTGGCAGACAAATCGGACACTGACACTTTTGACACTTTTGAGGACCAGTACTAAAAATATGCACTGTCACTGTACTAATGACACTGGTTGGGAAGGGGTTGACATCAAAGGTGATCAAACGGTTAACTGTGTGCCTAGCCTGTGCTTTTTCACTGTGGGGGAGGTGCTTTTACTATGGGAAGGCATTGATCCATGTTCCTGCTTTGCAGGAACACAGGATCAATACCTTCCCTACTGACAGAACGGCAATCTGCCTTATTTACATAGGCAGATTGTCATTCTGCCTGTGTGCTGTACAATCGCCACTCGGCTCCCTCTGTGTGTGATCACAGCGGGAGCGGGTTGCTGGTGGAGCGCCTGCCCGCCCCAGACCTGGAAGTGAGTACGTGATCTGCCACATAGCGCCCACCCTGCTCCAGTATATCTGTGGTGGGCAGTCTGGACGTGAGCTTCTGCTCTTTTTTAAATCTTCCCTTGTGAATGAGGTTAAATGATAATATACAGTACATGGTTGTTAGAAGTGTATTAAAAACCTTAGAGGAGCCTGCTCACTTTGCAAAGTGAATTTTTACTCAGCCTAATTAATAAGGTTAAGCTGTATTTACTTTGACCAATTAATCATGTTTAAGGAAAAATGCAGATTTTTTTTTTTCCTTTTCATTTACCTTACAAATGAATTGCACATTAAAAAATGTACACGTTTGCCTTATTTACTAACATTCACTTTGCAAGGTGAACATTTTCTTGCACTTAAACAGCTTTTAGTCCTTTAGTAAATTGACCTCATTGTGCATTTTTAACTTAAAACTAATCATCAGAAGCCTGTTTTCAGCTAGTCATGGGTTAAACTAGTTAAATTAATCCTCCTGTTTCCAAGGAAAGGGAGTCAGAGTCTTTGCTTGGCATGGAATAAATTTCCTAACAAATTATTCCATTTCCTTCTCCGTCCATCACACACAGTTTATGC
Source organism: Lithobates pipiens (assembly GCF_037356315.1). Classification (NCBI taxonomy): domain Eukaryota; kingdom Metazoa; phylum Chordata; class Amphibia; order Anura; family Ranidae; genus Lithobates; species Lithobates pipiens. The sequence goes on along the minus strand of NW_027507748.1, from coordinate 355,229,430 downwards.
CTCGTGAAAAGTAATAAGTGAGCCTGATCTGAAATTCAATTGTTCAATTTCTTTGTGTGTGCTATCAGCAGTGGGATTCCTACAGCATTGCTGAATTCCTGAGAGCTATATCTTCCATCAGCAGATTGAGGACAATATTAGGAAATGATAATATAATCAGTCAATCAGCCGTATCTTCATAGGACATTTATAGATTTTAACTTCAGAAATGCCTTCAGATATTGTCCAGTTTCGAATCACTGCAGACTCCTTTTATACTGTTGGGTTAATATCACAGCCGGGATAAACAAAAGCATTGTGCTGCAATGCCCTCTGGCAGTGTACAATGATAAAATGACCATTCCATTTTTTTATTATTATCCTTCTGTTCTTAAAGACCTTTTTTTTTTACCAGCTACAGGAATTGTTGCCTGCAGACAATGGAGGTAGCCATTTTTTATTAAACCAAAACTTACCCTATCAATTTAGCAGGAGCTGGGGATGACCCCAAAGTAAGAATTAATGGACATCAAATGCATTGGTGATGTAAATTAATTATGGTAAATTGATAGGCCAAAAAAGGGAGGGCCAACATTATGAGCCAATCTAATGCTTATTAATAGGGATGAGTCTGATGTTCGAGACAAACATAGGTTTGACTCGAACATTGCATGTTCGCCGAACAGCGAACATTATGCGGTGTACGCAGCAAATTCGAAAGCCGCAGAACACTGTTAAAGCCTATGGGACACTAACATGAAAAACCAAAAGTGCTCATTTTAAAGGCTTATATGCAAGTTATTGTCATAAAAAGTGTATGCGGTCTTGGGTCCTGCCCCAGGGGACATGTATCAATGCAAAAAGAAGTTTTTAAAACAGATGTTTTTTCAGGAGCAGTGATTTTAATAATGCTTAAAGTGAAACAATAAAAATAGTGTCCTTAGTATGCCTGTAAAGTAGCTCATCGTTCCCATGTTTAGAACAATATCACAGCAAAATGCCATTTCTAAAGGAAAAAATCTAATTTAAAACTACTCGCAGCTGTAATGTATTGTCGGATCCCAGCAATACAGATACAAATTATTGAAAAAAATGGCATAGGTTCCCCCCAGTCCATTACCAGCCCCCCTCCTGAACCCATACAAGGCCACATGCTCTCAACATGGAGAGGATGCTTTGGGGTTGCCCCCAATACACCTTGTCCCTGCGTTGATGTGGATAAGCACCTCATCCCCACAGCCCTTGTCCGGTGGTTGTGGGGGTCTGTGGGTGGGGGGGCTTATTGGAATCTGGAAGCCCCCTTTAAAAGGGGACCCCCATATCCCAGCCCCCCATGCAAATGGGTATCGGGTACATTGCACCCCTATTCAATCTCTTGGTAAAGGGGGCTTCCAGATTCTGATAAGCCTCCTGCCTGCAGACCACCACAACCACAAGGGCAAGGGTTGTGGGGAGGTGCTTTAGGAGAGACCCCAAAGAATCCTCCCCACATTGTTTATGCCTATGACAGCTTAATTGGGGGAGTTGGAGAACACCGCACGACTATGATCAGGGATGTAACACCCAGAGACCACTGAGACTCTCTTGGTCTTATCACTCAGGGATGAACCTGACTCCCCCCGTCATGAATCTCAGTCGACACAAGAACATGGAACATTCCTCACTATACCTAGAGACACTCACAGTAAGGGCCGACCTATTTAAAACTGAAGGAGCTGTAAAAAATCTGTGAGACTCACTTTACATTACCTAGCAGGGGCGATCCATTTAGACACAAACAACTTTCCTTACACAATGAAGGCTGTGTCGTTCTATCTTCTACCCTTAACTTTTATGTTATACTGTTTTGATCTAGATATCGATACTCTATATCTATACAGCGTGATTGCAAACACAATCGTCATAGATTACCCACGTCCCTACCAAATGTACCTGGGTTGAGGTTTCCTCATCCCAGATACACTACTTTATTAATTTAGATAAGAATATATATTACCTAAAGTGTTTAGCTATTGCTCTGTCTGTTATAGGATTCACCTCTCTTCTCTGAAGCCTCACCTTTCTCTCTACCTAATGTCATCCCTGTTTACTCCTTCTCCCCCTTCTGTTTTTATCTGGTTTTTGGTTTTGGATGCTGTTAAAAATGTAGTCACTAACAGACTCTTGAGATCTATATTGCAGAAACCCACACCTAACACCGTTCCTCCGGAATCCTCCTGATGGTTTATTCATCGCTGGAGAAATGACCCTTAGTGATCTCCCACAATACGAAAGGCCTGAATATACAAGAGAAAACACAAATCCCTTCTCAGAGAATTAAAGAAAGGTAGGCTACGCTTGGTTTTCTTATAGGAAACCCACTTTAAAATGAACCAGGTCCCAAAGCTTATGTCTTCTTCACAGAGGCATACTATGCGGCCAGTGACAGTGCTAAAACTAAAGTGTCGGACTTAGCGACCTTAAAGGAGTGTTGATCTTTACCCTTATGGATAGTTTAATAGACCCTGAGGGCTGCTTTGTTTTTCTCAAAGGTACCTACACTGGCAAATGTCTACTTCCCTAATTCAGCTCATATTACTTTTTGTCAAAAGGTACTACAGGAGGCCTCCTAATTCTAGGGGGTGATTTTAACATCTCACTGAACCCTGAAGTCGATTCTTCATCTGGGAAATCCTGCATCATTTATCGAGCCCTTAAAATAATTTAAAACGGTGCCAAGGCTGAGCTCCGCCGAGGCCTCTCAGCATCCCCGTCCATCCTCGTCCGTCGGGCGTTTTTTCGCCCCGCCGGATCCTCCATCCAGCCAGGGGGAACATCCCAGCTCCGGACGGAGCCATTATTTTCAGCCAATCCACCGCCGAGACCAAGCACAGGGCCGCGGACGGCGAGACAGGCCGGTCTCCGCCGCCAACTTGCGGCCTACTCCGCATCGCGGAACCTCCGAACGGCGCCTCGCGGGACACATCCCGAGCCGGAATCCAGGACATCACACTCCGCTGGGCTCATGGGACCCCCCCTCAGGGGACAGGGGGCTGCGGTTCATTCGTTGAGGGCCTGGAGGAGAGCCAGCGCTAAGAGGTGAGACCCGGCGGCCATCTTTGTACACCTGAGGCCTACTGCAGTTTACCTGCACACCTCCTCTGACAGCTGTCCCGCATAATCCTTCAACGAGGACAGTACCCCAGTTTCTGCACAGCCTGTCCCCCCACCGGATAGCTGCCCGCCTGGACCAACCATTTCTTTGAGTCCTTTGTATACTCTAGGCCCCACCGGCAGCCATCTTGGTGCACCCGGTCCCTTCTTCCATCCTCCTGAGGCCTACTTCTGCCCAATCTACATCCTGATTAGTGCCTGGACTCTCCCTGTAACTTAGTGTGGCAGTGTTTCTTGGACTCCCCCCCCCCCACTGGCTCTCTAACCTGCTACATTCTACTTCGGGGTCACACCCCGGGTCCCTCTGCTTGACAGACATGTGATCACTTTTTGCGAGTCCTAACCGCCTTCCAATGCTCCCCTACCGCTTACAGTCGCTACTTCCACATGGGGAGCTCCACGTGTAACTGAATATATGCCTAGTCCCAACGCCTCATGGTGAAGTACGGACCGAAACACCTCCCTCAGTCGCTGTCTCCTGATCTGCAGCCCTCACAGACTCTAGATCGCTTTCTAAGCAGGCCGGCCTCCCCTGTTCCAACCCCAGGCTCTTCTACATATGCACAAGTGGCTTCCCAATTGTCCGCACCAGATAACCCAAGTCCTCTGTCCAGGAGCCACTTGGACACGATGTCCGCCCCTGTTACCGTCAAAGTACTTGATGATAAACTGCGAGCTCTCCTGCAGGACTTGACCAGCAATGTCTCTAAGGAAATGGGTAAACTCGCCCATGAATTGCGGGGGGAGCTTGCTCAGATTGGGGAACGGACTGACGTCCTGGAAACCAAATTTGATGATTTACTGCAATATGTACACGTCTTGGAAGAAGACAACGCCGGTTTGAAGCAATCCATCTCGCAGCTCCAATCTCAACAGGAGGACCTGGAGAACAGGGAACGCCGCCAAAACCTACGCATCAGAGGAGTCCCTGAGACGGTTAGTGAGGGGGAGATTAAACCATACCTACTCAGCCTCTTCAATGTTGTCTCCCCTAAAATTCCAGACATAGATTGGAGATTGGATAGGGCCCACAGATCTCTAGCCCTGATCCATTTAGACACAAACAACTTTCCTTACACAATGAAGGCTGTGTCGTTCTATCTTCTACCCTTAACTTTTATGTTATACTGTTTTGATCTAGATATCGATACTCTATATCCATACAGCGTGATTGCAAACACAATCGTCATAGATTACCCACGTCCCTACCAAATGTACCTGGGTTGAGGTTTCCTCATCCCAGATACACTACTTTATTAATTTAGATAAGAATATATATTACCTAAAGTGTTTAGCTATTGCTCTGTCTGTTATAGGATTCACCTCTCTTCTCTGAAGCCTCACCTTTCTCTCTACCTAATGTCATCCCTGTTTACTCCTTCTCCCCCTTCTGTTTTTATCTGGTTTTTGGTTTTGGATGCTGTTAAAAATGTAGTCACTAACAGACTCTTGAGATCTATATTGCAGAAACCCACACCTAACACCGTTCCTCCGGAATCCTCCTGATGGTTTATTCATCGCTGGAGAAATGACCCTTAGTGATCTCCCACAATACGAAAGGCCTGAATATACAAGAGAAAACACAAATCCCTTCTCAGAGAATTAAAGAAAGGTAGGCTACGCTTGGTTTTCTTATAGGAAACCCACTTTAAAATGAACCAGGTCCCAAAGCTTATGTCTTCTTCACAGAGGCATACTATGCGGCCAGTGACAGTGCTAAAACTAAAGTGTCGGACTTAGCGACCTTAAAGGAGTGTTGATCTTTACCCTTATGGATAGTTTAATAGACCCTGAGGGCTGCTTTGTTTTTCTCAAAGGTACCTACACTGGCAAATGTCTACTTCCCTAATTCAGCTCATATTACTTTTTGTCAAAAGGTACTACAGGAGGCCTCCTAATTCTAGGGGGTGATTTTAACATCTCACTGAACCCTGAAGTCGATTCTTCATCTGGGAAATCCTGCATCATTTATCGAGCCCTTAAAATAATTTAAAACGGTGCCAAGGCTGAGCTCCGCCGAGGCCTCTCAGCATCCCCGTCCATCCTCGTCCGTCGGGCGTTTTTTCGCCCCGCCGGATCCTCCATCCAGCCAGGGGGAACATCCCAGCTCCGGACGGAGCCATTATTTTCAGCCAATCCACCGCCGAGACCAAGCACAGGGCCGCGGACGGCGAGACAGGCCGGTCTCCGCCGCCAACTTGCGGCCTACTCCGCATCGCGGAACCTCCGAACGGCGCCTCGCGGGACACATCCCGAGCCGGAATCCAGGACATCACCCTCCGCTGGGCTCATGGGACACCCCCTCAGGGGACAGGGGGCTGCGGTTCATTCGTTGAGGGCCTGGAGGAGAGCCAGCGCTAAGAGGTGAGACCCGGCGGCCATCTTTGTACACCTGAGGCCTACTGCAGTTTACCTGCACACCTCCTCTGACAGCTGTCCCGCATAATCCTTCAACGAGGACAGTACCCCAGTTTCTGCACAGCCTGTCCCCCCACCGGATAGCTGCCCGCCTGGACCAACCATTTCTTTGAGTCCTTTGTATACTCTAGGCCCCACCGGCGGCCATCTTGGTGCACCCGGTCCCTTCTTCCATCCTCCTGAGGCCTACTTCTGCCCAATCTACATCCTGATTAGTGCCTGGACTCTCCCTGTAACTTAGTGTGGCAGTGTTTCTTGGACTCCCCCCCCCCCACTGGCTCTCTAACCTGCTACATTCTACTTCGGGGTCACACCCCGGGTCCCTCTGCTTGACAGACATGTGATCACTTTTTGCGAGTCCTAACCGCCTTCCAATGCTCCCCTACCGCTTACAGTCGCTACTTCCACATGGGGAGCTCCACGTGTAACTGAATATATGCCTAGTCCCAACGCCTCATGGTGAAGTACGGACCGAAACACCTCCCTCAGTCGCTGTCTCCTGATCTGCAGCCCTCACAGACTCTAGATCGCTTTCTAAGCAGGCCGGCCTCCCCTGTTCCAACCCCAGGCTCTTCTACATATGCACAAGTGGCTTCCCAATTGTCCGCACCAGATAACCCAAGTCCTCTGTCCAGGAGCCACTTGGACACGATGTCCGCCCCTGTTACCGTCAAAGTACTTGATGATAAACTGCGAGCTCTCCTGCAGGACTTGAGCAGCAATGTCTCTAAGGAAATGGGTAAACTCGCCCATGAATTGCGGGGGGAGCTTGCTCAGATTGGGGAACGGACTGACGTCCTGGAAACCAAATTTGATGATTTACTGCAATATGTACACGTCTTGGAAGAAGACAACGCCGGTTTGAAGCAATCCATCTCGCAGCTCCAATCTCAACAGGAGGACCTGGAGAACAAGGAACGCCGCCAAAACCTACGCATCAGAGGAGTCCCTGAGACGGTTAGTGAGGGGGAGATTAAACCATACCTACTCAGCCTCTTCAATGTTGTCTCCCCTAAAATTCCAGACATAGATTGGAGATTGGATAGGGCCCACAGATCTCTAGCCCCAAAGCCCCCGGCTGGGGCCAACCCTAGAGACATCATTGTACGCTTCCACTACTACGACAGCAAAGAAGCGCTGACCATGGCCACCCGTAACAAGTCACGTCTGGAATTTAAAGTGGCCAAGATACAAATTTTCAGCGACTTATCCCCTATAACCTTGGCCAAACGTCGCAGCTTTCGTCCTGTAACTACCCATCTGCAAAATCACCAGTTCCTGTATTGCTGGGGTTTCCCCTTTCGTCTCTCGGCTTCTAAAGATGGGACTCAATACTCCATGAGGGATCTTCAGGAAAGTGAAGCTTTCATACGCAATTTGGGTTTACTACCTCTGCCAGATGAAGACCCCCATCCCGCTTCCAACGACGCCCAGACCCACGTCTATCCCGGCTCGGATTTGGACTCCAGCTCGCCAGAAATCGCAGAAATCCTTCCCTACTCCCCAGCGTAACTTGCATCCCAGAATGCCTCCTTGAAGAGAAATCTCAAATGTCGGGTCTGGTTGGACTCGACCTCTGCCCCTATTTCAACATGTTTTTTCTTTTTTTTTCCCCCCTTGACAGGGGATGTCCGCACCCTTAGTTATAGGTTGTGACTTTTCTTTTCTCCCCATTTTTGGTTGACTGGGACTATGGTATATTGTTCCTATTGCTTGTAACTTTTGCTGGAAGGTGGCGGGGTCTCTCCAGATGAGCTGGAACCCCTGATGTGCCTCCTTTTGTTCCGCGGCTGCGGACTCCTGGGTGGTTTTTACCCCCCAGGCCTTTTTTCTACTACCTATGGTTTATTTTTCAATTTTTTAGGCCTTTTTTTGGCCTTTTTTTCATTTTTTGCTTATTTTGGATGCTTTCTTTCTCACTCTTTAGATGCATTGTTGATATTTTATGTTTTCACTTGCTTTTCATCCCTAGGATACACCACGATTTCCAGTATTTCCTTGGTCTGTACAGGTATATTTGGTTACTGTATGTTAAATATGGGTACTTTAAGCTCCAATTACTTAATGCACAATGGCTTTGAGGGTACTTACTTATAATGTTAAGGGCTTGAACTCTGTTCATAAGCGTTGGTTGGCTCTGAAGGAGTTCAAGTCCTCCAACGCAGATGTGGTCCTAGTCCAGGAGACTCACTTCCGCCCAGGGGGTTCTCTAAAATTTGCTGCCAAACATTTTCCGGTTTCTTTTATGGCCTCCGACCCCTCTGGTAAAGCCGGGGTCGCGATACTGATTAAAAAAACCTGTCCGTTACGGGTGAAGTCCTCTTTCCTTGACCCGCAGGGTAGATATATTCTCCTGGACTGTGACTACCTATCTCGCTCTCTTACTATAATTAATATTTATGCCCCCAATTCGGGTCAGGTTCAGTTCCTCACTGGGGTCTTGGATACGCTGGGCGCATATGCCCAGCCGTTCATGATCATCGGCGGGGACTTTAACATGACTATGTCCGCTAGGAGGGATAGACAAACCCTATTCTCAGGTAACCCCTCCTGTAAAACTGAACGTCAATCCACTGCGTTTCGCAAACTCATTAGGTCCCATAACCTTCTAGACATTTGGAGGATTAAACACCCTACACATCGGCAATTCTCTTTCTATCCCCCCCCACATAAGATGTACTCTAGACTGGATTATATTTTTGTAACGGCACCTCTACTGACGTCGGCAGTAGCCGGGGAGTTGAACCCCATGACATGGTCGGATCATGCCTCGGTTCAGCTTGACCTCGCCCTCTCCTCTTCTACACCCCGGACTTGCCACTGGAGACTTAATGATTTCCTTCTCTGTGACTCGGTCACTGAGGCTCATTTGTCCCAAAGTTTAACTGACTTTTTTCAACTTAACGTAGGATCTGTGCGGGACGTGTCCACCCTATGGGAGGCTCACAAGGCCTTCTTCAGAGGAATATGTATTTCTGCCGGCTCCCGCCTTAAGCGGGACTTGGCTGCGCAGAGGCTTGACATCCTTTCACAATTGCAAAAAGCTGAGGCTCTGCCCTTATCCTCCCCTTCGGTGTCCCGTCTTCGCACAGTGACCTCCTTACGCGAAAGGTTAAAATCTCTGGACATGCATAAGTGCTCCAAAGCCCTACTCTGGGCAAAACAGAAATTTTACGAGTTCGCCAACAAGCCTCATAGGATGTTGGTGAATAAGCTCAAACCCCGCCCATTTCACTCTTATCCTGATCTTCTTATGCAGTCAGATGGCACTCCGACTTACTGCCCCTTAACGATGACTAAAGTTTTTGGTGCTTTTTATAAAAAATTATATAACTGCCTGACTTCCGATCCCAATCACTTGTCTCTCAAGAAAACTTTAATGACTTTTGTACCTCTTTGAAATTGCCAATGTTGTCCTCTTCTCAGGTGGACACCCTGAACGCTGCCGTCACACCAGAGGAATTGGCAGCGGTAGTAAAAGCACTCCGTCCCACAAATCCCCAGGCCCAGACGGACTTCCTTACATCTATTATAAATGTTTCCTCCCGACTCTCAGCCCCCATTTACTAAATCTTTTTTCCTCTTTACAGAAAGGAATAGTACCTCATTCCCAGTTTCTACATGCACACATAACGGTTATCCCGAAGCCGGGTAAATCCCCTACCCTACCGGACAATTACAGACCCATAGCTTTACTTAACTCCGATTATAAGATCTTTACCAAAATTCTAGCTAATAGACTTTCCTTGATGATTCCCGCCCTGGTCCATAATGATCAGGTGGGATTTGTCCTGGGTAGACGAGCCGGTGACAACACTAGACGTACCATCGACCTCATAGACCTGCTCGATAAGACATCCCGCCCTGCCATTATTTTAAGTTTAGACGCACAAAAAGCTTTTGACAGGTTGGGATGGCCGTATATGTTTGCCACACTCCAGCGTTTTGGATTTTCTGGTTCTTTCCTGTCAGCTCTGCAGGCCTTGTACTCGCTACCCACGTCTCAGGTCCAACTGGCATCTTATAGGTCCCTGCTCTTTACGCATAGTAATGATACTAGACAGGGTTGTCCCCTCTCCCCCCTGCTGTTTATATTATGCCTTGAGCCCTTGGCCGCAGCTATAAGGGATGACCCGGACATAAGCGGCGTCTCCCTCAGGTTGAAGGACTATAAGCTGTCTCTTTTTGCCGATGACATCCTCCTCACCTTGACGAAACCCCACATCTCCCTTCCCAAACGTCATACACTCCTAGATGCATTCAGTAGACTCTCGGGATATAAGGTCAACACGACTAAAACTGAAGCGCTCCCCATTCACATCCCTCCCCCACTTCTAGCTTCTTTAAAAAATGAATTCCCCTACCATTGGTGCCCTGTCTCCCTCAAGTACCTTGGCATTAATTTAACCGCTACATATAATTCCTTATACGAAGCTAACTTTGTTTCTCTGATTGCGGAAACGCATAGCTTGCGCCGAAGCTGGTCAACTTGCCCATTATCCCTCCTGGGTAGGATTAATGTATTAAAAATGGCCATACTCCCTAAGTTTTTATATCTCTTTGAAGCGTTACCAATTGCAATATCCATGCCTCAGCTTAGGAATATTCAACGGGCCTTTACCAAATTTATATGGGGAAATAAAATGCACAGAATCGCCCAGACCGTGGTCTTTGCTCCACGGTCCCAAGGGGGATTAGGAGCTCCTGATATAGTGAAGTATTTCTATGCGACTCACCTTCTGCCGGCTATCTCCTGGTCATCGTATTTCTCTACCAGTAGATGGTCGGAACTAGAGATGAGCGTTGTCAGTCCTGTTCACCCTTGCTCTATGCTGTGGTCAGATTTGCCCTCCTCTATGGTTCAGCTTAGACGCATACTCCTTGGGCCGATGCTATTTTCTTTATCCATATGGAAAAAATGTCACAGGAGGTTCTCTCTCTCTTCTCCATGCTCACCTCTGCTGAATGTTATTTTCAACCCAGACCTACCAGACAGCCTCTCCCTGAAGAATATGTTCCCCTGGTTTAGTTCGGGTATCTTCCAACTTCGCCACTTGGTACACCCGATATCCCGTAAATTCCTATCCTTTCTAGAGCTTCAGAATAAGTATGATATCCTGAACCAACTTTTTTTCTCATATCTCCAATTCAAACACTATTTTCATTCCAGATCCCCTGATCTGGCTTTGGTCAACCCTAGTACCTTTGAAACCTTATGCTCCCAGGGTCCTTGCCAGAAGGGTCTAATATCCTCCATATATAGCATACTTCATAATTCAACCACCCCCAACACGGAAACTCACCTCTAGATGAGGAGATGGGCCACTGTTTTACAGACTCCCTTAACTATCTCTCAATGGCAGGATATCTGGATGTCTACCTCCAAAGTCTCTAGGTGTGTGGAGCAGAGAGAGACAGCTTATAAGATACTGATGTTCTGGTACAAAACTCCTGAAATGTTGCATAAATACGACCCCTCTATATCTAAGCTGTGTTGGAGATGCCTGCGACATGAGGGCACTCATTATCATATTTTTTGGAGTTGCCCTTTGATTGTACCCTTTTGGTCTATGGTCCAATCCCTGCTCCATACTATGCTGGGGTTTAATTATGCATCTTTATTTGCCAATCTGTGGTGTATCCTTTTTCCTTTCCCCCCAATGTTATATATCAAGATACCAACATTTGATATCCCGCCTGCGGCAGTTTTTGCTGTTACATTTGCAATGTTAATTTTGTTTGTATGTATTGGAAGCATTATTATTTTTGTTCTGCAAATGAAAACTTTTTCTCAATAAATATACATTTAAAAAAAAATAATAATAATTTAAAACTCTATTGAAATCCCTACAGTTGATAGAAACCTGGAGACGCTGGAGACTTTACATTTCACTCAATTCCACATGACCACTATTCACGCATAGATTACCTGTTCATCAGCCAAAGAGATCTGCAGACTGTGACCATGCTCCAATATCACTTATATCAGACCTATGTATACACACACATAAATCGAATACATGGAGACTAAACGCCTCTCTATTGACAGACCCCAGCCTGCTACCCAAAATCATGACAGCACTCTCAGACTTTTTCAAACTCAATACCACCCCAGACATGGACCCCATGATGATTTGGGAAGCACACAAATGTACTCTCAGGGGGGAATTGATGAAAATGTGATCCCAATGCAAAAAGGGGAAATCAACAATCTAGCAGTGAAAATTTATAGACTATAAACTCTGCACAAACAGTCCCTGTCTGTCCAGTCTGCAGGATAATTATTAGATACGATACTAGGAAAGCCCTACAGCAGATATTCGAGGCTAAAACCAAAAGACTACTATTCTTTAAAAAAAAGTATATTATGAGTCAGGCGACAAAACGGGCAGATTCCTAGCCAGAGCTCTAAAAGACACTAATGCTTCCAAAAACATTATGGGGATCAGAACACAGGACCTGTCATTAGCTGTTACTACAGACACCATAGCAGCACACTTCCATCAGTTCTACACAAAACTGTACAACCTCCCACACCAGCACAAACCCTCTGAGATGATGGGGGACAGAATACAAGATTACTTAAACAAGAGCGGACTCCCTAAATTAGGGGATGTGGAGACAACCTCCTTAGAGGATAAGATCACCTTATCAGAAATTCAGCTGGCAATTAAGGGCCTCAAGTCATGGAAAAGCACGGGGCTTTCACATCCACTTACTATAAAACCTTTAGTGACATTTTATTGGCCTCCTTGACCAGAGCCCGAACTCCTTGTCTTCACACAGACCAGTGCCACCTGACTTCCTCTCAGTCTATATAACAGTAGTACCTATCTCCTTATTAAAAATAGACATTAAGCTGCTAGAAAAAGTTATGGCCAACAGGCTGAGACAACTTCTTTCTGACTTGATAGGCCCAGGGCAAGTCGGCTTTATGCCAGGTAGAGAGGCGAAAGACAATGTGACCAAGACCCTCCTTTTAACACACCCTGTGCATATGCAAGAACTGAACAAAAAAGTTTGGATGGCCAGGACTTTGAGGGCCTTCTCCAGTCTATGGATGCACAGAATGCCTTCAATAGGCTCTCCTGGGACTATATGCTAGCCACCTGTGAACACGTCGGTTTAGGCCCACACAGGACAGCGTGGATTTCCTCCCTCTATCAAAACCCATCTGCTAGGTTAAAGATAAATGGCACATTATCACATAAGGTCGTGATAGCAATCGGAACAAGGCAAGGGTGCCCCTATTGCCACTACTGTTCATTCTATACCTAGAATCATTCATCAGAGTGATCAACAGTGACAAATCAATTACAGGTTTTGAAATATCAGACAAAGAGTACAAGAATTCAGCCTATACTGAAGATCTGGTATTCTTCTTGACCAAACCACACACCACTATACCCAATTTGGTAAAATAATTTACAAACTATGGATATATATCCAATCTTAAAATTAACATTTCAAAATCTGAGGCCATGAATATCATCTTAACAGAAGAACTGAATAGAAATAAGGTTAATTCACCATTCCGATGGATGCCTCAGTCATTCAAATATCTAGGAGTATGGCTGACCCCACAGTAAACCACCATGTATGAATGAAACTTTCCACAACTACTGCAGAGGACATTGAAAGACTTGTAGACCTGGCACACTAGATACTTCTCATGGTTCGGAAAAGCCTCTATCCTTAAAATGACCATCCTCCCCAAACTATTATATCTTTTAAGAACGTTGCCAATTAAAATCCCTAAAAGTTTTTTTTTAAATCATTGCAATCCATGCCTCTGCAATTTATCTGGGGACACAAAAAATACAAAATCAAATTTTTATTACTTACTAGACCTAAGGAACATGGCGGTATGGGATTGCCGCACTTCCATTACTACCTCGCCTCCCACCTAACGAGAGTGATTGATTGGCACTGCTATGGCAACTCCAAAGACTGGGTCACACTAGAGACATCCCTGAGCTCAATTCCTCTGAAGTTTTCCCCGTGGATTCCATGGAAAAGCCATAGCCAATCCATAAAACAACACCCATTGACAGTCACCACTTTAAGCTTGTTTCACATTGTGACTAAAAAATCCAAATTAACCTCTTTACTTAGCCCACTAACCCCACTGAGGAACAACCCTGACTTTACCCCGGGAACTGAGAATATAGCCTTCCAAGAACTAGACCCTAAACAACAGCTTATGGTAGGAGACTGCCTATACAATGGTCAAATTAAGGACATTACCTTGTTAAAAGATGACAACAGCCTTATATGTCTACCCCTCTGGTCCTACTTTCAAATTCGTAGCTTTGTTAATGACAAGACAAGGAAACCATTTTTTCTAGAGCACTGACTGATCTAGAGTCAGTGTTTTCTAGAGGTCACAACTTTGAAAGGGCGGCGTCAGTCACCTATGCATGATTAAAAGAAACTCTAAGATGTGAGTGAGGATATATTCAAGAGGGAATGGTCAAGGGCTCTGTAGATGGATATTACAGATAATCAATGGAAAATAGCTTGTAGCCGCTCCATTAGCACTAAAACAAAGGAGACAGCATACAAGCTCTTGACGCATTGGTACGCCACCCTGGCCAAACTAAAAAGATGGTTCCTCCATACCGCCGACAGTTGTTGGAGATGTGAAGAAGAGACAGGCACCCTCCTACTCATATAGTGGGATTGCCCAGTGTTGAGTGCCTTTTGGAGAAAAGTCAGGGAGACCATAGGGCAAATCACGGAGACTGCAATCACATTGGATACAGCCTGTTGCCTGCTCCACATCACTAACTTCCCGCTTAGACGATACAAAAAGTCCTTGACCAAGCATTTGCTAAATGCTGGCAAGACTTTTATACCGTTTCTATTGAAAAGCACTTAGGCCCCATCTATACAGGACTGGCTGAGTAAAGTCTGAGATTTGCCAGATGGAAGAAGCACTAGCCCAAACCTCAGACAAAGTGGAGAGATACCATAAAACTTGGGCTCCGTGGTTTACCTTTAAAGTTTCAGTTGCCATGAAAACCTAATGAATTAATAAGCGAAAAGTAGAGAACTCAGCGGATCTACCTCCAGGACACCAGCAGTATAATCGCTATGCTACACAAAAACCTGAATGAATGTGAAGAGAGTCTTTCCAAGACAAGAGTTTATATCTCCTGACTTTCCTTTCCTCTAACGTTCCTTTCCCTTCTCTAACCCTCTCTATCTACTGAGAATTAAGAAATCAAAGCTAGATACTTCAACATACATCACTAAATGAATGTGATAACCGATTTAACCATCATATAGCGCTCAAAGTTAAAGTGGAAGTAAACTCCCCTATCGTTTTATGCCAAGGAAGCTGCCATCTTTGCCTCTGTTTAATCTTCAACTGCTATGGTGCTGCACATGTGATTCGTTATGACACCAGCCATTGGATGGTTTGATAGTTTGGCTGAGAGCACAGCCAATGTGCAGTTTGCATTCCCGGGATGCCTTTTTTTTTAAATTGTTTAAATCCATGGGTTTATTTCCACTTTACTACAACCTCAGACTGTTATGAAGATAAAATGCCTTTGAACATTATGTGATGGTACACTGAGTTATAGGTTCAACGTTATATAACCATTTTTGTTACCAAATTCATTTTAACATGGAACACCTTAAGATGCATGACTGTGCGGTTAAACTGTCCTTGCTATCCGCTTTGATTTGTAAAACTGAATATGACTTCAATAAACTTTTGATGTTTGAAAATAAATAAATAAATAAATACACGATTAAACACCTAAAGACATATAGGTTTAGTTCTTGGAAGGCACTGACTGACTGGTTGAATCAATTACTTAAGATGACTGCAGCGATAAATAAGTGGAGATACAGGTGTTACTATAGCTACTGGATCAACTTGGTAAGAAAGTAGACCAGTGGAAGCTCTTGCATTGTTTTAGTGTCCCCAGTGATATCCTTGGTAGCAGATCAGTGTATGTGAGATTGATATTCAATTAATTTGTAGAATATGGTAGGCCCAGCCCAGCACATAAGGCCCAGGTAACAACCTGTAGCAGGAAAGACTGAAGCACACCCAAGGTGCTTTGTTAAAGCTAAGCCCAACCTACCGACAACAAGGTCATCACTGATTGGCTAGTTCACAAACACGCTGTCCTCTGGATCCCTCAACGGAATCTGGAAGATCTGGAATATCAATATGCATGTAAACGAAAGCCCTCAACAATACCAGATGTATATATAGCCTTGGGCTTTTATTACTGTATGTCCAAATATATCAGAAGAATAGTCAATATTCTTCTGTTAGCACTGTTAGAGTCTGCAGCCTCCCTTCTTAACGCATGAACTAGGGGAATCCCACTAACAAATTAACACAAAAATTATCATACAAATAAAAAAGGATAGCGAGAGAGAGTGCTGCTCTTAGTGTAGCATTTTTTAAAAAGCCATAACAATAATAAAACCATCTTTATTTTACTTACATGTAATAGTAGCGTAAATCACATTAATAAAAGGTTCCACTAGTATACCTCCCAGCCCACCACCCATAGGTTGGATTCCAGCAGGCTCATAAGAGCTCCTTTGTGGGACGCTGCCTATTTGGACGAGTACACTGCCATTTCATGGAACCTTTTATTAATGCAATTTACACCACTATTACCTGTGAGAGGAATACGGATGGTTTTATTATTTTTATGATAATACTTCCCTAAGAGTGTCTTTCTTTCTCTCTCTCTCTGTTTGTCCTGTTTTATTTTTGAGTCTGGAAGATGACATGTCATTGGAAACCAATGAGCACAAAGTACTGGAAAAGTCAATGAACTACAAACAAAAAAGTGCAGGTTTAAAGAGACTTTAAGGAACACATCTCTACACGTTTGGAACTCAGGCTACCTATTAAGGCAAACTTTTTTCAGCTATTCATGCTTTATTATTGACAACACATAACACAGTAATATCCAATACAATATATTGGCTATACGATTCCTTGGGATACTACCCTTGCATTATCTGCACACTAGGAACACTTTTTAGTGCTCGCTGCTCAGCCTGACAACAATACAATGTTTAACTGATTTTACCACAATCCTGAAAGAAATATAGTGCTGTTTTGCCAGTTATATAGATAGCGACACAATGGACCATCTACTGACTGGTTTATAAAAATACACAAATGATAATATGCAATGGCAACTGCGTAAAATGTGAAAGTCACATTATAATGACTTTCAGGTAAATATTGTTATAGTATAATGTATGCTCATAAATTAACTAATTTTAATGTTAGCTGTTGTGTATGTTATTGCAATAAGATAACCAGCACATTGATAATCCCTCATCAGTAGTGTGAAAGTTTTATTAATAACCTAAAAGAGGCACTATAATCTGATTTGTTTATAGGCAGTACTCCAGGGATAGCTCAAGCTTTTATTATATAACATATAAACCTGCTGTTATTAGTAGTTCTATCATTCCCAATTGTTTTACTTGTTGATCCTGCCAGTGCTGCTGTTATTCCCTTATTTCCTGTTGAAAACCTGACAACACTATACTGAACTTGTAGCCTTGTCAGTCTCTGATCTATGTCTTCCTATTTATATGCATATCACCACATCAAGGATAGAAGCATTGTTGGCTATGAGTGAGCGAGGGTAGGAACCACAGTGAATGGTGATGTAGGACTAGAGACCTCCCATCTGCCTGTAAGGCAATGTATTGATGGTCACATGATCACCAAAAATACATGATAAACAAAGTTGTCTAAAAGCAAGGTTTGTTAAACAAAAATAATCAAGGATCACTAAATAAGGCTATTCAGACAGTACTGATCTATACTGTATGTGCTACAGTAGGCTTGCCGTATACTTTATAGCAGTGTTCCAGCCGCAAAAATATATTTTTTTTAAAAGTCAGCAGCTACAAACAGTCAGCAGCTACAAACATTGCAGCTGCTGACTTTTATCAAGGACATTTACTTGTCCAGGGAGCCCGGGTTGTCGCCCCCCCCACCCCACAGGCAGATCCATCTATCGGATCGGGTGCAGGCACTGCCATTGTAACTAAGGGAAACTGGCACAGCCGGTTTCCTACTGAGCATGTGCGAGTCATGCGCCACTTTCTGAATGGCCCTGTCATCTTCTGGGACACACACAGGTCCCAGAAGGCAGCGGGGGAAAAGGAGGAAATTATGCACTGGGCCACGGCCAAGCTAGGACAGAATTACACTATGTACTTCAGAAAAGGTAAGAAAGATTTTTTTTTTTAATTTATAGCATTATTTTGTTTATTTTTCAGCTGCAAACATAAATAACAGCTAAAAAAAAAAAAAAAACACTGACAATTTAAGCAGCAACTCCACAGGCATAGTACGGTGCACGCCACATTCATAGTAAAGTTTTGACATTTTGACAAGCTGTTTAAACACAGCATATGACAGGTACATATTGCCACAATGGTTTAAGTAATATAGCTGAGTTTGTCTAAGGCAAGAGTCTGGTAGTCAGGGCAGTTTAATAAGGGGCCATGTTATGCTGTACCCAGGGGCTTTGCTAACATGATCCATTAGGCCATTCAGCCACTAGGGATTGAAAACTGAAGACCGAAAAAAGAAAGTTTAGGAAGCAATATCCTAGTTTCCAGGCAAACGATTTAGGTTTATGAAACAATTGCATACACATACAGTGGTGAATTAGCTATGTTTGGTGTTTAAAATAACACTGCAGCAAAACAATAGTGTACTCTGCTAAATGTATGAGGTTATAATTTGTACCAAAAGTATTCAGCATATGAATTAACAATTTCACATGTCTTTATGCATATTTTATCCACATTTACATGCCGACCAAGCTGTCCAGCAAGAGTGACAGCTACAGGGTTTGAGACAAACCACATAGCCCTGCCATGGCTGCTGAAAGCATTGGAGCTGCCACAGAAGTGGCTAGAATGGGTTTGGATTCAAGTATTATTAAGCAATTAGGAAGGACAATGAATAGTATGGATAATTGGACATTCATTTGTCTTTTGGGCATGCAAAAGAGCATCATCCCGGATTTATACAGAGTCTCTCGATCTGGATCCTAGTCTTTTTTCAGTGTGTTGGCATGGTAAAAGAGGTTTGGTTTGGGGGGAACTTCTGACCGAGCTGGGTACTATGGCGTATGGTTATCCTCTCATCATTGATCCTTCATTTGTGAGGAAATCACATAGGTAACCAAAAAAAACGTTGAATTTAATCTTTCAAATGAAACATTACATTCGGACTATCAAGGCATTGTATCCCAGTTTGGTCAATTATTTTCTCCAAAATAATTCCTAGATACAAGTGGCTGAGCTCTGTAGTTTTTCACCCCTTTTGAAAAAATGTAAAAAAAAAACCCATATAAATAGGAGTTATTGAAAAGTTTATGGCGCTCGGTTATGGTTTCTCATATCATCATTTAGAATTAGAAGGTGGTATCCTGGGCCTTTATCGGAAGGATGGAATTCACTTGGCTGATATCAGTTTGGATATAATGAACAATAATCTCTAGACATGAATTGAGCAGGCCGCGGTTTGGGTTTAGCCAGGAGGGCTTGCAGCCCTCCTGTCTGTGTGGGACAGTTTTATAAATACTGATGTGGTTTTGTAATACAGCTTGAGCTGTAATAGCTGAGCTGAGTAAATGGTTATAGTATATTTAAGTTGGTTTAACTATCTATGGTGATGTGTGAATAATTTTTACAATTATATTAAAACCAATAATAAAGGCCACATTTTTGTTCCAAATGATCTAGAGTGGTTTATTTATTTAACATGCCTGGCGATTGTTTAATACATTGCTGCTTGTGATTCCATATAAGGAAAAAGGGAATAGGGGTTTCAAGGCCCCCCCTTTTCCTCATGGGAGCAGAGTAGCAGGAGTTTAAAGTCTCCCATCATGTCAGGGGCTCATGGCTTTGGGGGAGTCTTGTGATCCCTGAAGAGGGGAGCTTTGAAAATAGATAGAAGGTTCTGGAACCCCTAGGGGGTGTGGATAGGGTCCAATGCCAGTCACCGGTGGATGGGTTAGCTGCAGGAGCTCCCCAACCCTCCCTCCCTTGTCACGGCCTTTATATGTATAATTATAAGGGGGACAGTTTAATGAATACTGATGTGGTTTTGTAATAGAGCTTGAGCTGTAATAGCTGAGCTGAGTAAATGGTTATTGTATTTTTAAGTTGGTTTAACTATCTATGGTGATTTAGTGTGAATCGTTTTTACAATTATATTAAAACCAATAATAAAGGTCACGGATAATTTTTTTTCCAAATGATCTTGAGTAGTTTATTTATTTAATATGTCTGGTGATTGTTTAATATATTGCTGCTTGTGATCCCATAATTAATACCCAAGTTGCAGCAATGACATTGGAAGATCTAGATGACATTTGTGTTGACTGTAAGCATGAAATGCTTAGGAAAGTGAATGGAATGTCATTGAAAACCTGTGAAAAATTACATTTTGCTAGTTTCTCCCCTTTTAAATCTGACATACTTTTTTCTTATTGTTATAATGATTTCACAAAACCATTTTTTCCCTGCATGTGTCACAATGTAGCATTAAAAGGGGAATAAAGCTCCTATAAAGTGAACGCTTACATTCATATTGAGATTTAACATTTCATTAGGCCACATAAAAGTTATATTAATGAGATATAATTTTAATTTTAATCAGCATACATTGATGATTATATTTTGGGTTAGTATATTGCCAAATATAAAAAAAAATGTTTTACTACAACATTGACAAAAAAAGCAACTCTGGGACTCAAAGAGAAGGTTAAAAAAAGGCCCTGGTTAAAGTTAAAAGTGTTATCTGGAGTTAGGTTTTATTTTATCACTTACTAAAAGTGGAAATAAATCTTTGCAATAAAAAATAGGCTCATGGGAGCTATTAGTCTAATAGTTAGTATGCACAGCATATTAGCACATTATGGCAGACTCACCTTGAAAGTGATACCCTCCAGCGCTTAGGTGGCAGCACTTCCATTGGTTTATGGGCACTTCTATTTTCTCTTGGTTTTCCTCCAGGTTTCAGACCTTCAGCTACTTGAGGACCTCATTCCCTGGCACCCCTCTAAGTATAACTTAAGTTAAATGAAGGTGATTGCTAAGAATTTGGTATTTGGCAGTTTCTGGCTCTCCCTTTTCTCTCTTATGGGTTTCCCCTTGTTAGCTGTCTCCAGGCAGGAATTTCCTTATCAGCTGTCACCAGGTAGATCTGCCAGTATTCTATCAGCTCTTATTGGCTCTGAACTTGGAAACCAATTATAGATCTTTAAATATTTTAGATTCTGAGGCTCCTGTCAACAGGTGGATCTTCAATCAAGAGGAGCTGCCCCTCCCTCCACAAGTTGTGGCTATCCTTTATTGGGGGTATTGTTGCCCACATTTGTGGGTGGATAGTGTATTTAAGTAATTTAATTAACTAGTAAAATTTAGCTTAAGTTTTGGGGACAAAGTTTTTGATGTTTTGTATTTATTTGAAAGTTTAGTTTGGTTTATGGTTAGTATTATTTTTTATAAAGTTCTTATTGTTTATTGATATGTTGTTAACCCCAATAAAGGCCCCAGATTAAAATATTTTCAAAGACGATTGTCTTGTTTATTTCATTAACTTTTCTTTTCAGCTTATTTTATTATTACTCTTGTTTAGGGTGCTGTACAGGGTCTGCAATCTCATGTAACTCCTCTTACATTTTTAAGTTACCAACTGCTAAATTGTAGAAAGTAAGTTAAATAATTTGAAACTTAAAGATGCAGCCCAGGTAAACATAACATCCCTGAGTTTACAATCACTGAAAACATAGCCTAGCTGCTTAGTGGTCTATTTTCATACTTTCATTGATCCTATACATCCGATTGCCAAACCCTCTAATATCCTGTAGTTGGTTGTAACTTTGTCATGCAAAATTCAAGCTAAACTTTCACTGCTTCTTAGTAAATGTTTTATATTAGTTGTTGGTCCTGTTCTATTTAAAAAATGTGTGAGATCTAACGTAGGTCTTAGATTGGTGTTGCCACGGTGAACTTAAACAGTGGAATAAGGTGGAGCATATTTTGTCGGGAATGCCACTTGAGTCCCTACCATGGTGCCAGACAGATCTACCCCGGCAGGTACTGGATCATCCCATGATAGGGGAGATTAGGAAGATCTGTCAGAAAGCGTCCCGAGATTTTTCAGTAGCGACATTACAGCCGCTGCTCACGTCCATAGTGGGAAATATGGCTTTTGCCCCCTTACTCCAAGACCCCAAATTTCAAGACCTGAAAATAGTGGATTTCTCACAGGCCCTACACTTTGTTGTCAACGGACAATGGATGACTATACAGCAAACCATGGAAGATCCAGGTCTGTCAGGATTGTCTTTTTGGCAAAAAATACAGCTGGCTCACTTCCTTGGATCCCTTCCCCCTCCAGAATCATTTCAGAGGTGTCTTACCACCTTCGTACTGCTTTGCCTAGATCAGTCTCCACTTCCCCATGGGGTTTCTCTAACATCCTGCAGTCTTACTGGACTGAAGTACACCGAATTGTCCGAAAATTCACTGATGGAGCCATACCAAGAGATCCAGCTTTTTTCCTCATGCACCACCCCAATATAAAGTAAAGCATATAGGTAGTCCATTTTGCCCCTCCTGATCACAGCCACGAAGGGATGCATCCTGCTGTTCTGGAAGCAGACGCCGCCTCCATCGATTGCCACCTGGCTGAAAGAGGTTGCCGACATTAATGCAATGAAAGATTTGGTAGCCACAGAGAAGGGCCTCCGCAAGAAATTTTCTAAAAAAATGGTTTTATTGGCACAAGTTTGTTTACTCTGAGGAGTATGCGGAACTAGCTTTATGATCTCTCGCAAAGTGCGGATGTACTCGCAGAACCCTCTGGCCTTTTTTTTCTCCTTCTCTCCATTCCCCGCCCCCCCATTCTCCATTCTCCTCCTCTCCTTTTTCTTGCTAGGGCCCTATAGGTCTATTCTAATGCTGATGTTCTTATTACACGGTCTCTACCATGGAGAATTGTCATACGGGATACGGAGACACCTTAGATCTGGACACTCGTCTTTGGAATCCAATACATGAGTGTGGTCTCTGTATTTACTGTGTGTTCTTTTGCAAAAATAAAGTATTGGAGAAAAAAAAAATGTGTAAGGAGCTGACATACTAGAAAGAAGAGGATACAAATCCATCG
Organism: Lithobates pipiens; assembly: GCF_037356315.1. Classification (NCBI taxonomy): domain Eukaryota; kingdom Metazoa; phylum Chordata; class Amphibia; order Anura; family Ranidae; genus Lithobates; species Lithobates pipiens. The sequence continues at coordinate 355,206,680 of NW_027507748.1, read as the reverse complement.
TGCAGACCTTTCAGCAGATGTCAGACTAAAAATCTGAGAACCAAGGTTAAATATTTTTGTAATATCAGCAAAAAATAAATGATTTAAAGTCTATACTATTAAACTCAATATTTTTGAATGCAGGATTACAAATTCATTATTTTGCTTATGCTTTTTACCAATTGTATTTGTTTGGCTTCTGTGTTTTTGCACAGCACCCTTCCTTTTTTTATTTTCTTTATTCAGGCAACTGTACAAGAAATGCATAACAAGCAACTGATGCCAAGATCACTTTATTCTTTTTACATTAGAGGACTATTGTATCAATGTCTCTCTTATAAGAACAGCAGTTAATTCTCCTTGGGTACCAATCAGATAAACATGTGTATATCTGACTGGCAGCTAAAAGGAATACCTCCAGCCTTCAGTAAGCACTAAGCAAATAATAACACAACAGAGTTTATGTGGCCTATAAGACTGTACAAAACGTAATGAGTGATGTGCACAGCTTCTTAGCAACCAGTGAGAAATAATCTTTAACTGAACTGCCTACTGTAGAATAAATTTGATTGGTTGCCATGACATAATGTATTTTGCACGTCATCACTGCTCTACAGAATTTTCCACTGCCTTGAATAGTCCTGTTTGATTTTATTGAGGGTATTAAAATGATTACTTACCCAATAGTGCAGCCAGCATCTGCCTCAATAATCCAAACACAATTTAGGTTGTGATCGTAGGGTGCAGGATAACCAGGCGACAACACTCGGCCAACTTTCTCTCCATGGATTAAACCACCGCATTCCGCTACAATAATACACAGTGTCATAGTTGTCAAAGTTCTCACAAACAATATCTTCAGAATATATAATTTGTTTATTTATTTTATTATTGTGAAACCCACCTATGCACAAAGGAAGAGGCTGGTCCCATACTCTGCGTTCACCAGTCAAACAGACTAAAACACGGCTGCCACGTAAGCTATAACCAGGATCACAGTTGAAAGTCACAGAACTTCCTGAAAAATGCCCCTCATCTTTATCCTTGTAGCCATACAGAGGTGTCCCTGGGTCCTCACACTTAATCAGCTCAAAACCTGCAATGTTAAGACAAGGACATTAAAGAAAACATGATAATGCTTTAGGACCGCTCTGCCTGCCTCTGGCACCATCACTTTGTCAGCAGGAGGATAATTACAATCAATGCCAGGTTTCATGGCACTGAGAGGTGTTGAAGCAGCGTGACAGTCTTGTCATTGTGCCATTGGATATGGCTGTAGGGGACAACATCATAAAATAGATTGCTAAAATAAAGGTGATTTAAAAATACAGATAAATTACATGTTAATAAGTCAGATCTGTATAAAAAAGGCAAATTAAACATAAATTACTGCATTAAGGCTGCTAAATAATAAGTCTCACAGGATGGTCATTTGCTCTCCTAGCAATAGAGACAGAAGCCTTCAGCGTTTCATTTGACAGCCAATTAGCTACTGAATTGTGGCAGTTGTAATGCCATAGTCAGAGTCATAACTAATACATTTGTAAAAAGCAAGACTAAAAATTCCTCTGTGTATTATTTAGAACTACACTATGGCACATCATTAAACAGCACTGTAACTCATACCCTACATTGATAGGAAGGACTGATTAAAGATTTAAATTATTTTTCAAAAAGTTTAAGGCTTAATGTATAGTACAAAGTTTCATAAGCCTTCTGCTTTGTAGAACATGTTGGGGATTCCCACACACTTTCTTTATTTCTTTTTCTATCTCTTCACATATGGTTAGAATATGACAGCTGGACTTATGCTACAAAGTCTGCTCTCTTACTAAGCTATATAAGGCATATAAGGTAACTGTTAACATTTAGTCACTAAGATACTTAACAACATATTGAACAATGCTGAAGGCCTAATGACATTTTCTGATGCATGAGAATACTCACCAGTTACTCTGATGCAATCCCCTACATAGACCATTCAGCGACGCTTAAAGGAGTTGTAAAGTCTCAAGGTTTTTCAACTTAATGCATTCTATACATTAAGGTGAAAAATCTTCTGTGCTGCAGCTGCCCCCAGAGCCCCCCATTTTTCTTACCTGAACCCATTTTTTCCAGCGATAAGCACAAGCCCAGCAGCTCTAGCCACTGTCTCAGGTCCTCATTGGATAGATTGATAGAAGCAGGAGCCATTGGCTCTCGCTGCTGTCAATCAAATCCAGTGACGTGAGATTCGGGGGCAGGGCATGGGTGCTCCCATAAAAAGGGGCTCTACAAGGGGGCACCCGATGAAAAGGAGGAGCCAGGAGCACCACCAGGGGCCCCAGAAAAGGAGGATCAGAGCCACTCTGTGCAAAACTCTTTTTTGTATGACATGTTTGTTATTAAAAAAAATAATAATAACCTTTACAATCACATTGCTTGTAAATATACAGAGATTTTCTGCTACTTAAATAAGGCAATTATCTATATCCAGAGTGTTTAAAGGAAAGAAAATTGCTTGATTCCTCTATCAACACAATCAGTGTAGATGGAGGAATTCCTCCCACTGCTCTATTATATTCCTTCAGAATACAATGATCACTACCCATGGCTATAGCGAAAGAAAAAAAAAAGACAGGCTGGTTATACTGAAGTTGATTGATAGGTTGACTTCAGTACAACTAGGTTACCTATACGTGGATCAACATTTGATTTTCTATGGCTGGTTTAAGTATCAGCTTTCATTCCCCTGAATATGCTATATTGTGGAAAGCTGAGATGTGATTGTTTTTTGTTGATAAATCATATCACTGCACACCATTCTACCATTCTGATACATTTTTTAATGCATAACGTAGTACATGTTTAAAACTTCAGCCAGAGTGTAATTCAACAGCTCTTCATCGCTCAAAATATGGCACAACCAAACAGATTTGTTCACTTTATTTAAACATCTTTTCTACACAAGTTGAAGATAATAATGATGGGATGACACAGGAAATGAGAAAGCATGATAATATCATTATTATGGATAAAATGTATGAAAACATTGACTTACCTGAATGCTTTTCTTCAGTGCAATGACCTTCATTACTCATTTTGGTACAACAAATACTACATTTTCACTAGATGAAATCCCTGCACCTAAGCCACTCCATCTACCTAATTGTATTACAACCACTGTGTGCCAATGAAAGCTGGTGTCTATAGGTCCAAACAGGATCTAGCAGAATAGTTAAAAAAAAATGGCACCCTATATATTAAATGACAACAGACATAGTGTGTGCCTATTGCAACTACATTATACACCAGCAATGACATTAAATATTTTCATTGTTTATACTTTGTATACATAAAGTTTTATGAAGGTAATTTTTGTATTTGCTAAATAAGCTGTTTAATGCAGACCTTACATGCTTTTGCTGTTGTTTTTATAATTTTCTCATCCTCATTCTGCCCCCTGACCACACTGACTCAGAAGTTGCTGTCAATGACTTCCTTGAAAAGGATGAGTGGAATGGCTTTAGCTCTGTGTCCATCTTGATATGTCTGTGAATATGGCACTGGAGACAGCTGCGTGGAATATTGTAGTTCTAAATGGGAGTGTATGCGTAGTGGAGACTCCATTGAGACTCCAATAGATACCGGCAAGCACAGGTGGAACCCAAAATGATATTTGATCACTTGACAATGATTTATATATTACTTTAGGATGCATCCAAAGTTTTTTTTTTTTAGGGTAGAGAGCATTTATTGCTGCCTCTGCCCATTTGCCAGAAAGATTTACCCTCTCCTGTGGCCGCTGTCACAAGGACTAAAAGTGAGGGGAAATCTAAAGGTTTGAGTTGCCACTGGAAAAGGAATAAAGAGAATACATTGCTAATGAGGACATTTTTTCTGGTGGGTGACAACTGAGATGAGATTTCCCTCACTTTCCAGAGATTACTTCTCACTTCCTATTATGTTTTGAATCAAAAAGTGCAGATAGCAAAAGAAAAGGGGTTTCAACCATTCCCATTCTATCCAGGACTATGAAAGAATGTACAGTTGCTGAAAGTTGGATCTACTTTTCATATCTAGTATACTAAAGGCAAGACTGATCTTTTTTTTTCTAAGCTTGAGGCAACAGTCCAAAGCAATATTTATAATATATGTTATTATCTTATAGATGACACAAAACTTGCATATTTTGTAGACTACAGATTCTCTATATTTCTATTATCCATAGAAGTTGCCATATTTAAATTTCATCAAAATTAAGCAGTATATTCTCCTGACAATACCTCAAGATTCATTTAATGTATTAAACAGGATGGAATTATAATTTGTGCTATGCATTGAAATCTCTGTCAAAATTATAATGAGGAATATATGACAGGATCTACAAGCTTTGACATAAGATGATCCCATAATAAGGCTGCTTATTACCTTCAGGTACAAAGGACAAATTCTCTGCTCTGTAAGATCATAAAAAGATGTCTGGTAATGAGACAATCCTCAAATGCCTACTGTTGCATTGTTCCTTATGTGGCTATCAGCAATTAACTGAAGCACATGAGAAAAAGTCTCCAAACCAAAAGTCTGCCAGTCTCCTTATTTGATTAGATGGCAAAACACTACGTGGACTTGTTGTGACAGTACAGGGTGGCTACCAAAGGTGTGGTGGTTGAATGGTATAGTTGTAATGAGAATATAAATTATACATACAATACAAGGTACAGGGCAGGCTAACTTGATTTTAGGTAGGGAAAATACATTCTCCAAAACTGTTAACAAAATTATGGATACAGAAAATGTACACAGCTACAAAAGTAAGAAAAAAAAGTATATACATTGAATTTACAGTAAATCTTACTATCGGGGACCTTTGCTTAAAGGAAACCTATACTGAGAAATACATACTCTGTCATTACTGACTTTCTGAGTTGCCAGGTTATCGCTGGCTTTGGAACACTAACCTGGGGATAGCAGGCGCACCATGAAAGTCACACTTGTGGGGCTTGTATCCATGGGCAAATGCAATGTGCTTTCAGTTGAAAAAGATTTAACATTAGTTTGAGGTGCTTTGGGGTGTATTTCACCTGTAATTGACTACAGTAGAATTTGGCCTAAATTGGATCCAGCTTAAAATGATCCTGGTATGTGTTTACAAACTGGCTATGCATGCACATCACAAGCTGCATACCAGGTGCCGGCCCCACCAATTGGTAGGGTTGAGGAAAGACCTGGTAACCCATCTTGTAAAAATAATTGCCAGGAGAATTCTATGGAAATGGTTTTCAGGCATATCAGATATGAACAGATAAGATAGAATTATAAATAAATAGTTAATGAAACTAACTAAAGAACATTGCTTTAGAATCTCATGTGTTTCTTCTAAACCTTAAAGAAAAATAACAAACCGAAACAAACACAGTAACATGTAAGGATCTGCAAAGAGCCAAGATTTAAAGAAAGAAGGTTATCTATCGTAATAATGTTGATTCAGTTCAGAGAATAGAGCCGCGCAGACAACAAAGAATGAGGCATGTTTAAATTTAATGAGCAGATTTCTTACATAAGTATCTAAAGTTTTGACTCACTGGAATAAAACAGCTCAAATCCTTTACTGGTATTTCCTGCATCTGTGATGAATTCAAGCCACAATGCACTGGATGTGCTGTTCAGACTACGCCCCAACATCTCTGACTGGCTAAATGTTCCAAGAAGTCGGGCAGAATTATTATGTCCATCGTATACCTGGAGAAGAAAGAAAGGGGATCACACTGACCATTCCTTTAGGAGTTTCTTTTTTAGACATTTACTTTTATTTATGTGATACACTCTGATGCGATCATAACCATATATACTGTAGATTGCCTTTTATTTATACATGTTGCAATGGTCTTTAAAGATGTCTGTAAACAGTTTTGCTTAATTATTATGAATATTTTTAAGATTTATCTATATATTTTTCATTAAATTTTCATTAGCTTTTTTATCAAAATCCTAATTTGCTTATATGTGTCAAATTCCAAACTAATTTTCTTTTGAAAAATCAGAAGGTTTGTGCATTTTGCAATCTGATGGTGCCACAGTTGATTTTGAAATCAGACCAACCAAGCTTTTAATTTCACCTCATGTTGCTACAGAAAATAATTTTTGTGGCCGGGAACCTTTGCTTTCTAGGTCACAGCTCGTGTACATTTATTTTTTGATTATATTTCTTGCACGATTCTCCCATCATTAATTAGAAATGTGTTCATTTTTCAAACAATTTCCAACATACCTGATCACTCAAATTCGATGGCCATATGAAAATCGGCCATTGCTGCGTCCCACTAATGGTGCAAAATTCAAACAAAGATTCTTAGTTACAATTTTCTAAAGAAAGTTCTTTTGGAATTTGACCTATATATGGCCGTCTATAGTTTGCTGAAAATGAGCATAACTAGAACTTTCAGAAGGGGAGCAATGGCAGCCTGCAAATTTATATATTTAAAGGTTTGATTAAAGTGGAACTTTAGTCGGAAAATTACGTCTTGATAGATCACTACATGTTGGCGGCTTTAGCAGGTATAGCTATATAAAACATTAAAAATAAGTGCTTATACTGTTTAAAATCCAGTAAGGCACTGTCTAACCCTGCTCTGCACAGCCTCAGTTGCCCTGTATTCTCTGCAATGTGGCGATATGCAGTGAGTCACTAAAGGCTGATTTGCTGACAGCCTCAAGAATTTCTGCTGCGGAGGAAACAAAAGGAATGAAATAGACTGTGCCGAGGGAACACTGACTATTGAAAGGGAAAAGAAAAGCAGGAGAGATGAGAACACAATATCTGCTGCCAGGAAGACACAAAAGAGTTTAACTTACAAAAATAGTGTCTTATTGTTTCTCTCTGATATTCTTCCTGGGCAGCAGCAGTCTGTGAACTTCAGCACTTTAAAGCTTCTGTCAGCCTTCCTCTCTAGCTGAGCCAAGACATACAATACAATCAAGGCTGGAATGTACACGTTTTATTTACGGAAGGGACATATAGTTTTTGAGACTAAGAAGAGAGGGAGAGCTTTCAAAAAGTAATACATTTCCAGCAAGAAGAAACAAGAGTATTGCTGGAGGCAATTTACAGCACACACAGATTTTGGTAGCGTGATTATTAATGTGGAATGCATGTTCTTTTGTTAAAAAACATTAATTGATATCAAACTGTTAAGGGTAAAGTTTTGCATTTACTCTGATTGCTGGAAAAATGGGCTGAGAATGCTTGTCCAGACACAAGCTTTTAATGGGGGTCTCCAAGGAATTCCTAAGTTCTAGACTAGCACAGGTTTTCTTCCCAGATATACTATATGTGTCTAATACAGATTCCTAGAAATGTGTTCACAGGGCTTACAAAAAGTTAGACATATTGCCTATAGATTGAAGGATCGGTCCTCTTTTTCAAGACTTGCTGCCTTAGAGACTGCGAGTTGAGCTATATCTCGGCAGCACAATAATTAAAAAAACTTTAATGCTGCAATTTTGGGGAAGGCTGCAGATGGACTCTGGGCAAGGCTACAGAAGGACACTGGGCAAGGCTACAGATGGACACTGGGCAAGACTGCAGATGGACACTGGGCAAGGCTGCAGATGGACACTGGGCAAAGCTGCAGATACACATTTTAAATGTAAGTTTTTTTCCTTGAACATCACTCCTAAAAGTTTTTTCATAAAACTTCCCTCCTAAACTTGGGGCATTGTTATACACCGGCACGTGTTATACACCGATAAATATGGTATATAATGATGAATTATGCACTTAATGCATCAATTTATGTCTGTCTTGAATCAATTAAATATAAATTACCTTAAGCTGGTCTCCAAGTGCAAGGTTAAATGTCCTGGCCCTCAGTTGAACACCTTTGCCAGGCTGGCTTTGGATGGAGTAGATGCATTCATGGTAGTTGCTGTAGTTAGCTGGGTAATTTGGAGACAACAAAACACCCTGTGTCCCAGTGACAGATGCTCCGCACTCAGCTGAAATAGAAGAAGCGGGAAAGGAGTTAAGATCTAAAAAAAGACTCATGACTGTTAATAAAGGGAGGGGAACCTTGATCTATAACTATAACCTATCCAAATGATACAATATTAAAAACCAGGGCTTTTTTATTAGCAGGGACGTGGAGGAATACAGTTCCCGCCACTTTCATTATTGAATGTATATAACTACAAGGGGTGGTGGTGTGCTGGAGGATCTATTGTTGCTAGCTGCTGAGGATCTATTGCTGCTGAGGAGATCTATTATTGCTGGCGGGGGATCTATTAGTTCTTATGTTGCTGCAAATGATCTACTGTTGAGGGAGGGGTCTATTGTTGCTGGAGGAATCTTCTGTTGCTGGGGAATCGATCAACAAATTCCATACAAATTACTTAGCACCACAAAATGATAGTTGGATCTTTAGTCTCTAAAATGGGCAGTACTGGTTGGCTGGTAGGGATCAAACCAAAAGACAGTGCTCAGAATAGGGTAGGGAGTGGAGACAAGTGGTGACTCAGAAGGGGAGAGTATCTGCACCTATTCTCTTTGAGGAAAAAAATCCTGGCTACAACTATAAACTTTGTTATTCCCTGTCCATTAGTTCACACTCTTACTATTAGTTCCACTTTCCTACACTAAACCCCTGTTGCTTTAACCACCACTCAGTTATGTCCTGGACAATAGAATGTCATATTTCCTAAACACTTTCTTTAGCAATGTTATACAACCCAATACGTAAGGATTCAAACCAAGATGAATAGGTCTTTAAATATACTTCACATTGTTCTAAAAAAAAGCAGGGGGTGTAAAAATCAATGACACTACACTGTGAACTTGATACAATCTAACACCTTTCTCTACTTTGCCGCACTAGATTGACTTGAGTCTTTCTACGTGAACTGAAAATGTTAAGCTGTGCTGTGAGAGCCTTTGCACATTTTAGAAAGTGTGAATTTCCTATTATCCTCTATGAAACATTCAGCTCTATGTCTTCTGATGTAAGAAAAATTGTGCGTGATTGTAAAACATTATGGAGCAGGGTGCTGAGAAAATATTGTTTCAACAAAAATTAGCAGTTTAGCTGCACAATAAAATTGCATTTAATTATCTTTCGTAGGAAGATAATTAGCCAAGACTGACAAAGGAAATAAAAATAGGTTAACGTTAGCTCTGGATTTTCAAGAGGCAGTATAACAATGTAGATGCATTAAGCTCTCACGAGGGATGAGCTGAACATCCCCTGGTTCAGTTTGCACCAGAACGTGCGAACAGGCAAAAAATTCATATGAACCCGCCAACACTGTTAAAGTCTATGGGACATGAACATGAAAAATCTAAAGTGCTAATTTTAAAGGCTTATATACAAGTTACTGCCATAAAAAACTGTTTGGGGACCTGGATCCTTTCCCAGGGCACATGTATCAATGCAAAAAAGTTTTGAAAACTGAATTTTTTTCAGGAGCAGTGATTTTAATAATGCTTAAAGTGAAACAATAAAAATGAAATATTATTTTAAATATCATGCCTGGGGGTGTCCTTAATATGCCTGTGTTTAGAACAGTACCACAGCAAAATTACATTTTTAAAGGAAAAAATGTAATTTAAAACTGCTCGTGGCTGTCATGTTTTGTCGGGCCCTGGCAACCGAGGCCACCCGGTGACATCAGAAGGGCGCAGAATCATCCGTTTATGTCACTGAGTGGCCTCGTCCTCAGCTATTCAACAGGTGTCAATGCAGAAAGCCTGCAGTCATTGGGAGCCTCCCATGGAGGCAGAGTTTTTTCAATTTTTTTCTTGGTCAGTCAGACGCTATGATCAAAGATAAATGGACATTGCGGGACACTTTTTTTTTTATAAAAGACTGGTCCCAAATTGTCTACTGTCATTGTGACCATTTGGACACATTTTTTGGTGAATGTGTAGGGGCACAATGTACCCAATACTTGTTCACATGGGGGGACGGCATCTGGGGTCCCCTTGTGAAAGGGGGCTTCCAGATTCCAATAAGACCCCCACCAGCAGACCCCCACAACCACCGGGCAAGGGTTGTGGGTACGGGGACCTTGTCCCCATCCACACCTTGTCCACATGGGGACAAGGTGTTTTGGGGGGACCCCAAAGCATCCTCCCCATGTTGAGGGCATGTGGTCTGGTGCGGTTCAGAAGGGAGGGTGCTGTATTGTCTCCCCTTCTCCTGTGGCCTGCCAGGTTGCGTGCTTAGATAAGGATATGGTATGGGTTTTTTGGGGGCCCCTATGCCATTTTTAAGAAAAATTTGGGCTAGGAGTTCCCCTTAAAATCCATACCAGACCTGAAGAGCCTAGTATGAATTTTGGGGGGACCCCTACGCCTTTTTTTTTTGGTACAGGGTTCCCCTTAATATCCACACCAGACCCAAAGGGCCTTGTAATGGACTGGGGGAGGACACCCACACCATTTTCAATGATTTTTATCTATATTACCGGGATCCGGCTACATTACAGCCACGGGCAGTTTTATATGACATGTTTTCATTTACAAATGTCATTTTGCTTCTCTCATTCATAAAACTATGTACAGCTGGCGTGTAAGCAGCTTTACATAGTGTGGGGAGTTTGGCCAATCATGGCTCTCACAGTAGGGCATGCTGTGATTGGCCAAAGCATGCAGGTCTTGCCGTTCATTATGGGGCATTCCGTGGGTGCTCGAATTTCCTGCGAACGCCCCATAATGTTCGGTATTCGGTGAACGGGCGAACACCCGATGTTCGAGTCGAACTTACGTTCGACTTGAACTGCGGGCTCATCCCTAGCTCTAACTAAATATAAAAACGTTATAGGTTAAGTTAGAAAATATCTGTATTCTAAAAACATAAATATAATTAGTAATATCCAATCCATTTTTATGCAAGAGCTGCATTTCTTATTTTCTTGCATATTTTTCTTTAAGTGTATGTAAACCCCAGTAATAAACGTTCTTTAATTTGCTCCCTTTTCATGTGTTAAATACACAATTAGTAGAGTCAGTTATATCTGTTCTATAAGTGCAAAAAAATACTATTCATTATCAGCCTTTCCTAGACTACAGTACATCTCCCCCCATGTCATGGAGAGGAGGATAGTGAGATGTGTTTTGTAGTCCTAACACACTCCCTCAACTAAGGTGACAACACTAGAAAAAGTATGCAGCCACCATATCTAAGTACTGATAAGCTGAGGAATATTACATTTTTGTTCTTGGATTTAGATACACTTTAATGATTTCCTTCTTCCTCAAACCTGGTATTTTTCAACTATTAAAAATGATAAGTAAGTAATTAAGGACCACTTGGTGGCAGACTGTTTTGGACCATATCACATAGTAAAACTACACTTTTTGCCTTTACCTCCTAGAGTGGAGTAAACTTGATATTCCTTATTCTATGCAGACTATAGCTTTGTAAAACTATGGTGCTCTTGGGTTACTCAAAACTAGTCTACTGCCTGTACAGATTATTATTTCCTTACTTTAAGTGCTCATGTGTTCACAGTCATATTAAAAAGAACATATATAAAACACTCTAGGGGTCAAAGGGGTTGCTATTGCGACCGGACCCTATGCTCAAGGAGGGCCCATAAGGCCCCCCTGTACACCTGAAAAGGAGGGGTGGCATGGGGTGACAGCAGCATATAAAGGAACCTATGCCCTCCATTCTCCTGCAGCCACTGAAAGCCAGCTTCTCCTCTCCTCCTGCCCACAGACATTCAGCGGCTGCAGGAGAAAAATGGAGAGATCAGTGTCTTTATAGGCCACAGCCCCTGCCACACACCTCCTATACAGCTCTTTCTGCTGCCACCTACTCCCCTGTGTACCCTCCTGAATCCCCCCTCAGCTCTGCTGGCATTCCCCCTGCCCTTTTCTACTGGCTGCTGAGGGGGATGTGCCAGGATGCAGGCTGGCCCCTTTCTTTTTTGAATGGACAGTCAGCGATCAGTACTGAACAGTGACTCTGTCCATTCATAACTGCAGCATAGTAAACTATGTTTACTATGCTTCCGTTTGTGAATGAATAGGAATCTCTGTACATAGCTATCCCTGTCCATTCATTCTGTGCAGGGTGTGTCCTCAATCTCCTTTTTCTGTCTCAAAGGTGGAATATCAGAGGTCTGTTTAGACCCCTTATAATTCACCAAAGCCCCTCAATGGGGCTCCTAAAAAAACAATAAAAAGTAAAATTGTAAATAAATAAATAAAATGGTAAAAAATAATCAAAAAATAAAATAGCAAAAAAATTTAAAACTACTAACACCAGTGGCAGAACTACTACTGTCACATAGGTCGCACATGCGACCATGCCCTGCCATTCTGCCATCTGTAGAGAAGGGCCCCAGTCTCAGAGGGAAGGTTCCCAGCCGGAGGTCAGGAGGGCCCTGCATGGTTTCTTGCACCAGGATCCTGAAGGTTCTAGTTATGTCCCTGTGACACGTCAATTCCAAATTTGTGATAGCAATGCCAACTTTATGGCATGGAACATTTACCCCCAAAACAACAAAAGTGCCATACCTAGACTTTTGCCTAAAACCTTAATTAATTTGTATTAGTTCAGTAATAATATTTCTTAACACTAATATGTCCATTCAGGAGTGGCTTATTATACTGTCCACCATGGCTTGTGACATTTGTGATAAGAGACGCACAAGGATGCACAAATGCTCCAAAATGATGAACATTGTAGTGGCGTGTGCTTAACATGTATAAGTGAATAAGTAAAGTCGCGCTACAGACTACGCACCCTATGAGTGCTAAACCCAAATAAAGTGAAAACAAAGGTGGTGATAGATTTTCTTTTTCGGGGGTTGGAGCTGCCTTTACCTGGAACCTCCACCTCCTAGTGTGGGAGGAGGAGTTTTGAATTTGAAGGATAAAAGTGATAGGTTATGGCGCTAAACCCAAAATTATGTACTTATCGTATGTGTATGGATATACTCTTAGTGACCTGTCTACAAACTCAGTAATATTATAAGTACTAGTTGAACCATATAAAATTAAAGTGCAAATGCGTGCTGACTCTGCTGTGTCAAGTTAATATAAGTGCCGTATGGTAATAACCTCAAAGCAAAAAAGGAAACATAATCAAAAATGTTTCATATAAGTGCCATATGACAGTAAATCAAACTATGATCAAAAATTCATACAAAAATAATAATAATTAATACCATGTTCTTGGGCATAAAAGAAGCTTTCAAAGCCATATAAGATTATTGACAATGTCCCTTAGTGATATCCTGGCTAGCCGTGACACAAGATAAAGTGACCAGTGCAAAAAGGTGCCAATCTTCAATGCAAAAAAAAGTCACATGAGAACGCTACACATGTCCCATATTGGTGTCATAGGTGGTAGTGGTGCCAGATAAAGTGACTAGTGCAAACAGTGCAGATCTTCAGTGGAGAGAAAAACATTCGTCCCCGGTGCGCCACTCAGTGCTATGATAATGTGAATGCTCTGACCGGAACTTGTACCCCTGTGGGGTTGGATGGGATTTCACAGTGTGAGCCACTGTGCTGCTATCTGGATGCTGCTACTGGTGCGCTGAGGAGATGTTCACTCTTCCGTTCGCATAGACTCCGTTATTATATGCATATAAGGGAAAACACATCCATGGTGTAGTATGTTTTAAACAGACTTTTCGTTTATTTAAGTAAAAACCTACTCACATTTAGCTGTAAAAACAATTTGCATAAAAACTCCGCCGGCCGCCTCTAGCTATGGGAAGGGTGCACGTAACGTAGCCACTCCCTACGCGTTTCGTCAGAGTGACGTCTTCTGGAGCGCCCATATTGGTGCACCTTCCAGTTTAAATAGGGTGCAGGGCTCCACTGCGCTTGCGCAAGTCTAACGGCGTTTTAAACAGACTTTTCGTTTATTTAATTAAAAACCTACTCACATTTAGCTGTAAAAACAATTCACATAAAAATGCCCAGTGGGAGGGAAATGTAACACAAATTGCCGGAAGAGGAGAGATGGGACCGTAATGTAAGGGATTCCCATATCAAAAATGGCGCCGTTAGACTTGCGCAAGCGCAGTGGAGCCCTGCACCCTATTTAAACTGGAAGGTGCACCAATATGGGCGCTCCAGAAGACGTCACTCTGACGAAACGCGTAGGGAGTGGCTACGTTACGTGCACCCTTCCCATAGCTAGAGGCGGCCGGCGGAGTTTTTATGAAAATTGTTTTTACAGCTAAATGTGAGTAGGTTTTTACTTAAATAAACGAAAAGTCTGTTTAAAACATACTACACCATGGATGTGTTTTCCCTTATATGCATATAATAACGGAGTCTATGCGAACGGAAGAGTGAACATCTCCTCAGCGCACCAGTAGCAGCATCCAGATAGCAGCACAGTGGCTCACACTGTGAAAGCCCATCCAACCCCACAGGGGTACAAGTTCTGGTGAGAGCATTCACATTATCATAGCACTGAGTGGCGCACCGGGGACAAATGTTTTTCTCTCCACTGAAGATCTGCACTGTTTGCACTAGTCACTTTATCTGGCACCACTACCACCTATGACACCAATATGGGACATGTGTAGCGTTCTCATGTGACTTTTTTTTGCATTGAAGATTGGCACCTTTTTGCACTGGTCACTTTATCTTGTGTCACGGCTAGCCAGGATATCACTAAGGGACATTGTCAATGATCTTATATGGCTTTGAAAGCTTCTTTTATGCACAAGCACTTGGTATTATTATTATTTTTGTATGAATTTTTGATCATAGTTTGATCTACTGTCATATGGCACTTATATGAAAATTTTTTGATTATGTTTCCTTTTTTGCTTTGAGGTTATTACCATACGGCACTTATATTAACTTGACACAGCAGAGTTAGCACACATTTGCACTTTAATTTTATATGGTTCAACTAGTACTTATAATATTACTGAGTTTGTAGACGTGTGCATAACATGTGCCTCAAAATGCCAATACTGCACACTACAGAATTGTAAATAAGATCCGAAAATAATGACCTTAACAATGGCCTGGGCAATGCCAGCATTTAAAGAGTTTGGAGTCATCACATTGGCAAGTGAATGCAATTTTGTTTTGGTAAGTGTAATGCTTTCATATGTACCCCTAGTTGCTTTTTAAAATAAGGTAAAAATGTAAGAAGCAATGAGGTTAATAAATACAATCAAAAGGATGTCAAACTGTATGTTTTAATGCATTATTTTCTACTGCTGACACTGTTCGCACTGCTGAAACATTAACATATTTTGCAATGAAGAAGAACAGTTTATTTTCAAAGTTTTTTTTTTTTTTTTACATAAAAAATGGATAGTTTCCAAATATATAAATGATATATTTTCCTTATACACAATAGAATGTATACTTCAAAAGGTGACAAAGACATTAGTATTCCAAAAATAAAAAATAATCATACCTGCACACAATCTACGGACTGGGTAAATACTCTAATGAATTTGATAGGGATTTCAAAAGCGGCTGCATTGCATTAACCTCCCTGGCGGTAATCCCGGGTGTGGCTTGGGGTTTATTTTCAGTACCAAAAGTGGTAACCCCCAAGCCACACTCAGGGTTATACCGGCGTATCACTCTAATTTACTTACCTTGTCCCTACGATACCCCTGATGTCCTCCTACTGTGTCCTCCGGCCGTGTCCACTGGCCATGCCCTGTGACCAATGCATCTGAATTCTGGATTCCGTTACCCGCGAGCGCCGCAATGCATGGTGGCAGAGCCAGCAGGAAATTAAAAAAAGTTCAAAACATACACACAATATATTGTAATCTGTAGATTACATTACTGTAGCAAACCATTTCACCTCAGTTCTGTCCCTAGTGCTTTGTCCAGTGCGCTGCCTACACTTTTACCGCTCTTTCTGCCTGGAAACTTAAGAAATGTCCACCGCATCCAAAAAGTGTCCCTTTAGGTCAAAAGTGGGTTTAGACCAGCTAGAAAACAGCAATAGTGAATTAGAATCACTTTCAAAATTGAGCGATAGTGATTCGTGGGGAAATTCATCATTGGGCACTGAAAGTGACGACAGCAAAGATTCTGCGACTGAGCTCAGTGATGTGCGACCATGGTGCTCTATTGACTGTGTACGGATCAGGCAGCACCCCCAAGATTCCTATTTATTGGAGCATCTGGTATGAAAGTAGACATTGAACACAACAACCCCTTGGCATACTTACAATTATTTCTGACCAATGAGGTTATTGAAAAAAATGTTTCTGAGACAAACCGGTACAAAGAGCAACAATTAGCTACTATGCATTGGGGGTTTCCAAGAAGCAGAAAGTGGGAACCAGTTAACAAAGATGACATTTGGAAATTTCGGGGGCCTAATAATACTTTAGGGAGTGGGGGGGAAACCCCTGCAGAAGTGGTATTGGACAACTAATAAATTAACTGCCACTCCAGTCTTTGGCACGGTCATGTCAGAGTACAGATTTTCCCTGATCATGAAATATTTACATTTAGAAAACAACAAAGAATTTGATAAAAATACTCATTCTGCACCAAAACTAAAGTAAATTTGGCAAGTATCTCAAATGATTCTAAAGAGTTTCCAATGGAGCTCTGTGCTAGAAAGAGATATTAACATAGATGAAAGTCTAATAGGCCAAGGCTAAGGGAAGGCTCAGCTGGGTACAATACATTGCTTCAAAGAGAGCACGATTTGGCATAAAATCCTACATGCTATGCGAATTGTCAACTGGCTATATTTGGAATTCAGTCATGTACATTTGAAAATTAACAAGATTCAATCCAAAATACAGCAACTATGGAATGTGAACATCGTCAGTTCTTTCATTCATTGAGCCATTGCTAAATCAGGGCTATTGCGTAACAACCGACAACTTTTATACGTTTCCTTAACTTTATGAGTTTCTTCTGCAAAACAAAACAGGTACCTATGGAACCATTTGGGCTAACTGGCGTGACATGCCACCAATGTTTGGCAATAAGAAGCTGAAGACTGGATAAACGGTTGCCTGACAGAAAGGCACAATGATGGCACTGAGATGGCCTGACAAGAAAGATGTGTGCCTAATGAGTAAAGTTCATAATACCTCCACTGTTATGGTATGCACAAAAGATGGGAAAGAAATCATGAAGCCACAAGTAGTGATAGACTTCAATAACATTATGGGAGGTGTCGACAGAGCCGACCAAGCAATAACAATCTACCCAGCAATGAGGAAACGACAAAAAAAAGAACAACAAGAAGATCTTCAGGCATCTTCTTGAGCAATGCTTGTGGAATGCCTACATTCTGCTTTAAAAAAAAAAGAGAGTGAGACAAGCCTGTGATTCAAATGTATCTTTGTGAACCACCAAACACCATCAATGGCTATGAATAGAGCTGGACATCGTGCTGTTGGCATTGTCAACTCGGAACACCTGACTGGTTGTCACTTCATGGACTGCATCCTACCAACTGAGAAAAGTGAGATGACAGTGGAAAGAAAATCAGAAAGGAACCAGGTTCCGTTCTCCTGATTGTGACGTCGGACTTTGTGCAGTGAAGATTCCGTGTTTCAGACTTTATCATACCCGGGATGTCTACTAGACATTTGTTTGGACATATTTAAGTGAGTTATTACTAAAAATTACAGGCCTACAATATAAAACAACACATTTCCATGCAAAACAATGGAACCATGTACCACTTTGACATTCAAAAATACTGACATAATCAGACCGCCAGGGAGGTTAAGGCTAGCTGCAAAACTATCTTTTTCCTTTTTTATCAAATGTATGATAGCTTAGCTTTACCATCGCACAGTGTTTCATTGGCTGCCCCAGCATTTTCTTATGAAGATTGTGTGTTTGATGGACCTGAACATTAGAGGTGGTGTCTTGTGGCAAGTAGAAATCTTTGACCAGGCTGGTTTTATACACTGGTTTGACTTCTACAAGTGTGTGGCACAAAGGGCTTTGAAGAAAAGCTGGCTGACAATAGCAATATCACCCTGGTTTGCTTGATTCCAAATTTGTATTTGTTAAACATCCTCCTCAAGGGTTTCTGGTGGGAGCTGAGCAACTTGGTCTTTCAGAAGCTGGCTATATGGGCTCACACATAGATTCCTAAAACTTAGTTTCTGGAAGAAAAGAGAAGACATTAGAACTGCTAAACTTTACATACAGATAAACATAATCATTAGAGCTACATCTATTACTGTTAGAATAATTCCCAAAGACCCCCCCCCCCCCATTAACTTGCCAGAGTGTTTTTTGGGATAACAATTTTTTTTTTTGGTTCAGTTTCAGTTGGGGGGGGGGGGTTCTCTTCACTTCTGGTGCCTGGGATACAACAGTGAGTAAGAGGAACTCTGCCTTTTAGACAGCTATTACAAGAACAGATGTTCCCAACTGATGATGTACATCCACCTCTTGTTCTGGTGACAAATCTGAAAATGTGTTGTTCCCGTAATTTTCTGTCTTGGTGACAATGCTCACTGGGCCACATAGAGACAGTGAGCTTACACAAACAACAACAACTTTACAGGGTATATAACACCCCCTTTCTTCCCCCCACTCTATTCAAACTTAAACCATACTAAATCCTTTGGTCAGCAACACTATGACAGAGGAACACAATCAACTAGATTTTGAGACAGTAATGTATTTTTTTTAAATCTAATTATAAAAAATACCTCTATGTGAAAAGTGCAAGCTTAAAGTGGGACACACTAGCCAAATTAGTAGTTCCAGAAATTTCTTAAAGCTTTTTTAAATACCATCCTCATGAAAGGGTTGGTATTTGCTGGCAATTGCTGCTGAAAAAAAATAAGGATTCATAAAAACTTAAATTCAAGCTAAACATAATAAAAACAAAATAAGGAAACACAAACATATAGAAAATGAACTTATAATATTGGAAACTCACCTGTACTACGTTGTCTCTGCCAGCAATATTTTTTACACTCTCCTTGATTTTCCTGATATATTCTCTTACAGTGTTTCACTGCTTTCCTGTAGTTGGTATTTTTGTATAGACATTTTCTCACTTGGAACATTGGGCATAAACAAATCACCATCAAATGTTGATGTCTGTCGCAAGATCCAGGATCCAAAGATGAGCAGTGCTAATCAAACTTAGCAGATGTCGCAATATTAGCACTGGCAAGGTTGAAGAAGATGATTGTTTCTGTCGTGACAGGGTGGTTAGTGGTTTTGCTTGTGACTCTGAAGACAGATCTGGTGTCTATTTAGCTATCTGAGGTTAAAACACTGTAGCTCCAAATTTCATTCTAGTTAGAGGCAGATTTACAGCTCTATTGCTCGTTCTGCTTAGAGAGTGGGCTCTGGTTTTGCTGCTCATGCCAGCATATCTGCTATTAGAGCACTGTAGTCATGTCTGTGGATTGAAGCACACTGATGTGTTACGCTGTATTATATAAGGCTGATTCTGCTGCTCCATGGATTGCATGGAGACTCAGAGGAATGATGTTCCCCTGCAGCCTCCATAGGTTCCAGAGAGAGCAGCTGTCCGATTGTAATCCTCAGTGACCCTCCATGGCCATCTTGAATGGGGCAGCCTTTATAAATATAGGACTCTGCCGGGATTCGTCAGGCATCTTGTAAGTGGATAGAGTAGGGACAGAATCATGCTTATTAAGGACAGAGATGTAGCATCAAGGAAAGGTTCCAGTATGAGGAGTGTAAGCATAGGGATACCCCCGGCAAACCCCTCAAGCACCAGTCTCCAGAGCTGCTATCTCCACCTTAACCAAAGCCTCCCTAAAACTCTAGTTGAGTCGGCCTCTCTGCCAATCAACAACCCCAACTGCAGATGCCTCTGTTACTACAATTTTTTTCTGAATCTGTTACTTCAAGTGTTACTGCATATATTAGGAGATGGAGGATCTGGACAGCCGCACTCCAATAAAAACGCCTTTATTTTATGAAATAACAGAAGTTCAAATCAACAGCAGGGTACAGGATAGATACCTGACGTGTTTCACACTCTCAACAGTGCTTAGTCATAGCTACATAACTACAAATTTTTGCCATAAATATATACTGGTGTATCATGAGTCATGTGATAAATTATGTGATTGATTAGAATTAATTGATTAAATCATTTAAATGGAGTTAATTAGTTGAATAGCAAACAAGTGTGATTAAGTATAGGAGGCACACAAATATCCAGGAGAAAATGCAGAAGAATACCAATATATATTAAAAAAAGAGATAATGAAATTTGAACAAATCAAAAGAATTCTAATTGTAAAACCACAGCTCCTGAATAAATGTGCATGTGTAGTGCTTTAAAAAAAATAATATATATATATTTATATATAATAATAAACAAACATATAGAGTGCATTTGTATGTGAAAAAAATATAATAACTGTATAATAAATATACAGTGTAATAGTAAACACCTGAAATGCAACATATATATGGAGAAAATGTAAATATGGATAATACATATATATATATATATATATATAAAAACATATATTTCAATAACTATCAATAAATATACATACAAAAAAACATGCACAAAAAAATGTGTGAACTGATGCCCATTCAATAGATGCCAAAAAAAGTTTCATAAAATCTAATATAGGATAAATGAATAATTTAAATCATTTAATATGTCCAAAAAATGAGGACTATGTAATGTAACTATTAATTTGAAATAGGCATGAATGGGCAAAGGAAGAAAGGTAGAAACCTCAAATTAGGAAAAGAGGACCCACAGAACCAAAAACAGCCCTATAAACATATGTACATACAAATTACTACATGTGTTAAAACAGAACAGAAAATGGATAGGATATTTAAGGGAGGGGGAAAAAAAGCAAGAGAAAAAGACCATCTGAAGATTTGTGCTATCATTGTAGTAACGGGCACAGAAGGTGCATGACAAATATTCCAATGGCCCACGTTAGTCAAAAAATGTGCCAAAAGGTATACATACACATATATATATATATATATATATATATATATATATATATATATATATATATATGTGTCAACAGATACCAACAAAAAAATATCAACAAAGACTAACCTACAAAATTATGCCTGATCTATATTCCATTTTGGAAATGATTGAATGAGTCAATCAATAAGATCGGCCGATAAATTTAAAACAACAACTGAACTGAAACAACTGAATGGGTTAATCAAGGAGCTCGATGAATAAGCTAATCGTTCATGACCCATCTGTGTCCACATAAACTGAAATGTCAAAAACAGGAATAAAAATGCATGTGCATGCAGGGGGCCATAGAACTATATATGAATGGGTGTACACATGGGTGTACACATAATGTTGAAAGGTTTCACCCAAATGGCATAAATCCATGGGTTATATATTATCCACTATGGAAGGTGTCCTAAATCGGTGGTAGGTGTCGTGGTCATCATAGCAGGGGGTCACTGTTAATTACATACTTATGCTACGGTGAATGGTATTGTTACCCTGAGAGCAAAGGTTGGGGCATCAGTCAAAAAATGCTAATGACCATTAACCTACTACATCTATTACTGCAAGTGTTACTGTATCTATTACTGCAAGTACTACTACACCTGTTACCATACCAACTGTATTGCTGCAAGTGATTCGTCTGCCCTACCACTTTCTCTAATACAAAATCTGTTATATTTTCTTGGTCTCTGTATGGTCTCTGTATGTAACTATAACCGTTACTGTGTCAGATAGAATGTGAGTGTTACAGCCAGAACTGGGGCTTTCAAATAAGAGGGTCCACCACTGCCATCATGCTTCTGACAGCCATCAAAAGTATTCCCCAAAGCTGCAGGTCTCATTTATGCTTAAAGCCGCGTACACACGGGCGGACTGTATGGCCAACTTAGTCCGTCAGACAATCCGACGGACAGTCCGTCCTACTTTCGAATGAACGGACTTGACCACACACGGATGCACAAACAGTCCGTCGAAAGTTTGCGCGATGACGTGTACAGCACGTACGACGGGACTAGAAATAGGAAGTCCAATACACAGCAATGCAACCTTTCGCCGTGTAAATCCTTTCTGAGCATGCGCCATACTTAGTCCGTCGAACTAGCCTACTCACGAGCGGATTGTCCGCTGAAACCAAAGTACGACGGACAATATTACGGAAATTCCGAAATACTTAGTCCGCCAGACTGCACGCTGAAAAAGTCAGCTGAAGCCCACACACGAGCGGACTGTCCGCTGAAATGTGTTTCGACGGACTAAGTTGGACTTTTTCAGCGTGCAGTCTGGCGGACTAAGTATTTCGGAATTTCCGTAATATTGTCCGTTGTACTTTGGTTTCAGCGGACAATCCGCTCGTGAGTAGGCTAGTTCGACGGACTAAGTATGGCGCATGCTCAGAAAGCGTTTGTTTTCCGTGCTTACAACTGTCCCTGCACAGTGTAATTTCTGAAGGAAAAAAAGTCATTAAAAGCACTCACGGCTATAATGAATTATCGGATCCAGGTAATACAGAGAACAGTCATTGAAAGTCATTGAGGAAAAAAAAATGTGTGGGGGTCCCCCCAAATTCAATTACCAGGCCCTTCAGGTTTGGTATGGATATTAAGGGGAGCCCTGCATCAATTTTTTTTTAAATGACATGGGGTTCCCCCCAATATCCATACCAGACCCTTCAGGTCTGGTATGGATTTTAAGGGCAACTCCATACCAAATTTAAAAAAAATGGCGTGGAGTCAGCGACCCCTCAAAGCACCATGTCCCCATGTTGATGGGGACAAGGGCCTCATCCCCACAACCCTTGTGCTGTGGTTGTGGTGGTCTGCGGGCAGGGAGGCTTATAGGAATCTGGAACATTGTACATTGTACCCCTATCATTTCACGAAGAAAGTGTAAAAAAAAACAAAAAAAAACAGACACCATTGGGATAAGTCCTTCATTAAAAAATACAAAAATTAAAATTAAGATTCCAGTGGTGGTAATCCACTCTCTGTATCCTGCGATGGGTGATCTCCTCTCCGGGGTCCAGTGATGGATGATATTTCCTCTCCTGTCCTGTCTCCACCGAAGACACCATGGGAATCCCAGCAGCCTGACAGGTCTCTTAGCTGAGGATGGGGCCACCCGTCACGTGACCCCACCCCCCCAAGGTCTTTCACACTGGAGCGGTGCAGTGGCAGAGTGTCAGAAAAAGTCCTGCCAGCAGCTTCTTTGGAGCTGTGAAGGGTTGGTGAACTCACCTCACCGCTCCTCCACCACTGCTCCACATTGAAATCAATGGGGCAGCACTGACATACCGCCAGCAAAATGCAGGCGGATTTAAACCCTTTTCAGCCGCTAGTGTGGGGGTTAAATGCTAGTGCCCGAATATCGATGCTAAAACGCCGCTAAAAATAGCGCCGCTTTACCGCTGACTCCCTAGGCAGTGCAGTGTAAAAAGGCTCTTAATCACAGAACTACTGGGCTTCTGAGGGGAACCAAGAATGAGGAATTAAAATAATGTTCTAACATTAAACAATTGCAATCAATAGGAATGGGAATGTGTTTGATCTTTTTGCTTGTTATTTGGGAATCACATTGAAAAATGTCCTGCCTTTACAGCACCCATAACCACATTTTCATTTTATCTAAGATATACTAGTAATACCTAGACATACCAGTATTCTATTGATGTTGAACAATGATCTGAGCTATAGTGTATAATGGTCCCCCTCTGGTCCTGCACATCTAATATTATTTATTGTACATACATTTCTTATAAGATTATTATCTTCATATTCTTCACCTCCACCCTCTACTTTCAGCATTCTATTTTCCTACAAAACTAAATAAATATGGAATGTAAAAAATAAACACACTTCTGTATACCTAGAAATCTACAGCTGTAGAATAAGCAGTAAGGTTCAACTGTCTACTACATATTAATTAAATGAATGCATAAGGGAAACAAACAAAATTAAAGCACAGGACCACCTACCAACACACCTTGGGAGAGGCGAACTCCACACACGCCGTCTACCTCCCAGACAGGTGATGCGAGATGCTCCTTCCAAACGGTATCCAGGAAAACAGGAAAATGTCAGCGAGTCACCAACCCCAAATTGAAGACCCTTTCTGATGCTGTAAGCTGGGACCTCAGGTTCATCACATGGCTCCAGATCATATTCTACAACAGCAACAAAATCAAGATATTATTAATTACACAATGTCTGTGTTACACACTATTTTAGGTATGACTGCAGACACTCAGTATTTGATGCTATTTTACACACTAAAGGGGGGATTTACTAAACCTGGACGGTGCAAAATAAGGTGCAGTTCTGCATAGAACTCTTGCAGCCCCTAATTTAAATATGAACCCCCTTCCTGCCAATGCCACACCCCTTCATGTTTAAGACCAGCCCTGTCAACAGTGCCTATCAGTGACCATCAATGCAGCCAATCAGTGCCGATCAGTGCAGTCTAAAAGTGCGCATCAGTGCAGCATCATCAGTGCAGCTTATCAGTGCCACCCCATCAGTACTGCCTCATTAGTGCCCATTAGTGCAGCCTATCAGTGTTTATTAATGCAGCCTGGTCAGTGTCCATCTATGCAGCCTCACCATTGCCCATCAATGCATCCTCACCAGTGTCCATCCATGCAGCCTGATCATTTCCCATCAATGCAGCCTCACCAGCACACATCAATGTGGCTTTTTTGCCGCCCCTGCAAAGTGCCACCCTAGGCCTGGACCTTGTCAGCCTTGGCTAAGACAAAGTGCTGCAATAAATCCCGGAAGCTGATTGGTTTCTATGCAGAACTGCACCAGATTTTACACCTTCCACTTTTGGTAAATAACCCCCACTGTGTACATTTCTTTTGGTCACTTCAGTGTTTTCTCTGTAAGGTGTATATTTCTATTTACTCCAATCAGGCTGTCTCTGGAAAGAGAAGTCCCAACTCTTTTTTGTTGTTTGACTGACTGAGAAACTGTAGGTGCAGAGTTGTGTTAATTAGTAACACTTCAAATAAAGAACACAAATTATTTAATGTAAGAATATCTGAAAATAATTGAAAATCATGAACTTTTAAAGTGTATATAAACTCAAGAACAAAAGTTTAGTATATTACAGCCTCCCAGTCTATATACAGCACAGAGAAATATTGTAAGGCAATCCTGTGAACTGAACTGAAATCTCTGACAATGTAATCAGTTGTCTCAGTTCCCTCTGTTAACTACAGAGTAACCCCCCTTTCATTCCATATGTTATGGAGTTGAGGAAAGCAGTAGCCTAAACAATGAGAACTAATTCAGCTACTGCATTTAAAGTGGTTCTAAAGTTAAAATGTGTTTTAACTTAATTAATTCCCTGCATTAAGGTAAAAAATGTTTTGCTACTTGTTGTGCCCCTCGTCCTCCCTTATTACTTACTCAAGGTCTCCCTTGATCCAGCACTGTGCCCACTTGTAGCAGCTCTCTCCTCTTTTCCTGCTCTCACAGGAGATGCATGCAGCAGCTGGAGACATTGGCCCTTTGCTGTTGTCCGTCAAATCCTGCGATTCTATGATTAGGGAGCAAGGGGCAGCACTGAGCCATGCTGTAGGTGTCTATGGACACACACAGTGCAGTTCAGGGGCGTTCCTGCATGTGTGTGTTCCCTCATAGCATCCGGCTTGCTATGGAGACACACAAGATAGGAGGAGAAGACAGTGCTGTTGGGAGACCCCAGGAGAGGAGAAAAGGTACTGCTCTGTGCAATGCCATTGCACAGAGCAGGTAACTATGACATGTTTATTATATTATTAACCACTTGACGCCCAAGGTACGTCATATGACGGCCTCGACTTTCCAGGGGTATATCTGAATGATGCCTGAGGCTACAGACATCAATCAGATATCGACATTTTCAGCCGGCGATTCCCTGTACCATAAGAACAATCATAGTGGCTGTTCCCCTGCTTGATCGTCCTTACAGGTGGCGGGAGGAGACGCCCCCCACTGCCCTCCGGTGCTTCTACCGACTCACCGATTCCATCCAGCAGGATCCGCCGGCCCCCAGATGGTGATCATAGAGATTTCCGGCAGACCAGAGTCTCTATGATCATTCGGAGGCCGGGAACGATGTTATGACATCACGCCCGGCCTCTGCATTCAAATAATGGCGCCGCCTCGGCT
Organism: Lithobates pipiens; assembly: GCF_037356315.1. NCBI lineage: Eukaryota > Metazoa > Chordata > Amphibia > Anura > Ranidae > Lithobates > Lithobates pipiens. Next base: position 355,180,633 of record NW_027507748.1, on the reverse strand, counting down.
GGGAAGCCGTGATCGTTTTTTTTAAATTTAATTTTAGGCTTCCCAGCCTAGAGGTGAGATGCGGGGTCTTATTGACCCCATATCTCATTGTAAATAGGTCCGATCGTGCCATATTCCTATTACAAGGGATGTTTACATTCCTTGTAATAGGAATAAAAGTCATCAATTTTTTTTTTAAAGTGTCAAACTAAAAAAATAAAAGTAAAATTAACAATAAAAAAATTTTTAAAGCGCCCCTGTCCCCGCGAGCTCGTACGCAGAAGCGAATGCATACGTAAGTCCCGCCCACATATAAAAACGGTGTTCAAACCACACATGTGAGGTATCACCGTGAACATTAGAGTGAGAGCAATAATTCTAGCCCTAGGCCTAGACCTCCTCTAAAGCAGTAAAAAAAATTAAAGCGTCGCCTATGGGGATTTTTAAATACCAAAGTTTGGCGCCATTCCACAAGCGCATGCAATTTTGAAGCATGACATGTTGGGTATCTATTTACTCTGCGTATCTTCATACTTCACATTATGCAAAAAAATTGGGCTAACTTTAATGTCTTTTTTGTTTTGTTTTTTAAACATGAAATTGTTTTTTTTTCTGAAAAAAAATTGTTAGAAAAATTGCTGCGCAAATACCGCGCAAGATAAAAAGTTGCAACGACCGCCATTGTATTCTCTAGGGTCTTTGCTAAAAAATAACATATATAATGTTTGGGGGTTCTATGTAATTTTCCCGCAAAAAAATTATGAATTTTACATGTAGGAGAGAAATGTCAGAATTTGCCTGGATGCGAAGTGGTTAAAAAAAAAAAAAAAAAGGCTTTACAACTCCTTTAAAGACTGGTAAGCTGCAACATATTACATCTATTTTTTTTTTTTTTCATTTAGATACACTTTAATGGATCCCTATTACAGATTTAATCAAGTTGTGGTTGTGTATTGCCAAATGAAAGAGGTCTTCATGGGACTGCTTGCAACTGTCTCTAGGGCCAATCCATCTGGAAAACCAAAGCATTTAGCAGGAGCAAGTATTAGCCACCAGCGTAACTACTGCACATTACATAAACTTTATCTTTGCAAGAAAGTTTGTTCTAGTCGGAATGATCTATTTAACAACATGCAGAAGGTAATGTATATTTGTGTGCTAGGTTTTTACATGCATTTTCCAGCTGAGTAGATTGTAATCTATTTAGCATAGAGAATGTACATTGCTATGAAGCAGTGATCACTGTCAGCTCTACACAATAAATTATACATAGCAACTGACAGGGCCACATGATTTGAGAAGAGGATACATTGTCTACAGAGCAGCAGTGTTACACACACAGCCTCTGGCAGAACATTTGTACCCGTCACTAAGAAATTAAGTATGAACATCAAGGAAGGATGAGACCGGAAGAGCCGATTGGAGGTCTTGCCTTCTCACTCACTGAGCTCATTAAATCAGGATGGCACAGTCTGCCGTGGATAACCCCTTCAGTGCCAGACAAATCTAATTGCTGTGCTTTTTATGTCACTCATCATAGCCTTAAAGAAGATGGCAGAAGGGATCTCAACGATATACTGTTCTATTTGCAGCTTTTCCCTAGAATAAATCCCCAAGTAATGCAAGAAAATGAAAATTCTGACATGCAAACCACTTTGACAGACAGTTTTCCCAAGAAATACCTTGTCAGCCTTAATGTCATACATCTACTATTCACCCTTGTACTTTACTTCCATTACTATCTAATTCCTTGAGTTCACAGAAAATCATCTGTTATTAAAGCTGAACCTCAGGCACAAACTTTCATTAATATATATTCCTCAATAGCCACAGGAATATAAAACCACTTTGTGTGCACCAAACAGCTTTGTAAACCAAGATACATATCAACAAAGCAGTGACAACATCATAGTGCTGTATGTGGCCTGAGCAAAGAACAGAACTGAGGAAAGGACTCAGCAGGCTCACCTACTACAGAACTGCCTGCAGAAAACTACAGGAGGGGGCAGAGACAAGACCAGTCACCCTGCACAGATAGGGAGCAACTTTGACTAGTCTCTATTATTAGTATTATTTATTACAGGAAGCACCTGCACATGCAGAATTACTAAACAGGTCTTGAAGAAATACATAAAGCACAACAAGATTCAAGTAAAAATACATATGACTCTTAGCCCTTCACACGGTCAGACATTCTGAAAACCAAATCTGTTGGATTTTGTCAGACGGATTTTGTTCCGACGGATTTTGTCCGAAACTGTTGCATACACACAGTCGGACAAAGTTGTCGGAAAATCCGATTGTACATAACATGATGACATTATTTCGTTACGACAGAACTACATTCAGGCTAGTAGCCAATAGCTTTGGTCTAGGAATTTGATCTGAGCATGCGTGGCACTTTGTCCGTCGGAGTAGGCTACACATGATCGGAGTATGTCCGATCGGAGCATTTTGTCGGAAAATTTTACTGACAAGTTGGAAAACTTGGTCCGTTGGATACTACGATGGAAACAGTCCGATGGAGACCACACACAGTCAGATTATCCGACAAAACGGTCTGATAGGACACATTCCGTCTGAATCTCGGACTGTGTGTACAAGGGCTTACATTTAGACAATATTTAATTTTCCTAGAGTTCAGCTTTAGGCCCCATTCACAACTCAGGTAGCGTAAATGCGCCTTCCCACTTGCAATTTTCTTAGCGTGATTTACAAGCAAAAAAAAAAAATGTGTTTTGCATTCATATAGGCATACCCCATTTTTAAGTACACAATGGGGTTTATTTACTAAAGCTGGAAAGTGAAAAATCAGGCTAATTTCGGCATAGAAACCAATGAGCTTCTAACCCAGCTTGTTCAATTAAGTTTGGTAATAAAACATGGAAGCTCATTGGATTCTATGCAGAAGTGAGTTTGATTTTGCACCTTCCAGCTTTATTAAATAAACCCCATTGAGTACTTAAAAGTGGGGTATGTCTGTATATGTTCTCCAGGGCAGTGCCCCCTCCCCCCCCAGCTATTGGTTTCGATATCCCCTTGCCCATTAGCCCAAAAAATTGACATTTTTAATTTGGCAATTTTGGCTCCCATTGATTTCAGTGGGATTTGGGTTCAGCACCCAAACTCCTTTGACGATCGCTGAGCCCTGCTCAAACCAAACCCAGGGAAGTTTTGCATATCCCTAGCTGGAGCTAGTAACAAGTCTTCTGGAAGGTAAGGCAGTTGACATACAATAATTGTATGTATGTATATGTATATATATTTTTTAACTGTATTTCATTTATAAGCATGTATCCATAAAGTAATAAAGCAAGTGCAATAGCAAGAGACACACATATTCATAGCATGCCTCCTGCAAGTTCTAGTGCAAAACCCTCAAACCTCACAATCCCTGTTCATACAGTTCTACTGCTGTTTTTTCATGTTTTATTTCTTTCACGTTCAGTAAGATTGAAAAGAAAAATGAAACATGTTAAAATGAAACCACTGCCCTATTCATGTTTTGAGCAGCCAAATTGCCATTGCATCATTTTGACCTATACTATATGGCTGTTTTTCACAGAAGAATCCTAATCTGTGCCTCATGACACACTTCAATACTCATCTTGACCTCTGTATGCTGTCTAAACACACAATACCAGTGATGTGCTTTATAATATACAGTATGATCAGACAGGAGAGAGTGTAGATTGAGGTTATACCTATCATCCCTTCTTTATCATTTACTAATGTGAAAAAAATAAAATAAAAATATGCAGGACATGATGAAAGGGAAATATATGTATTTAAATATTAACTTAAAGCTTAGTTTAAGACAAACAGCTAAATGCACTAACCAAATACATCAATGCTAAAGACCTGTAATTTGCTTTTACAGGTCTAATGATCCAGATACCTTAGCCATGGCACCATATGTGTAGATTTCCTTACAGGCTGCAAAAAATCCAAACAATACAGTCTGGTCCAAGACCTACCCCAATTTGAAAGTGACTATTTATGTGCATTAGCACACTGAAGGATCATCCTTGCAAATGATTAGGACCCTGATTTATTCATCATGCAGCCCTTTTCTTTTTTCCAATTTGAGTGGCACTTTTCAAATGATTACATCAGCTGAAATCAAGACTGATGTAATAATGTGCGTTAGCTGTATGTAAAAAAATACAATGACCTACTGGTTTAATTTGCTGTAAATTTTCAAATCTCTTATAGTTCAGTTTAAAGTATTTGTCAAATGATTAAACATATGAACTCAATGGATGCTTTTGACTTTTTTGTGAAGCCAGTCCAAATTGCCCACATTAGGAACAAGAAGACCATGATCGATAATAGTTTATTTTAAATGAGTAGCGTCAACGTCTTCTATTGCAAAACCTTTAACTTTTTCCAGTAATTTGAAATATCAACAAAAACAGAAAAAGTTAATTGATTAGGCATAGTTTATTAAAACAATTGGACCTTCCTTGTAGATCATATACCTCCCAATAACTAGGCAGCTGTGGAGGGGAGTATGTACTCATATATAGTCCCTTTTTTTTTTTTTGAGTCATGTCTCTGACAGACCCTCTCAATGAACCTATGGACCATTTAACTATTGAATACAATTTAGCCTATGTACTAATAAACATCCAAAAACAAATTAAATTTATCACATTCAATAGATGTGGATATAGCAAATCGATGCATCCTGCTTCTGGTAAGCATTTTTTACTTTGTCTGACATTATCAAAATTAATCACTAACGTCAATGGCGTGAGTAATAAATGAACAGCGTATGCTTAACAATGCATGATCTAGATAAGTGAATTATTTTTGTGTAGTTTCTTATAGTTTAGTTACTATTATTATAGCTTACATTATGCAAATGATTGCCACGTTATATTTTACCTTATACTCTTCACAATCATTCATTGCATATCTGTTTGAGGCTCAGAGTATGGATAAACGTGTAAGGAGATACAATGTTTCCTTATATACATGTATTGTGTACTAATCTTTTATCGTATACCCTGAAAAAGCTATTGTAAGCTCCCCATGAGATGCTTGGGTACCATCAACATTTTAGATGTATATATAAGTAGTGACACATGCAGTTACCACTGAGATAAATGAACCTTATAATAATAATAATAATAACCTTGATTAGACTACTGTTCATCATGTGATCACTGGTCTTAAAAAGCATGTAGTACAATTCATTTCAAAGATCCCTTAAAGCGAACAAGTCATAGCCACAAAACTGTCAAATAACAGTGCTTCTGTGGCCAGTAGAGACTCTTACATTAGCCTGCTAAATGGCATTTGGTAGAGCATAGTGCTAGGTGAAGGCAAGGCTTAATTGTGATTCTGATAGAAGTCAAGGTCTTGTAGTCAGCCTGGATTTTGGATTTTGGATTTGAGTCTTCCCCTGGAGCAATGGAATTAATCTGAAGGCAATAATATGTACATGCAGGTACTTTACTAGTAATCTTAGGTTAAGCACCTTGGTGGACACTTTAATTTAGTGTATACTCTACAAAAGAAAAATAAGACTGTATAGGTACTCCAATGGGATATCACACATAATTTACCTTCATTATAAATGAATGTTTAAATACAGTACTTGAAAGGTATATTAAACACCAAAACAGGTTTATAAAACATTGCTACATTTTCAAAATTGATTGTGCTGCTGTAAACATTTTAAGTAGTGTATTTAAAGACTAATTTATAGCAAAGGTTAACTTTGATTGATACCCTATTGGGGTAGCTATGCTGTATTCTTTCTTTTGTGGAACAAATTGTTCTTTTTTAGCTTCCTATCCACACCTGTTAATATTGAGGTAGTGAATGCAAGCAATATATTACATGGTTGATTTAAGGGTATCAACTGCAGTTGACCTAAGAGGCCACCACCATCACCTGGGCCATATGCAAATGGTTTCTTATATTTGTTTAAAATTAGCATATGTTGTGTATGGTAATGACAGTGGAGGTTATTTACGAAAGGCAAATTCACTTTGCACTACAAGTGCAAACTACAAGTGCAAAGTGTACTTGAAAGTGCACTTGGAAGTGCAGTCACTGTAAATCTAAGGGGTAGGTCTGAAATGCTCTGCAGAGTTTATTATCCAATCATGTGCAAGCTAAAATGCTGTTTTTTTTATTTTACTTGAATGTCCCCCTCTGATCTACAGCGACTGCACTTCCAAGTGCCCTTTCAGTGCAATTTCAAATGCACTTTTGCACTTGAATAAAATTATGTTATACTTTTTAATGATTGTGTTCTCATTCTATGTCAGTAAAGAATGATCTTGTAGTGCAAAGTGGATTTGCCTTTAGTAAACAACCCCCATTGTGTTATGTCAGCCATAATAAGAAGATACTGCAGGGTAGCTTATACTAGTCCTGTTGACCCATTATGGATTTTAAATAAGATGGAATAAAATGATGTTATACATTTTAACCACTTGCTTACTGGGCACTTAAACCCCCCTCAGTCCCAGACCAATTTTCAGCTTTCAGCGCTGATGCAATTTGAAAGACAATTGCGCGGTCATACAACACTGTACCCAAATGAAATTTTTATCATTTTTTTCCCACAAATAGAGCTTTCTTTTGGTGGTATTTAATTACAGCTCTGAGTTTTATTTTTTGCTAAACAAACAAAAAAAGATGCAAAAAAAAAAATCATGTTTAATAGTTTGTTATAAAATTTTGCAAACAGGTAATTTTTCTCCTTCATTGAAGTGCGCTGATGAGGCGGCACTGATAGGCTGCACTGGTGGGCACTGATGGGCTACATTGGCGGGCACTGTTAGGCTGCATTGGTGGGCACTGATAGGCTGCACTGGTGGGCACTGATAGGCATAGTTAAGGCGGCACTAATAGGCACAGATAAGGCAGCACCGATGGGCACAGATAAGGCGGCACTGATGGGCAAAGATGGGCACAGATAAGATGGCACGGATGGGGGCACAGATGGGTGGCACGGATGGGTGGCACGGATGGGCACTGATAGGTACCACTGATAGATGGGACTGATGGGCACTGATAGGTGGCACTGATACGTGGCTCTGATAGGTGGCACTGCTGGGCACTGATGGGCGGCACTGCTGGGCACTGGTAGATGACACTGATGGGCACGGATATGTGGCACTGGGGTGCAGCACCTTTGTTGAGGCAGATTGTGGGCACTGCCGGGTGGCACTGTGGGCACTGCTGGGTGGCACTGCTGGGTGGCACTGTGGGCACTGCCGGGTGGCACTATGGGCACTGCTGGGTGGCACTGCTGGGTGGCACTGTGGGCACTGCTTGGTGGCACTATGGGCACTGCTGGGTGGCACTGACGGGGGGCATTTACTTTTTATTAATGTGGCACTGGCAGGGGGCAGGTGGGCACTGGCAGGGGGCAGGTGGGCACTAGCAGGGCTGGCCGTGATCGGGACTAATGTCCCGATCACAGCCGCCGGTGATCTGCTTTTCTTTTTTCATTGGCTGACAGCTGATCACGTGATAAGGGGTCAGGATCGACCCCTTGCATGGATCGGTGATCAGGCGAGTCTCATAGACTCGCCGATCACAGAGCGCGCCGCGCGCACCCCTCAGGGGGCGCGCAGGCCACTCGTGCACGGGACTATGTCAATAGACATAGTCCCTGAAAAGGAAATCCGCGCTGTAGCCGTCATTCGCCTATAGCGCGGGTCTCAAGTGGTTAATGATTGTGTTCTCATTCTATGCCAGTAAAGAATGATCAAAATTTTCCTTTTTCATCCTTTACATAGGTGGCACATAGGTGGCACATAGGTGGCACATAGGTGGTACTACGGTACTATAGTCTGCTTTACTTTCTCAACACACTTTTAATAAATATAATTCCTTAAAATCTAATGATATAGATAGATTTATATGATTTATACAGATGTAACATGAATTTTAACCTAATCTTTCATCAACATTTCACAAGAAATATCTACTACCTTATCACTGATATTACTGTTTTCAATGGCAAGCCAGAGGGAGAAGAGATTCCATAAAAGATATGTAATACAGTATAAGATTTCTCAGACTATAACATTGATTAGACATTTTATGTTAACATTTCAACAAGACTGATTGCTGGTACAGTTTTTTACAAGCCAAAGGTAACTTTGTGATCAATTCATAAGGCAGCATGACAAAACATGCAGTTGATTAAATACCTTAATAAACAGGCTTTCCAGTCCCAGCTACATAAAACAAAAATGTAACCAAATCCTGTAGGCATTAAATCTATGTTTCTTTATTAACAACAATGATTAATTAGTGTTCAGTTTTGTTTATCAATACTTGTGAAAACAAAAACAAAAAAACAAGATATCTTACCAGAGAAAGTAACATTAAATCCTTCATAAGACATAGAGAAGTCTGAAATAAAGCGGAGTTGAGCTGTAAAGTTCCCATACAACCCAGCGCTGATAGGAGCTGGTAATCTAGATCCTGTAAGACGCTTTAGTGGCTGAGTAAAGCTACCATTTTCGGTGATCAGAAGAAAATCATGGCCACTTTCCAAGTGAAAAGTGTGAAATGTAAAAAACACCCCTAAAAAAAAGACAATTGTTTAATACAATGACCAAGAAATAATACAGTATGTATAATAGGTATTACTGACATATTGACATAGATAAAGGGTCTCCAAACTTTCTAAACAAAGGGCCGGTTTACTGTCCTTCAGACTCTGGGATGGCCGGACTAGGGCCAATGGGAATAGAAAATGTCCTGATGTCCAGTTGGAATATATAATGCCCCATATTTGATGTCAGTGGGAGGACTGGTGCCCCATCGTTTGGTTGGCACCAATAAAAGGAATTGTGCCCCATCGTTGTTGTCTGTGGGTGGAATTGTGCCCCATGGTTGGTGTCAGTGGGAGGAGTAGTGCCCCATGGTTGGTGCCAATAAAAGGGATTGTGCCCCATTGTTGGTGTCTGTAGGAGGAATTGTGCCCTTTCATTTGTGTCAGTGGGAGGATATGAGCTCTTTCTTTGTTGTCAGTGGGAGGAATTATGCCCTATCGTTGGTGTCAGCAGATGGGATAGCGCCCCAAGGGCCGGATAAAGGCAAGCAAAGGGCCGCGTCCGGCCCCCAGGCCGCAGTTTGGAGACCATTGACATAGATGATACTTCTTGTTGTTTACCTGGGGGATCCATGCTCTTCAATCAGAAACCAAACTCAAGCTCAGGTTCACTAAGTGAGATGAGTTTGAAAGTGGGAGTTGGGGTACTCAAAGGTATACATGTTACATAATGTATAAGAAAGTTCAGAACATAAAAAGTGATATTCAATGCTAAATGTATCAATGCCTGTGTATACGCAATTCCAGATATTGCCCAGTTCTTCTCTTGTTTATACATTTTACAAGTCAGCTGGAACAACAAGCAGCACCCCAACTTCCTGTCATACGACCTGAAGCCAGCATGTTAGGTCTCTGGTAAAATATCTGCAGAAGCTTTACCTTGAGGATACTAAAATCAGTCATGACTTCATTAATTTCTGCTGAAGACTATGTTGACATAGTACCCCAGTATACTGCCATTGTGGCTCTATAGAATGTGACCCAGAACAGCTGTTTTAGACTTCTGGATTCCCCAACCCTCCCTCAGTATCTGTGAATAAGACCAAAATGTTGTGCTTAGGTTTGCATCAAACATTCTATGAGAAGTCACCAAAGAAAAGAACCTTGCATCAGAGTTGGAGGGCATAATTATGTAAATTACACAAATCTAAATGTCCATGATTCAGAGAACTTCAATGTACCCATACCCAGGCTTGGTTGTTGAAAAATCTTCATAGACATCCATAAAGATAATTAATTCTGGCTCTGCACAAAAACAGCAGGCAGGAAGCATTAAGGTATTGGCACATGGAGAGTACAGATATCTGGATTGGGAATACTGAGGTAAGGGTCATTTTTATTATTACATTATTTCTACAGCCCAACTTGGAAATCTTTTCACTCAGGAATTCTTCTAGGACCCTTAGCAAATGAATAATGCTCACATATTCACATAATAAATGCTTTTTTCCTGCTTGGCATTTCAATAAGTCCTTCAAGATAATACTGTATTATATGTATATATTCTGAAAGGTATATATATGTTTAATAGGTGTTCTCATTTCTGAAATGGTATCATCCACGTACGGCTATTACATGAAGACAAAAAAAAATGTTTTGTTCTGATTCTCTCAAAGTTAACCAGCAACTTAGCCATAACGTAGTGTTTAATGGTTACGTTAGCTTGAACTTTGAACATTTATGATTTAACAGTAAAAGACAACACAACATTAGTCACAGAGAGACCTTCCCAACGTATTCAAATGGACACTTTAGACTAAGATTAGAAACTAGCAACTGAAAAAGGATAAGAGAGAGCATCACTCTCTCATGGGGAGATGGGATTTTAATGGATATGTTTTTCTGTCACTGAGGTAAGCACAACCGCAAGAGTATTGATAAAATATAAATTTATTACAAGATATAAAATTGATTCATTAATAACATTCAGTCATATACACATTTGACCACAGTTGATACTCAGTCCAGAAAGCTTGAACAGATGCTTGTATATGCGGATAGCCAATGCGTTTCACAGACTACTTGTCTGCTTCTTCGGGGCAGCTCAACACGCATCTATATCATTGTCCAAGTTACAAAAAGATATAACATTTTTGTACTGTTAGTATGGGTGCTCAGCAAAACTTTTTCGTACTGACAATCAGACGACCACAGAATCAGAGATAACAGAGGCGAATCACCATCCAGTGATTGAGCAGTGATGTCAGAATCACCAGCTTGGTCTGATGGACGTCGGACTGCATAAAAGGCATGATGGTCTAGGTAAATAGTTACCTAAAAATACCAAACATATGTATGCAGATGCACAGCACTTTACATCGCCACATATGTAAGGAACTAATATAACAGTAGTATTGGCAATATGTTAGCACAATGGCATATATCAATATATATGAAGCATGCATCCATATGGCTTAAGCCCCAGATAAACATGCTTAGCACATGGAGTCATATCATAAAACATGAAGGGGCAACAGTGTTGATCATATAGCTAACCATTCAATATCCCCATATCCCCAGCCACAGTGTAAACAGCAGATATAGGGCTAAAGGGCAAGCGCCACCCATCTTCCAGAATATAAAAAGCTTGAACACTGCATCAAATAACCGTCACAGATAGGGAATCGACCCGCTCTCAATGATGAAAATAAACAGGCGCAAATAATCAACCAAACGGTTAGTAATACTCAGAGAGATATTTCTTGTAATAAAAACAACATAATGGAAAATAATGAATAAAAATAAACAAAAAGCAGGTATAAAATATAGCAATAGTGAGTTGAGAAGGTTACCTAGAAGGAGTTATTCTATATATACAGGTAGCCATATTTCCAGGTCGCAGAGAAAGTGGCAGGTCCAAATACATCCTAGATGGTAAATTAGGAAAGGTTTAAAAGATAATACTGTGTTCATTCCTCGTGGGCTAGTTGTTTTTTGATTATAGATCCACTTGGCTTCTTGTTGGAGGATCTTTTTGTCATAATGGCACATATAGATGTGGAAACTGTGATCAGTGCCCTTGGATCAGGGAGGATGAAGGCTACCCACTACCCAGAGGTGGGCACCTTAAATCCAGGACATATGCGGATTGCTGCACCATGGGTGTGGTTAACTAAATGCACCTGTGGAGCATTTTATATTGGCAAAGCTACATTTGCCAGACGGATACAGGATCACTTATACTATCTTGATGTTGGCCTGCTATACACACCCATCTGTAAGCAGGTTGGCCTTAACCATAGCTATGAGCCTTTATTTGTCTCATTCTTTGCCCTCGAAGTAATTCCCCAACAAGAAAGGGGAGGTGATTTTGACAACAAGAAGCCAAGTAGATCTATAATCAAAAAGCAACTAGCCCGCCAGGAATGAACACATTATCCTTTAAACCTTTCCTATAAGTAATTTACTATCTAGGAAGTATTTGGACCTGCCACTAACTCTTTAAAAATCTGTGACCTGAAAATATTGTTACCTCTATATATAGAATAACGTCTTCTATATAACCTTCTCAACTGACCATTGCTATATTGTATTATGCTTTTTGTTTATTTTTATTCTTTATTTTTCATTGTGTTTTCATTATGAGAGATATCTATCTTAGCATTACTGTTTGGTTGATTATTTGCGGCTGTTTATTGGCATCACTGAGAGCAGGTCGATTCCCTATCTGTGAGGGTTATTTGATGGCGTTCGGGTGCCCCTGATGGACAAGGAGGCCCTCTTCTCATCGATACTCATTTGCTTTTTACATTATGGCAGATGGGCGGCACTTGTGCCTTTAGCCCTATATCCACTGTTTACACTGCGGCTGGGAGATTCTGGTGCATGTGCATCTTAAGGGCATTCCCATGAGTAAGTCGGATGTGACGAAACATGTCGAGGCATGGCTATACAGCGAGTATCTGAAGCGTGACGGAGGACTTTGTGATGTCACACACTGCATCGAGTGATAGCGGCTTGAAACTAGGAGTGGGTGAGACTGCATTGCTGACACACTACCCTGGGTCTGTCGCAACCGCAATAGATCACTTTACCTGTTTATGAAGTTTTGTTGCAAGTTCCTTTGGAGTGTTTTTTCTGGCTTGGCTTGATTTTTTACATGTGAGTGCAATGGTGTGTAGTATTTTGATGTTTTAATAAAGCGTTGTACTTTATCAGACCATTTGGAGCATTATTTTATTTTTATGTGGAATAATCGCTTCTTGAGGAAAAGGATTTGTGGCATTTACGCTTACTGTTTGGAAATCACATGTAATATCTGGAGATCATCTTTAACCCCCAATAGTGAGATTAAGGCGTATTATGCCAAACACAAGAGTGGGAGGCATTTGTAGCTGGTGAGTGTAAATCTATAAGTGGGAGTGAAAGCACAAGCACTGAGGTGTGGTGGAAGCACAAAGAGCAACCATTCATCGGAATATTCAATATTCATGAACTTTATGTCAATATTTATTATATCACATTTATCACAGGGTGTATTGTTTATTTTGTGATATGATGAGATAGTATACACTGATTTTTATTATTTATTTTTTCTGTTAAGTTGTTTTCACATATGAGTTTTATTCAGTATGGCTCTTGTTGTTCAACAGTTTATAATCATTTCACTGTTCACTCAGATTCTTCACAGATTTAGCACATACTGAATCACAGCGCTACTATTTATTGCACTTAGATAAGAGGTTTAAATTCACTTACACAATTTTGGTACATATTAAAGAGGAAGTAAACCCTGATGAGTTTACTTCCTCTTTCATTCCCTGCAAAGGCAAATCATAATGGACTACTATGCATCGCATAGTAGTCCATTATGTGTCACTTACCTGACACAGGAGCCAGCGAAGTCAGCGCTGTCCCCTGTAGTCTGGCGCATACATCTTCTCGGTGGGGTCTCGCAGCTCCGCCGCTGTCATTCAGCGAAGCCACGATGACGTCACTCCCGCGCATGCGCACGGGAGCCGAGAAGCGCGGCATTGCGCGGCATCTTCGTCATCGACGATGCCACGCTCAGTGCGCCTGCGCCGTAGACAGCGGTGCTCATCTTTGGGCAAATATCTCCTAAACCGTATAGGTTTGGGAGATATTTCTTGGACCTACAGGTAAGCCTTAATCTAGGCTTACCTGTAGGTCAAAGTGGTTTGTAAGGGTTTACAACCACTTTAAGTGGCAGCTATAGTTTATTTGAGACACTTATTCCAGAAGCTCAGTGGAGATATCACAGGGCGGTTTTCTTGTGAACTATCAGGTGTGCATCTTAAGGGGCACCCGCGCCAGATGTGATGTCAGTGAGCCGCTTCCGGTTCATTCACTTCTAGTAGGGCCGTATAAATAAGGGCAGCAAATGATTGGCTCAGCTGCCAGGATGCACATTACGGTGACGGTAAGGGATCAGTCTGAGATCGAGAGGCAATTACACCCTGCTTATCTACAATCTATTTGCCCCCCCCCTCCCCCCCTTGGCAGAGATACTCAGGTAGCAAGCCACATTCTTTGTTTTGGGTACTTTATTTCTTTTTATTCCTTTTCTTTATATTACTATCTGAATATAAAGGAATTTGGCCATTTATGTTTGCAACCAGCAGCCTCACATTTAGTGGCTAATCATGTAATAGTAGCTTCAGTCTTTCCATGACCTATGCTATAGCCATGTATGTTATATGATGATGGCTCTTGCCCCTCCAAGTTTTATGAAATGACGTCCTGTGCTAAGCACGTTAATCTATCTGGGGTTTAAGCCATATGGATGCATGCTTCATATATATCGATATATGTCATCATGCTAACATATTGCCAATACTACTGTTATATTGGTTCCTTACATATGTGGTGATGTAAAGTGCTGTGCATCTGAATACATATGCTTGCTATTTTTAGATTGCTATCGGCCCAGACCATCGTACCTTTATATGGTCCGACATCCACCAGACCAAGCTGGTGAACCAAGCTGGTGATTCTGACATCACCACTCAATCACTGGATGGTGACTCGCCTCTGCTCTCTCTGATGCTGTGGTCGTTTTTTGTCAGTACCAAAAGGTTTTGGTGAGCACCCATATTAACAGTACAAATATTGCCAATATTGTGAACAAATCTATTTGATATTGATACTAATTTTATATCTTTTTGTAACTTGGACAATGATATAGATACATGTTGAGCTGCCCTGAAGAAGCAGATAAGTAGCCTGCGAAACGTATTAGCTATCTGCATATACAAGCATCTGTTTAAGCTTTCTGGACTGAATATCAAATGTGGTCAAATGTGTATATGACCAGGGCTGGACTGGGACAGAAATTTGGCCCTGGACTTCATCCAGACCGGCCCACTTACATTTTGAGTGTGCTATCAGCACCCACTTACATCAGAGTTTCCCATCACCAGCCCCCTTACAACAGAGTGTCCAATCAGCACCCCCTTACATCAGAGTGTCCCATTACCAGCCCCCTTACATCAGAGTGTCCCATCAGCACCCCCTTACATCAGAGTGTCCCATCAGCACCCCCTTACATCAGAGTGTCCCATCACCAGCCCCCTTACATCAGAGTGGCCCACTGAGCCATTGGCCCACCGGGAAACTCCCGGTAGTCCCGATGGCCAGTACATGCCTGTATATGACCGAATGTTATTAGTGAATCAATTTTATATCTTGTATATCTTGTAATAAATGTATATTTTATCAATACCCTTGTGGTTGTGATTACCTCAGTGAGAGAAAAACATATCTGTTAAAATCTCATCACCCCATGAGAGAGTGATGCTCTCTCTTGTCCTTTTTCTATTGATCTAACAGGGATGTGGATATGACGCTCTGTCCCTAGAACAAACCTTTTATATATAGAAACTAGCAACTATTACCTTTCCCATGTGATGTTTCTATAGTCCATGTGCAATTCAGGTTATTGGGGTAAAAGTCAGGAAACCCTGGTGATAAGATGGTTCCACTTGAGCCATGGATGTATCCTCCACAAAGAGCTGCAGAAAGAATGATATACAAAGGTAACTAATAATGCAATGGGAACCCTACAGGAAACCAGGCAAGCATGTCATAAACTCTTGTTTTTAAATATCATCTTGCATTTAAATATCACTAAAATAATAATTAAAGCAAAAGTATATTTTGACTTTAACTCCTGCTGGTGGTTTATGTCAAATGTTGTAAAAACATATCTAATACCTGATAAAATGTTTCAAGTGAAAAAAGTAAATGTATTACTACTCTTTTCATTGGAACATACTCTACATCAAATAATAACATTTCAAAATCATAAGCCAAAATTTTCCTTTTTGAGAAGCTTTCAAACCGATTTAGTGATTGGTGTTTATCGAAAGATTACTAAATTCATATTGTAGGGGACTATCATACCTGCTATGACCTTGCTGATGAACATACCTGCATGTCCTGTTTGCTGTCTTACAAGTACATGAGTGCATTCATGCTAAGCTTGCCCTTTATACAACTCACTTCTTACTCTGTGGGTGTGCCATTAAATTACCTAATTTGTCTGGATTCTGAACATTTATATGTTCAGCTCTGTTTTGGGGTTTTATTGAGGTTCTGATGCTCCTTGGCTGACCTCTGGCTTTTTTTTTCAGCTTCTCCTTGTTGCTATTATTACTTCGAGTTCGACTGTACTCTCCTAGGTACTATATTCAGGTGTATAGGTCCTGTGGTCATCCGAGAACTGGTGAGCACCATTAGCATGATGTCAGCTTTTATAGATGAAGAATGTCACTTGAGTAGGTATATATATATATATATATATATATATATATATATATATATATGGGAAAGTATAACAAACAACTTGTAAGTTTAATTTTAAGTTAGTGACATATTTACTCCTGAACCTACCTGGTTAAAATTGGCAGATGTGGACAAAAGTTATCAAATTTTGCAAATTAATTAATACAGAACTTAACTCTCAATCAACCTTAACTATTTTGAATCATTGTGCTGCTAGCATCAGTAAATGGATAGGGAG
Organism: Lithobates pipiens; assembly: GCF_037356315.1. Taxonomy (NCBI): domain Eukaryota; kingdom Metazoa; phylum Chordata; class Amphibia; order Anura; family Ranidae; genus Lithobates; species Lithobates pipiens. Next base: position 355,164,080 of record NW_027507748.1, on the reverse strand, counting down.
GTATATCATATTTACTTGTTTTAAACAGTTTTTTACATGTATTCATTTCCATCTGGGTTTCGAGCAAATTATGTTATTCATCCCAAGAGTCTTTATGGTATTTGTTATTATTTTATCTGTAGGATGGTGAAGAGGGGCTTTCTGAACTAAGCACACCATCCTGCCTGTATTCTTGGGTTAAGGGCAGATGGATTCCAGGAAGTAAATGCTATGTGAATCAGCTCCCCTCACTGAACATGGCCACAGCCAGGACTGCTAAGGGAGTGTTTTTTAAAGAGATTACTCAACAAAATATGAGACATGAATAGATGGGCATGTCAACTTTGAATAATAAAAATGAATTAAATATTCGGCTTGTGGGGCTCAAAGGCAGTTTAGCTCTGCTTTAAATGAGCAACTACAACACACTATTTTTGTTGCAATTAATATCAGTGAAAGATATTGTGGTTTTACTAATGGTGTCTACATTATATGGCTATAAAAATGTTACACATAGGGACTGTTTTGATGGGTTTAATGGGCAAATGCAGTGTGATTTTGCCATTCATTGGTGATGTTTCTGAAATCATACAAAATTCATTGAGGGTGCAGCTGACTGGCATTTGACCTACTTTAGCTGATTTTGCATTCACATAGACTTGAATGGGGAGAGATTCACTTCTCAGATGAACAAAAGCCCAATGACACATGGAGACTAGTGATGGACGAACTTCCGACGGGACGTTTCGCGAACGCGAAACGCGAACGGGCACAAACGTTCGCGAAAACGACCGTTCGCCGCGGGCTCCATTGACTTCAATGGGAGGCGAATTTCGCAAACCTTTAGGTCGAATTTGCGGCCACGTGGTAATTATTAGGGGGTAGCACGTAGTCCCACCACCTGGACAATAGCATAATACATGTATGAGGTGAATTTGGGATCGATAACTACAAGCATTTTTTTTTTATTTGGGAAATTGTTCTGACAATTCAGGACTATGGAGCTAATGAAGGCAATGGAGGAGAGGGAAGGTCAGGGACCAGGGTAGGCAAACAAGAGGGTGCAGGAGATACAGAGCACTGACAGCAGCACCGTAATACAGAGCACTGACATCAGCACCGTGACATACAGCGCTGACAGCAGCTCCGTGACATACAGCGCTGACAGCAGCTCCGTGACATACAGCGCTGACAGCAGCTCCGTGACATACAGCGCTGACAGCAGCTCCGTGACATACAGCGCTGACAGCAGCTCCGTGACATACAGCGCTGACAGCAGCTCCGTGACATACAGCACTGACAGCAGCTCCGTGACATACAGCGCTGACAGCAGCTCCGTGACATACAGCGCTGACAGCAGCACCGTGACATACAGCGCTGACAGCAGCTCCGTGACATACAGCGCTGACAGCAGCTCCATGACATACAGCGCTGACAGCAGCTCCGTGACATACAGCGCTGACAGCAGCTCCGTGACATACAGCGCTGACAGCAGCTCCGTGACATACAGCGCTGACAGCAGCTCCGTGACATACAGCGCTGACAGCAGCTCCGTGACATACAGCGCTGACAGCAGCACCGTGACATACAGCGCTGACAGCAGCTCCGTGACATACAGCGCTGACAGCAGCTCCGTGACATACAGCGCTGACAGCAGCACCGTGACATACAGCGCTGACAGCAGCTCCGTGACATACAGCGCTGACAGCAGCTCCGTGACATACAGCGCTGACAGCAGCTCCGTGACATACAGCACTGACAGCAGCTCCGTGACATACAGCGCTGACAGCAGCTCCGTGACATACAGCGCTGACAGCAGCACCGTGACATACAGCGCTGACAGCAGCTCCGTGACATACAGCGCTGACAGCAGCTCCGTGACATACAGCGCTGACAGCAGCTCCGTGACATACAGCACTGACAGCAGCTCCGTGACATACAGCGCTGACAGCAGCTCCGTGACATACAGCGCTGACAGCAGCACCGTGACATACAGCGCTGACAGCAGCTCCGTGACATACAGCGCTGACAGCAGCTCCGTGACATACAGCGCTGACAGCAGCTCCGTGACATACAGCGCTGACAGCAGCTCCGTGACATACAGCGCTGACAGCAGCTCCGTGACATACAGCGCTGACAGCAGCTCCGTGACATACAGCGCTGACAGCAGCTCCGTGACATACAGCGCTGACAGCAGCTCCGTGACATACAGCGCTGACAGCAGCTCCGTGACATACAGCGCTGACAGCAGCTCCGTGACATACAGCGCTGACAGCAGCACCGTAAGCAGCCCCAGGAGGAAGTCAGCACAGCACAGGGATGGTGTGATCCCCTCATAATAAGAACCCCCAGGAGGAAGTCAGCACAGCACAGGGATGGTGTGATCCCCTCATAATAAGAACCCCCAGGAGGAAGTCAGCACAGCACAGGGATGGTGGGAGCCCCTCATAATAAGAACACCCAGGAGGAAGTCAGCACAGCACAGGGATGGTGGGAACCCCTCATAATAAGCAGCCCCAGTAGAAATATGACACCGCTCAACCTCTTCAAAGAGGAGGGTAGGGGCATATAGTACGGTGTGCTTTTTTGGGTCAGGGAAGTGAGCCAAATGAATTAAGAAGGTCTGTGTGCTTGATTCCAAAAATTGTTTATAGACATATACATGGTCTACTGATCACATGTGTTGAATTCCTCCGAGATCCATGCCTCATTCATTTTTAGAAATGTGAGGTAGTTAACACTGTGGTGAGCTAGGCGAGTACGCTTATCGGTCACAATCCCCCCTGCTGCGCTGAACGTCCTTTCGGACAGGACACTGGATGAGGGGCAAGCCAACAGTTCGATTGCAAATTGGGCAAGCTCTGGCCAGAGGTCAAGCCTGCCCACCCAGTAGTCTAGGGGTTCATCACTCCTCAGAGCGTCCACATCGGCCGTTAACCCAATGTAGTCGGACACCTGACGGTCTAGGCGTTCCCTGATGCTGGATCCGGATGACACCTGTCGATGGGTCGGCTGAAAGAATGACCTCATATCCGAAGTCACCAACACATCTTCAAACCGGCCTCTTCTTGCAGGCGCTGTTGGATTGGTACCCGCAAATCCTTCTCTGGGAGTGGGAATTGCTCCTCTGCCAGCGCACGCAAAAGCAGAATGCAGCATTTCTCGAAGCAAGGCCTGGAAGTGCTGCATTCTGACAGCCCTCTGCGACGGCGGTAACATTTCCGCCATTTTGTGTTTGTACCGGGGGTCTAAGTACGTTGCCACCCAGTACTGGTCCTTGACCCTCATGCTTTTTATACGGGGGTCCCTATTAAAACACTGGAGCATGAAGGCCCCCATTTGCACTAAAGTGGAAGCGGTGTGGTGGCCTGGCTCCTGCTCATCATCCAGGATAATGTCGTCCTCTTCATTCTCCTCTCCCCATCCTCGCACAACAGGGATCCCAGAAAGGTTTAAAGCATGCTCTTCTTGCTCCTGCTCATCCGCCCCGGCACCATCCTCCTCTGACTCCTCATCAGACTCCTGTTGTTGACTTGTCTCAGATAGAGTAGCCCCCCCTGGGAATTCATCCAGCATTGCGACTTCCTCATCTTCCCGCTCCTGCTCCTCCACAGCCTGATCAATGACACGACGCAATGCACGCTCCAGAAAGAAGGCATAAGGTACCATGTCACTGATGGCGCCATGGCTGCGACTGACCAGTTTGGTGATCTCCTCAAATGGCCGCAGAAGTCTGCATGTGTCGCGCATGAGCAGCCACTGGCGCGGTGAAAAAAAACCCAGCTCCCCAGAACCGTTTCTTTCGCAGAGTTCATACAGGTAGACGTTAACTGCACGTTTCTGCTGGAGCAGCCTATCAAGCATATAGAAGGTTGAGTTCCATCGCGTCGGGCAATCGCAAATAAGACGTCTGACCGGCAGATGGTGTCGCCGCTGAATGTCAGCAAGGCGAGCCATGGCCGTGTAAGATCTTCTGAAATGGGCCGAGATTTTCCTTGCCTGCCGCAAGATGTCCTGGACCCCAGGGTATTTGACAAGGAATCGCTGCACGACCAAGTTTAAGACGTGTGCCATGCACGGCACGTGCGTGATTTTGCCCTGTTTCAATGCGCTAAGCAGATTGGCACCGTTGTCACACACCACTTTACCAACTGTCAAATTGAGCGGTGTTAGCCACTCATCTGCCTGTGAACGCAAAGCTGAAAGGAGTGCCGGGCCAGTGTGGCTCTTTGCTTCCAGGCACAACAGACGCAGCACGGCATGGCAACGTCTCACCTGGCATGTGGAATAGGTTCTGGGGAGCTTGGGCGGTGCAGTGGAAGAGACGCTAGCAGCGGAAAAGGAGGAGGCAGCTGAGGAGGAGAGGGAGGAGGATGGAGTAGGAGGAGGAGAAGAAGAGTCAGGCCTGCATGCAATCCGTGGCGGTAAAACCAAATCTACACGGGTGCCACGGGTTACATGCTTGACGGCCGTCAGAAGGTTCACCCAGTGGGCAGTAAAACTGATATACCTTCCCTGCCCGTGTTTGCTAGACCACGTGTCTGTGGTCAGATGTATCTTGGCACCGACACTGTGTGCCAGAGATACATTCACTTGCCGCTGAACATGGCCATATAGCTCTGGGATGCCCTTCTCTGAGAAATACTTCCTTCCTGGGACCTTCCATTGTGGTGTTCCAATGGCCACAAATTTGCGAAAGGCCTCCGAGTCCACCAGTTTATATGGCAGTAGTTGGCGGGCTATGAGTTCTGACAAGCCAGCCGCCAACCGTTGGGCAAGAGGGTTATCCGGCGTCATCATTTTTTTACGCTCAAACATTAGGCCCACGGAAGCCTGCCTTTTTGCAGAAAAATGTGAGCTTGGCGTGATGGAAGGTGGAGTGGAGGACAATTGTGAGGAGAGAGGAGAAGGAGAAGTAGAAGACGAGGCTGGACGGTGAGAGCCTGCAGTGTGGCTTTGTGTGTTCCGTTGCTCCCACTGGGCTCGGTGATGGCTGCTCATGTGCCTTCTTAAGGCGGTCGTCCCTAGGTGAGTATTGGGCTTACCGCGACTAACGCGTTGACTGCAAAGATTGCAGATGGCAACGCTATTGTCAGCAGCGGACACGTTAAAAAAAGCCCACACTGCGGAGCCATGTGCCGGTGTCCTGGGAGCGCCAGATGTGACCGTACATGGTCGATGACTCGCTCCTGATACATTTGCAGTCTGCTTTGTCCCTGCTGTGCAATGTAAGTCATTGCTGCTTCTCCTCCCTATCTGCTGGTCCATATCTCCCTCTGAACTCCCCTCCTCTTCCTCTCTTGTGGGCACCCACGTGACATCACTAGACACGTCATCATCAACGTCACCTTCCCCACCGCTATAAGTAGAGTAGGCAGCAACACCGGGGACCAACCTCCTCCTTGGGCTGATCTGGGTACTGGCGTCAGACTGCTGAGTAGCGCTTGTTGCTACCTCCTCTTCCTGATCCAATACCAAGAGTGGCTGCGCATCAGAAATGTCCTCTTGATATGGATCGGAAAATAATTCCAGTGACTCAAGCGGAAGGTATGTGGTGGTGGTGGTGGTGGTCGTGTTGTTGGTGGTAGTGTCTTTGGGGGTGCACATAGCAGAGAGTGAAGAAGAGGGTGCAGATCGAGAGGATGAGGAGGGTGCAGAAGAATAAGGCTGAGTGAGCCACTCAACCAAGTCTGGTGCGTCCTTTAAAGTAATTGAACGCACCTTCTGCAACTTCCCACTTTGGCTCAAGGCTGTTGCTCCTGCCCTACCCCTACCACCCCTGCGGAAGGGCCTGCCTCTTCCTCTGCCTGTCATTTTTTAAATCACCCTGTGACAAAACTCTTAGTCCCTATACCGCTGAAGGACTGCTGCAGTATAGGGCAGCGGTCAGCAGTAGTGCACGTCAACCCTATGTATTGTGGACCGATAGCGGTCCTTACAGAACAGCAGACTGTACTGCACTCAGGCCTATGTACCGTAGCACCCTATACCAAGTTACCAGTCCTTATAAAAACTTTTGTGGACCAAGCAGGTTGTGTGTTAGTGATTAGCAGACTGTACGTCAGTCCCTATACCAATGAAGGACTGCTGCAGTATAGGGCAGCGGTCAGCAGTAGTGCACGGCAACCCTATGTATTGTGGACCGATAGCGGTCCTTACAGAACAGCAGACTGTACTGCACTCAGGCCTATGTACCGTAGCACCCTATACCAAGTTACCAGTCCTTATAAAAACTTTTGTGGACCAAGCAGGTTGTGTGTTAGTGATTAGCAGACTGTACGTCAGTCCCTATACCAATGAAGGACTGCTGCAGTATAGGGCAGCGGTCAGCAGTAGTGCACGGCAACCCTATGTATTGTGGACCGATAGCGGTCCTTACAGAACAGCAGACTGTAACGCACTCAGGCCTATGTACCGTAGCACCCTATACCAAGTTACCAGTCCTTATAAGAACTTTTGTGGACCAAGCAGGTTGTGTGTTAGTGTTTAGCAGACTGTGCGTCAGTCCCTATACCGCTGAAGGACTGCTGCAGTATAGGGCAGCGGTCAGCAGTAGTGCACGGCAACCCTATGTATTGTGGACCGATAGCGGTCCTTACAGAACAGCAGACTGTAACGCACTCAGGCCTATGTACCGTAGCACCCTATACCAAGTTACCAGTCCTTATAAGAACTTTTGTGGACCAAGCAGGTTGTGTGTTAGTGATTAGCAGACTGTACGTCAGTCCCTATACCAATGAAGGACTGCTGCAGTATAGGGCAGCGGTCAGCAGTAGTGCACGGCAACCCTATGTATTGTGGACCGATAGCGGTCCTTACAGAACAGCAGACTGTAACGCACTCAGGCCTATGTACCGTAGCACCCTATACCAAGTTACCAGTCCTTATAAGAACTTTTGTGGACCAAGCAGGTTGTGTGTTAGTGATTAGCAGACTGTACGTCAGTCCCTATACCAATGAAGGACTGCTGCAGTATAGGGCAGCGGTCAGCAGTAGTGCACGGCAACCCTATGTATTGTGGACCGATAGCGGTCCTTACAGAACAGCAGACTGTAACGCACTCAGGCCTATGTACCGTAGCACCCTATACCAAGTTACCAGTCCTTATAAGAACTTTTGTGGACCAAGCAGGTTGTGTGTTAGTGTTTAGCAGACTGTGCGTCAGTCCCTATACCGCTGAAGGACTGCTGCAGTATAGGGCAGCGGTCAGCAGTAGTGCACGGCAACCCTATGTATTGTGGACCGATAGCGGTCCTTACAGAACAGCAGACTGTAACGCACTCAGGCCTATGTACCGTAGCACCCTATACCAAGTTACCAGTCCTTATAAGAACTTTTGTGGACCAAGCAGGTTGTGTGTTAGTGATTAGCAGACTGTACGTCAGTCCCTATACCAATGAAGGACTGCTGCAGTATAGGGCAGCGGTCAGCAGTAGTGCACGGCAACCCTATGTATTGTGGACCGATAGCGGTCCTTACAGAACAGCAGACTGTAACGCACTCAGGCCTATGTACCGTAGCACCCTATACCAAGTTACCAGTCCTTATAAGAACTTTTGTGGACCAAGCAGGTTGTGTGTTAGTGATTAGCAGACTGTACGTCAGTCCCTATACCAATGAAGGACTGCTGCAGTATAGGGCAGCGGTCAGCAGTAGTGCACGGCAACCCTATGTATTGTGGACCGATAGCGGTCCTTACAGAACAGCAGACTGTAACGCACTCAGGCCTATGTACCGTAGCACCCTATACCAAGTTACCAGTCCTTATAAGAACTTTTGTGGACCAAGCAGGTTGTGTGTTAGTGTTTAGCAGACTGTGCGTCAGTCCCTATACCGCTGAAGGACTGCTGCAGTATAGGGCAGCGGTCAGCAGTAGTGCACGGCAACCCTATGTATTGTGGACCGATAGCGGTCCTTACAGAACAGCAGACTGTAACGCACTCAGGCCTATGTACCGTAGCACCCTATACCAAGTTACCAGTCCTTATAAGAACTTTTGTGGACCAAGCAGGTTGTGTGTTAGTGATTAGCAGACTGTACGTCAGTCCCTATACCAATGAAGGACTGCTGCAGTATAGGGCAGCGGTCAGCAGTAGTGCACGGCAACCCTATGTATTGTGGACCGATAGCGGTCCTTACAGAACAGCAGACTGTAACGCACTCAGGCCTATGTACCGTAGCACCCTATACCAAGTTACCAGTCCTTATAAGAACTTTTGTGGACCAAGCAGGTTGTGTGTTAGTGATTAGCAGACTGTACGTCAGTCCCTATACCAATGAAGGACTGCTGCAGTATAGGGCAGCGGTCAGCAGTAGTGCACGGCAACCCTATGTATTGTGGACCGATAGCGGTCCTTACAGAACAGCAGACTGTAACGCACTCAGGCCTATGTACCGTAGCACCCTATACCAAGTTACCAGTCCTTATAAGAACTTTTGTGGACCAAGCAGGTTGTGTGTTAGTGTTTAGCAGACTGTGCGTCAGTCCCTATACCGCTGAAGGACTGCTGCAGTATAGGGCAGCGGTCAGCAGTAGTGCACGGCAACCCTATGTATTGTGGACCGATAGCGGTCCTTACAGAACAGCAGACTGTAACGCACTCAGGCCTATGTACCGTAGCACCCTATACCAAGTTACCAGTCCTTATAAGAACTTTTGTGGACCAAGCAGGTTGTGTGTTAGTGATTAGCAGACTGTACGTCAGTCCCTATACCAATGAAGGACTGCTGCAGTATAGGGCAGCGGTCAGCAGTAGTGCACGGCAACCCTATGTATTGTGGACCGATAGCGGTCCTTACAGAACAGCAGACTGTAACGCACTCAGGCCTATGTACCGTAGCACCCTATACCAAGTTACCAGTCCTTATAAGAACTTTTGTGGACCAAGCAGGTTGTGTGTTAGTGATTAGCAGACTGTACGTCAGTCCCTATACCAATGAAGGACTGCTGCAGTATAGGGCAGCGGTCAGCAGTAGTGCACGGCAACCCTATGTATTGTGGACCGATAGCGGTCCTTACAGAACAGCAGACTGTAACGCACTCAGGCCTATGTACCGTAGCACCCTATACCAAGTTACCAGTCCTTATAAGAACTTTTGTGGACCAAGCAGGTTGTGTGTTAGTGTTTAGCAGACTGTGCGTCAGTCCCTATACCGCTGAAGGACTGCTGCAGTATAGGGCAGCGGTCAGCAGTAGTGCACGGCAACCCTATGTATTGTGGACCGATAGCGGTCCTTACAGAACAGCAGACTGTAACGCACTCAGGCCTATGTACCGTAGCACCCTATACCAAGTTACCAGTCCTTATAAGAACTTTTGTGGACCAAGCAGGTTGTGTGTTAGTGATTAGCAGACTGTACGTCAGTCCCTATACCAATGAAGGACTGCTGCAGTATAGGGCAGCGGTCAGCAGTAGTGCACGGCAACCCTATGTATTGTGGACCGATAGCGGTCCTTACAGAACAGCAGACTGTAACGCACTCAGGCCTATGTACCGTAGCACCCTATACCAAGTTACCAGTCCTTATAAGAACTTTTGTGGACCAAGCAGGTTGTGTGTTAGTGATTAGCAGACTGTACGTCAGTCCCTATACCAATGAAGGACTGCTGCAGTATAGGGCAGCGGTCAGCAGTAGTGCACGGCAACCCTATGTATTGTGGACCGATAGCGGTCCTTACAGAACAGCAGACTGTAACGCACTCAGGCCTATGTACCGTAGCACCCTATACCAAGTTACCAGTCCTTATAAGAACTTTTGTGGACCAAGCAGGTTGTGTGTTAGTGTTTAGCAGACTGTGCGTCAGTCCCTATACCGCTGAAGGACTGCTGCAGTATAGGGCAGCGGTCAGCAGTAGTGCACGGCAACCCTATGTATTGTGGACCGATAGCGGTCCTTACAGAACAGCAGACTGTAACGCACTCAGGCCTATGTACCGTAGCACCCTATACCAAGTTACCAGTCCTTATAAGAACTTTTGTGGACCAAGCAGGTTGTGTGTTAGTGATTAGCAGACTGTACGTCAGTCCCTATACCAATGAAGGACTGCTGCAGTATAGGGCAGCGGTCAGCAGTAGTGCACGGCAACCCTATGTATTGTGGACCGATAGCGGTCCTTACAGAACAGCAGACTGTAACGCACTCAGGCCTATGTACCGTAGCACCCTATACCAAGTTACCAGTCCTTATAAGAACTTTTGTGGACCAAGCAGGTTGTGTATTAGTGTTTAGCAGACTGTGCGTCAGTCCCTATACCGCTGAAGGACTGCTGCAGTATAGGGCAGCGGTCAGCAGTAGTGCACGGCAACCCTATCTATTGTGGACCGATAGCGGTCCTTACAGAACAGCAGACTGTACCGCACCCAAGCCTATGTACCGTAGCACCCTAGACAGACCAAGTTACCAGTCCTTATAAGAACTTTTGTGGAACAAGTGAGTTGTGAATGATTAGCAGACTGCAGCAGAAGGGCAGCAGTCAAGTATAATATTCTTTCTATATTTGGAAGAAAGAATATTATACGTGTACAAGCCTATTACCGTACCACTGATACCAGTCCTGAAAAGAACCTTTGTGGAACTAATAGTAACAGCAAGTCTTTAAAATTATCCTCACTGCCTGACAACACTGCTTCCTGCCTGTCCCTATACAAATTGGCAAAAAAGAGTAGGCTGGAACGATTAGCTGGAACAGCTCTTTTGTGGACCTGATAGTAACAGCTAATGATGATGATGATGATGATGATGAAGAAAGACTAATCTGGCTGAGCTGTCCCTAAAATAGCAGCATACAGCGCTCTGTCCCTTTATCTAAACTGACAAAAGAAACTCAGGCTGCTGACCTAACACCTATACCAGTCCTGAAAAGAACTTTTGTGTACCAAATAGCTAGCGTTTTCTCTGTCCCTACTCCACACAGGATCCTTTCCCTACAGTGACAGAAGAAAGAATGTAAAATGGCCACCGGATCGGGTGTATTTATAGGTTAGGGGGAATGTCCAAGTGTCCATGAGCTGTCATGTCTCAATTGGTTGTCCTGTAACACATGATAAACGTGTCACGAAAGGTTAAAGTTCTTGTATACATTAAACACGTAAGTCCGCCGGGGCGAACGACGGAAAAAGGCGTTCGAACCCGCGGACGGCGAAAGTCGGAAATTCGCCGCGAAACGACCGCCGGGCGAACCGTTCGGCCATCACTAATGGAGACAGACATTGCTGATACCTCCTGTTGTATTTGCTGACTGCCTGGCTTTCAAGCTAATTCCATGCTTTGAATCACGAACCTGGAACACTAATGCAGATAAGGAGTCCTGACTTTCTTCCAACTTTCCTACTTTTCAACTTTCTGTGTACCTGTTCCAGGTTAGTGACTTTAAAAGCTTTGCAACAGGTCAGCAAAACAACCAAAAAATTAGCATTTCCAGAATGATTTCAGTAGTAGAAACCCCCATGTTTCATCTAATGCAGATTGAATTTATGCATTGTTAATAAACTAGGGAGGAGGAGGAGGTTGTTAGTTACTATGGTTCTCTCCTGGAAAGATAAATGACAGAAGCAGAAGTCAGGACAACATAGGGCCTGCATCATCAACAAAAACATGAAAAAAATTATCTGGAACATACACCGTGGCCCACCTCCATCCTAGGTTATACATATAAAGACAAAAAAGAGTGGTCATGGGACTTTAAATGAGATGGGTCACAGACTAGACACAACTAGGATACAATTGATAATTTATTAAAAATTCATGATATACAAAAATACGTTAAAAAATGCAATATATTTATGGAAAAAGTCATATATACATTAGCAGTAAAAAGATCCATATATAATGAGACACTATACGTATATAATAATCATGAAGATATCACAACAAAATGCACAATTGGTCCATAAATTAGTAAATGTATTGTATTATTGGATCTCTACGCATTTCCTGGATCTTACTTGGGTCCACTTATCAGGAGTTTGATGCAGCAATTCATCTATGACATTTATATATATATATATATATATATATATATATATATATATATATATATATATATATATATATATATATATATATATATATATATATATATATATATTACTCTCAAAAAAATAAAAACATTAATTAAAAATAAATAAAATCAATAAAAAATAAATGACTATACAAATAGATAATGAATAAATGGGTAAATAAATAAATAAATGCCTTACTGCTTACACATCAAATCAATTAATGGGTCCAGCACCAGGGAGGCGAGGGAGGCTCCGAGACAAATAGTCTCCCACGGGGTTGAGGCAAGGATAAACCACCCAAAAATGGCCAATGGGCAAAGCAGCCAGGGGGAAACAAGAACAAGACCCCAGGTGCGGTACTTAGGGTGTATGAACACAGTAAGGCTGCTTTCCCGCTGAGGCACTTTACAGGCGCTATAGCGCTAAAAATAGCACCTGCATAGCTCCTATAAAGAGGCTCTCCTCTCAGTCCAGTGTGAAAGTCTGAGTGCTTTCACACTGGAGCGGTGCACTTGCAGGACAATAAAAAAAAATCCTGCAAGCAGCATCTTTGCAGTGCTGTAGGAGCGGTGTACACACAGCTCCTAAAGCGCCCCTGCCCATTGAAATCAATGGGCAGCGCCTCCAAAGCACCAGCAAAGCCCCACTGCAGCGGCACTTTGCAGGTGGTTTTAACCCTTTTCCGGCTGCTAGCAGGGGTTGAAACCGCCCCACTAGTGGCCGAATAGTGCCTCTGAAAATAACAGTGCTTTACCGCCGATGCCCCCAACACCCCAGTGTGAAAGTAGCCTAAACCAGATGATTCTAAGGAGAAAAATGTGTTTGAGTGTATAGCATAACAAAATAATGAATAAATGAGTCTGGTGAAGTGGATACAGATATACTGGTGATCAATCAAAGTGGAAAGTGTAAACTTGTGAATAGTGGAATGGAGAGTGCAGAGAGAACACCAAACCATAGCTGAATATCAAACACAATAGTGAGTGGAAAGATTGAGGAGAGGAAAAAAAAAACAAAAAAAAAAAAAGTGAAACAAACAAGAAAAAAGGGGAAAAGAACAAATTACTTTGCAGGGTAATACCCGTGAATAGGTAGCAAGTGCTGAATATAATACACATGACTACCTCCACAAGTAGCAATGTGCAAATGGAGGTCATGGCTAACCCAGCCTGATATATTGAACAGCGGTGGACATATTCTGCCAACATCATGCAGGCGCCGCAGGTGTAGGGCCGTGAATGGATCCAGCACCCAGTGTGTGCACCGGAGACAGGTCAAAAGAGGCTGCCATAAGTCATCAGATGGAAGACATTACCCAGAGACTGCCACGTGTTGGGTATGTAAACATTTTTTTTTATGTATTTATTTATCTTTCTTTTTTTCTATATGCCCCATGTCACTTCTTGCCATGGACTCAATGGGGGACTCAATGGGGGATGAGATGGTTCGCCGGGACTCGCCTGTCCCGGGGTTATAAGGCATGGCTTGCTGCCTCCCTCCCCTCCTTGTCACTGTTCCCATCTGGGGCGTGGGCGGGTGGTGTCACGCTGCGCCTCAGCATCATGCTTACACACCCGGCATGCGGCAGCCTCGGTGTCACATTGTCCGAGTGATGTCTTCCATCTGACGACTTAAGGCAGACTCTTTTGACTTGTCTCCGGTGCACGTACCAGGTGCCGGATCAATTAACGGCCCTCCACCTGTGGTGTCTGCATGACGTTGGTGGGCCGCTGTGGGGATATATCAGCCTGGGTAAGTCATGACCTCCATTTGCACATTGCTCCTTGTGGAGGTAATCATGTTGATTATATTCAGCACTTGCTACCTATTCACAGGTTTTACCCTGCAAAGTTATTTGTTCTTTTTCCTTTTTAGCTTGTTTATTTCACTTTTGTTTTGTTTTTTCCTCTCCTCAATCTTTCCACTCAGATTTACGCTATTGTGTTTGATATTCAGCTATGGTTTGGTGTTCTCGCTGCACTCTCCATTCCATTATACACAAGTTCACATAGGTGTTCACTTTCCACTTTGATTGATTACCAGTGTATCTGTATCCACTGCACACAATACCAGACCCATTTATTCATTATTTTGTTATGCCATACACTCAAACACATTTTTCTCCTTAGAATCATCTGGTTTACTGTGTTCATACACCCTAATTACCGCACCTGGGGTCTTGCTCTTGTTTACCCCGGCTCCTTTCCCCATTGGTCATTTTTGGGTGGTTTATCGGTGCCTTCCTCTCCTCCTCAAAGCTGGGCCCACTAATTGATTTGATGTGTAACTAGTAAACATTTGTTTATTTATTTATCCATTTATTCATTTTTGATCTATTTATCTATTAATTTATTTTTTTATTGATTTATTTATTTTTAATTTAGTAAAAAAATTCTGAAAGTATTATATATATATCATAGATTAATTGCTGCATCAAACTCCTGATGAGTAGACCCTAGTGAGATCCACAAAACGTGTAGAGATCCATAGATGCTAAAATATATTTACTCATTAAGGAACAATTGTGCATTTGGTTGTGATAGCTTCATGATTATTATATACGTAAAGTGTCTCATTATATATGGATCTTTTTACTGCTAATGTTTATACGACTTTTTCTATAGATATATTGTTTTTTTTACGTATTTTTGTATATCATTAATTTTTAATAAATTATCAATTGTATCCTAGTTGTGCCTAGTCTGTGACCCACCTCATTTAAAGTCCCATGACCACTCTTTCTTGTCTTTATCTGCATCATCAGCAAGTTTTGCTTCAGAACTTTGCAAGACTAATCAAAACATTTTAAAGTGTAATTATACTTACCGTATCATCCACTGGAGGGAATTATTCACCAAAAATGAATCCTTTTTTGTAAAAAGGATTTAAATTGGTTCATACCTTCACAGCTAGGCAGAGCTCTGCTCCACTGAAAATTTGGTTCACACTCCAATGCTTGGTCATCACTGAGTGTATAACCTGGATCACAGCTGAAAGTCACAAGGGCACCCACGTAGAAATCATTGCCATGTCGTTGACCATTAACAGGGATTCCTGGATCGAGGCAGTGGTCTGATTGCAGTTTTACCGCTGTGAGAACGAGACAAGAATGTGTGCATGTTTATTAATGTAAGAGTGATATGTATCACTGAACAGCAAATAGTTTAGACCCAAATTAATTCCACAGCCTGTTATGTATGTATATATTCCCTGTCCAATAAAACTGATTGCACCAGGCTCACCTTAGCCTGGAGGAAAATTTTCCCCAAAGACAGGATATGCATCAACTTGACAGATGCCTATGAAGGCCACTCAATTCTTACACACACCAAAATCAGAATCAGTCAGTTGTTTTCAGCTTAAAAGAAATAAAGCTGAAGTATGATAAATCCTTATACAACAAATGAGTGACCAGGATAAATGCATAAAAAAACATTGTATATGCATAACTTTCATCTTACTAGAGGAAGTGATTTATTTCTTGTGATAGTAGAAATATAAAAATATATCCCATTGTTGTTCACGTACTAGATTGCTGCTCATTTATTCTAGTCCTCCTCAATATTAATGTGCTCAGAAACGAACCCAGCCAGATTGTAAGTGCCAAAGAACCTGAAAATTGTTTTTTTTTAAGTATGGGTCACATGACAGCTCCTATTTATCTATAGCTCTAGCATCAATATGCGGGTGGGCTAACTGCTATTTTTCTCAATTATATTTTCATGTATGTAATGCTGTCAAATATTTGTGGGGCGAGTGAACAATGCTGAATGGGCATGTCCAAGGGTTAATGTGCAATCAGCTAGTGTGGGTGTTACTGGAGTTTGTCTGCAGCAAAAACCCTAAAGGGGACAAGGAAGAAAGAACAATATGATCCTCTATTTGCATTTCAGTGAAGATAAGCTGCAAAAAAACAACCATTTCTAGGTGCCAGGGTTGCTAAAGAGTACAAATCAGCTCTTCAATTCATGATGCCATGTAAAAAGAGGATTACCATAGAATCATACAGGTAATAGGTGTCAGCAGGTCTCCAATCTCAATAATTTTATTTTCATTGCAAAATTCAATCTCACTACTTGAGACTAAGGCCCCTTTCACACTGGGGCGGTTTTCAGGCGTTACAGCGCTAAAAATAGCGCCTGTGTAGCGCCTGAAAAAAAACGGCCCCTTTCACTCCAGTGTGAAAGCCGGAGGGCTTTCACACTGGAGTGGTGCGCTGGCAGGACAGTGAAATAAGTCCTGCTAGCTGCATCTTTGGAGCGGTGAAGGAGCGGTGTATTCACCGCTCCTAAACCGCTCCTACCCATTGAAATCAATGGGACAGCGCGGCAATACCGCCGGTAAAGCGCCACTGCAGCGGCGCTTTGCGGGCGGTTTTAACCCTTTTTTGGCCGCTAGCGGGGGTTAAAACCACCACGCTAGTGCCCGCAGACCGCCGCTAAAACGACGGTAAAGCGCCGCTAAAAATAGCGGCGCTTTACCGCCGACGCCCGCACCGCCCCAGTGTGAAAGGGGCCTAAGCTATGTGAACTGTAAATATTTTTGGTTGAATATGTGGGAAAATATACCCTTTGTTAGGGCATAAATTGGGGGAATGTTACGATAAGCGATATTTCCCTATTAAAGAGTAGTTTTTACCAGATGTTATTGAAGTTCAGTCCAATAAAATGTAAGAATTCTTCTGACAAATGTGTTTTTTTTTAAAGGACATTAAGATTCGCTCAGCAATCTGCAGTGCATATCACATTCCCTTCATTTATCCTCTATATCACTGGTGGCAAACACAAGGCCTGCGGGCCGAATCTGGCTTGCCAGGCCTTGTCATATGGCCCGCACAGCAGCTTCTGGCCACTACCTCTTTTTCTCTGCAGGTATCCAAGGCAACAAGGGAAAACATCCTCCTCAGTCTCGCGAGCGGTGCGGCTTTGTATTAGCGCATGCGCGGCCGGTTTTAGTGATGCCGTGTACACACAATCAGAATTGCGGCCAGCAAAAGACCGATGAGATCTTTTAATTTAGAAATTGCGACCGTGTGTAGGCTCCATTGGAATTTAGCTGGCCGAATTCCTGCCAGCAGAAATTTGAGAGCATGTTTCCAGACGGAAAAACTTTCGGAAATTCCAATCGTGTGTATGCAATTCTGACGTGCAAAAACAACACATGCTCAGATTCAACTACGAGATGGAAGCTATTGGCTACTATTGGCTACTGGGTATTGAACTTCCTTTTTCTAGTCCAGTCGTACGTGTTGCACATCACCACGTTCTTGATGGTTGGAATTTGGTGTGGCCGTGTGTATGCAAGACAGCTTGAGTGGAATTCCATCTCAAGGTCGGAAAACCATCAGACCTTTTTCAGACCAAAATTCCGATCGTGTGTATGCGGCATTAGAGTAAACATCTCCCATCCACTCTGTCTCCGCCTCCATCACCGTCTCCGCTCTGGCTCCACCCCGCCTCAGCTTTGCATCTGCTGTCGCTCTGTCTCTGCCTCTGATGCCGCTCTGTCTCTGCCTCCACCGCTGCTCTGTCTCCGCCTCCGCTCTCTCAGATCCCCAGTCCCTCCAGCGAGTGATTGCTGACAGCTCTGTTTTTTTTCCATCCAGCGGGTTGCGTCCTGAGGGCAGGCTTTTTAAGCACTTGTGTTGTTGAAGGGACAGTGTTGTGCTGCTTATTTAGTACTGATACTGAACACAGAAATCCGCCCTAGAGGGAAGTACTAACTTATAGCCTAATACAAAGGGGGAGCCGTCTATACAGGGAGGTACCAAAGCTAGGCCAGGTAGGAAAGTAGAAGAGAGTGCAGATGTGAGTAAACTTGGGGGGGGGGCATGTGGAGGCAGATGTGTGCAGAAGTGGGGGGATGGGAGGAGAGTGATGGGTGCAGAGGTCACAACCAAGGAGGAGGATGGTGCACACTGTATAGTACACTCCTGACCGCTCCACTCTGTACGTAGCACAATCCTGACCCCTGCACTCTATGTAGCACAATCCTGACCACTGTACATAGCGCAATCCTGACCCCTGCACTCTATGGGGGCGAAATCCTGACCCCTGTACTTTGTATGTAGCGCAATCCTGACCCCTGCACTCTGTACGTAGTGCAATCCTGACCCCTGCACTCTGTACATAGTGCAATCCTGACCCCTGCCCTCTGTACGCAGAGTACGGCCCCCGAAGAATTTGATTTTGACACCCCTGCTCTATATGTTTACCTGTAGATTCTGTAAGAGTAAAGTGAACAAAGGCATAACGTTTCCAAATGGCACCCTTGTGTCTATCACAGAAACATGGCCGTAACCATAGCACTGTAAACATTGCGCATTTCTACCTTTGTACATACACGTGCATGGCTCTAAACTTTCTGGTAAGTAAAAGAAAATTGATTTGAAATACATAGCCATGAAAAACATCCATCACTACTTTATTGGAAAAATAAGAAAGAGAAATGCTCCTGCAGGGAGAGAAAGAAAAAAGTACTATGGGAAAAGGTTTCTTGGCAGCTCTCATTCAAGAGAGGGGAGAAAGAATCCAAATTAAGAAGAAATAAAAGCAGCTTTTTATTCAATAATCCTGTCCAGAAGTCATTACTCCAGTTGTTATGGTAAAAGAAAATCAATAAAGATGATCAGACTGCAGAGTGCGGAACGGCTTCTAATAGATTTAGGTTCTCCAAACACTTTTCAGCAGCGCAGCTAACACAATGCCACCAATTTCTCTATATTTGAGGTGTGCCCTGCCCTGCCCGCTGAGCTTTTTAGATACACAAATGAACAATTCCTGCAAGACCTGCTTGCATATTCATTCTGTGCACAGGGTGGGGGTAATTATGTTTAATCAAATACAGGCTGCTCAGCTCTTTTCATCTTCAATCAATAGTACTGCCTTGAATTCAGTAGAAATTGAAGAAATTCTGTCCCTTGCTAAGATGCAAGCATTTTATATAGAACACATACAAGGCATGCAGAGTAGTGGCTTACTTTCATAGCGTATTTGAAAGCCGACATCAGAGTGGCTTTTGTCAGTAGTGAAGAGAAGATAAAGGAAATTGCTGGTGCTGATCAGGAACTGTGGGACCTGTGTGCCATCATACACCCCAATCAATGGAGACGAATATGACTTTCCATCTCTTACTTCCAGGGTATCATAGTTTACCTCTGTCTTAAATCTGCGTAAACACAATAAGAATAAAATAGGTTACATTTGAGCTAAATACTTTTTTTTATAGGTAGTAATAATAGGGCCAAAAGACAGCATTCTGCAGTTCTGATATTATCTCCATATCACTACAGATATTACACCATTATTGTTTTATAATTTATTGGAACTGTGCATTGCTGAAGTCAACCAAAATCAATGCCACTTATCCCTTACCAAATACTTAACAATCAAATATGGTGTTACTACCTGTAGAATGCATCCTGTCATCACGCATCTAGTTTTAAGATACTACTTTTCTGCATACCGGCCATATAACTTTCATGAATGTGATGTCTATTAGAATGTGTATGATTTTAAATTAAATTGGTTAAAACTAACTATGAACTAACTAACTATGTAACTATATAAAACTACCTGTAAAGGCTGACTGCATGATGATCTTTCATCATTTTTCACAGTTTTCTGAATATTAGTATACAGCTGACATCATAAAGGCTTGCCCCAATCTTTTCCCATAGCTGAGCTAGAGCTATATTTAACATAATGGCACTTGTGTGCTAGAGGTTAGGGCAGGGGCAGCACCAAGCCACACAATTTGCAAACAATGATCATTTTTAAATGTTGTTTCTTTCTACTGGGATACGTTTGAACAATTTTTATGATGTTCAGTAAATACTGTATACAGTGTGTCAAGATAATGCTGAAAGGACCCTCATATTTCAGGAAATGTAAAGCCATCTCCAATTTCTCTTGCAAATGTGTATGTAGGGCAGCAGAGGCATAGCTAGAACCGTCAGGGCCCTGGTGCAAGAAATCATGAAGGGCCCGCCGACCTCCGACCTGAGCCATTCCCTCTGAGCCCAAAGCCATTCCAACTGATCCCATGACCCTTAATGGCCCACAGCGGATCCCTTTCACATGTTGTGCAGTCCTTCAGTCTTGGGCTTCACCATGGTGGCGGAAGGCCCAGGCCCAGTGACAAGTGCAACCTTTGCAACCCTAGTTCGGCCAGTGGCATCAGTGTGGACTGGGAATGATGTCAGTCAGTAGAGCAGTGGACATGGTCAGTAGGGCAGTGGACGTGGTCAGTAGGGCAGTGGACATGGTCAGTAGGGCAGTGGATGTGGTCAGTAGGGCAGTGGACATGGTCAGCAGGGCAGTGGACGTGGTCAGTAGGGTGGTGGTTGTGGTCAGTAGGGCGGTGGATGTGGTCAGTAGGGCGGTGGACATGGTCAGTATGGCGTGGATGGATCAGTAGGTCAGTGGACATGGTCAGTAGGGCAGTGGACGGTGTCAGTAGGGCAGTGAACGGGGTCAGTAGGGCAGTGAACGGTGTTAGTAGGGCAGTGGATGTGGTCAGTAGAGCAATGGACTGGGTCAGTAGGGCAGTGGACATGGTCAGTAGGGCAGTGGACATGGTCAGAAGGGTGGTGGATGGTGTCAGTAGGGCAGTGGATGTGGTCGATAGGGCAGTGGACGGGGTCAGTAGAGCAGTGGATGTGGTCAGTAGGGCGGTGGACGGTGTCAGTAGGGCAGTGGACATGGTCAGTAGATCAGTGGACAGTGTCAGTAGAGCAGTGAACAGGGTCAGTAGTGCAGTGGACGTAGTCAGTAGGGCAGAGAATGGGGTCAGTCGTTTTTTAAATTTTTTTATTATTTAACATTTTATTTTAGAATTGTATTTTTTATAAAAAAAAGGTATAGTTTTTTTTTATTTATTTTTACAGTTTTTGATGGGAGGGAGGCAATGGAGGGCAGTGTGGGGGGGGGGGGGGGCAGCATAATGGGAGGGGGGTAGTATGGGAGGGAGCAGAGTGATAGCAGTACACCTAGAACACTATATTCACTGGGCAGTGCATTATTTTACTCTCTGCTGTGACAGAGAGTTTGTGGCTTACCAGGAGCAGCCTTGGGCAGGGAGATTTTCTCCTACCATTCTGGCGGTGGGAACATACTTGAGAAAGGAAGCGGAGCCAGGGTCGGGGGTTAGGGGGGCAGAGTTGGGAGGCAGAGCTGGCGGTCTTGGGTACGGATGACTGCTTGCCACTTGGCTGGATAGGAGGGTGGGCGGGACTGCATATAGGAGAACCGATCCTGCAGCCGTTGAAAGACCTGGTTGCCTCTTGACTTTACACTCTGGATGCAGCTAGCACCAGGCTGGATAGGAGGGCTGGCGGGGCGGCCTATAGGAGAACTAATCTCCCATGTTCTCCTCCTGTCTCCTGCAGGTCTTTCAACGGCTGCAGCAGCAGGATCAGTTCTCCTATAGGCCACCCTGCCAGCCCTCCTATCCAGCCTGGTGCTAGCTGCATCCAGAGTGTAAAGTCAAGAGGCAACCAGTCTTCCATACCTAGGACCACCAGCTCTACTTCCCAGCTCTGCCCCCAACTCCAGCTCACAAAAGTGTATACAAAACTGACAGGGGAGCCGCACGGGCCCCCTGCAGCCTGGGGCAGAGTCGCTATCGTGACTCTTGCACCCTCTATAGCTATGCCCCTGTAGGGCAGCATGTTGCATACATAGAGACTAACTTGCAGTTTCTTAGGTTGGGCACTGATCTTACTTTAAGCACATGATACTGTCACAGAACGCATTCAACAACAATACCTTTTCTAAGCATTGAGACAAAAACCGTGTATAATATAATACATTTCTCTATGCCAGCCAGAATTAAGCAATGAAACATTTTGAACCTGCAGTCCTGTTGGGAAACAGAGATGATTGAAATAAATCCTATGGCTGTTATGCAGCCAGGGACACAAATATGCTGGATTCCAGAAACCAGATACCCTAAGCAAAAATGTAGATGTCTAGTGTTATGAACACAAGTAACAGGATTTCTGGTACATCAAACATGAAAATGTATACACAAAATTATTTATTGTGCAAACACTACTCCAGCGCCAGCTCACTGAACCCAGGAAAGTGTCAAACATCAGTTTGGTGATGTTTCTGGGTAAATTTTTTCTTGGTTCATTGCCTTTCTGTGGGTGTGGTGTATCCTCTGTGTTGTTCTCTTGACTACTAATGCCTGCTCATCTTTTTAGCGCTCTAACCTGTCTTCTCTTGAAGATACTCTTTCCCAACATGTACTGCTGATCTCCTAGAACAATCTTAGTTCCTTTCCTGAAAAGCTTCTATACCCTGTGACTTTGATTTTGCTTGGACAACCTTATGTTCCAACTCCTGCTGACAAGTTGTTTTTGCTCTTGGGTGAATTTATAGATCCTGTTCTTGACGTTGAAGATTTCTCTTGTTTCTGTGTACATAGATCCTGTATAATGGGTTTAGTGCTTGAAAAGCCTTCTAATTCACTTCCTTTCTTCTCTTTGCACTGCTATTGCTGAATTTGGCTATATTAGCTACACCTTACCATGTGCCTCCCGTTCTCTGTCTTCTACCCCTGGCAAATTTAGTTCACTCTCATGCTTATTCCCCTTTAGGCTGGGTTCACACCTATGCAAATTGGATGTGTATTTCTCCGCATCCATTTCGCATAGCAGGAGAATGTGACTGGCTCTCTATGGAACCGGTTCACATATCTCCTGGGTGGCTGTGGAGCGCACTGCACAGAAACGCTGTGCGTCTTCGACTATGTTTTGGGGCAGAATTCAGGCAACGATTCAGCACTGATTTGTCCCTGAACCAGATAATAGGGATGCACAGTGTTCCTGTGAAATCGGCATCGGGTTCCAGTGTGAACTAAGCCTCAGTATTTATTTTTCCCTGATCTTTGTGCATAACTCATCTGACACACTACATGCTTTTTTTTGCCTCAGTCCTGGTGGCCCTGCCAGTTTTCCTGTTTATTATCTGATTACCTGTCTTGTTGTCTGGTTCTTTCTTGACACAGTACTGTCCCCAGACATCTCCATTTCTTCAGTCAAGTTTTTTCCTGCGTTGACTCTCACCATTTTCCAAGTATCAGTCTTTTGAGTGTCTGTCAGGTAGCCCACCAGTTAATCCTAACTTTTCTCCATTTGGAGTATCTTTTTGGTCTTTTAGCTCTCTGCCTCGGTGTCAAGTTCAGCCTCTGCCATTATAATGTTCTCTTCTCATACTGTGTTGGTGATAAAACCCAGCTCTATAAACATGTGGTTGCTATTAACGCTGACTTATGGCAAGGTGAACAGGGTGTGCTATGTTCTACTGAAATGCTATATGGTAAGATCTTGCTAGTAAAGTCACCTATATACAGGACTTCTCCACTAAATTACATAGTCATAGGAGCATAGAAATTATTGACCTAGAGAGTAACTAAAGCCAAGTGGCCCTTTCAAAGTAGTTTTTTTGAGGGCTTATAAAGCTTGCCATACAAAGTATGTCATGCCAATATAGTTTTGGTTGGCATGGTGAACAGTGGCTGTTCCTAAAGAACATGTTTTTTTTTGGTGACACACCTTTTCACATCTCCCAGCATCAACTTCCTTTGTGGCTTTGATATTCAGTTAGATGATTACTTTAAACCAAATGCTCCGATCACTGGCGTGGACCCGTAACATATAGCTATATAATCCCCAATATGTGTGGCTAGCTGTTAGTTCCGCACTGACTAATGCCTGAATAGTGAAGTAGTTCCATCACCAGCCCAACATATCATATTTTTGCTGACTTTGGAAGCAAGTGCACTCCTGCCCAGTCCTCCCCTGTACATTATCAATACAGAGTTGTATTGGCTTAAAGGAGTTGTAAAGGCAGAAGTTTTTTATCTTAATGCATTCTAGCCAAAAAACATTTGGCTAGAAAGATAAGATAAAAAACCTTCTGTGTGTAGAAGTCTACCCAGCACCCCCCAATTACCTACCTGACCTCCTTCTCTCTCCAGCAATATCCATGATCCCCTCAGCCATCCAGTACACTCCTCCTGATTAACTGAGACAGATCAGCGGCACTATTTTCTCCCGCAGCTGTCAATCAAAGTCAGTCAGCCAATCAGGGGAGAGACAGGGTGGGGCCATGTTGGGGCTCCATGTCTGAATGGATACATAGAGCTATGACTCAGCTTGGGTGACAACCTGTAATAAGCTGCTGGCTGAAAGTCTCTCAAAGGAGGGAGGGGCAAGGAGCAGCAAAGTAGGACCTGAGAAGAGGAGGATCTGGACTTCTCTGTGCAAAACCAACTGCACAGAGGTGGTCAGTTAGTCAATTGGACTAAAGTCGGGCTCTCAATACCAACCTTTAACCCTGTGAAGTTTTCTGTGGGTTTGAGTCTGCAATATTATATAAAACTAGTCATTTGTCTATACAATAATTACATCAGCTAGATCTTACATTGTGAAATATGGAGACAATTGTTGCGGACAGTTTGAGATCAGAAAAATCTGCTTAACCTTTCTTTTACACTTACCTGGAATTATTGAGCTGTCATGTTGATGCCCCATTATAAAACCTAAATGTTTACATCTTGATTTAAATTGGCACATATTTTGAACCATTTGTTCTAATAGGAAGCACCAAACTTTCCATTACTCCATTACAGCTCTAATTAAAATAAATCAATACAACTTTAAACAACATAATGCTAACATTAAGAAAAAAGATGTAGAATAAAGACACAGTAAAAAAAATCCAATAGGGAACAATGTTTATCTTTTCCTCACGGACCATGAAAGATCACTCCCTCTTGTTTTTCCTTTTTCTGCTTGATCTTTTATTGATCCTCATACAAAGCCAACATGCCATTATTGTGGACAGCAGTAATTAAAGAAGTTTAAATTATGACATTTGCTTCTTAAAAAAAAAAAAAGAAAGAAAGAAAAATGCTTTGGTCTAAACTTGAGCTTAGCTTATTGAAATTAATTGGTTCCTAAAGTAGAATCAGTGTCCTATTTTTATCACCTTAGGAAAGCTGTTAAATACAGTGCACTCTTGTTTAACAGAACAGGTCTTAATCAATGAGAAAATAAGGGTCCAAGAAGGGGTATTCACACTCCTTGACCTACTCGTCAACATCAGTGCCTGACCTCACAAATGTAGTTCTGGAAGAATGGTCAATCAATCCCATAGACACACTCCTAAACCTTGTGGACAGCCTTCCAGAAAAGTAGATGGACTAAAACTGGGGTGCCATTAAAGATCATGTGCGTGTAGAGGCAGACGTTCCAAAACTTTTGACAATATAGTGTATCGTCATTTATGTTTGTAATATCCCCTTTGTGCTGTTCTAGATTGAGCACACTTTTTGCTTGTGTAATACTAAATTAAGAAATGTTCAAATACAAAACCCCCTGCATTTGCCATTATTTACTGTATATATTTTAACTATAACTGTCCTAAAATTACATAAATGTATATGGGGAACATACTGTTTTGCCACATATATTGCTGTTCATTTTATTGTGGTAAAACATCCATTAACTGGTCTTGACAAATTTTGCTTGCTTTGCTATTTTCAGTCTTCTGACCTTCATTTCTTCTCCACACGCACTAGTGTCTTCTGATAGCAGTCTTATAATGCCTTGCCCCCTTTGTTTGTTCTTTACTAGTTATATCCCTCAATCTACTTTGGTGTGTGTTTTGGGGATGTACGCAAGGGTATTTTTATTCAGTTAGACAAATAAACGTTTAATTTTGATGAAACATTTTACAACCTTTTAGCACAAGTGGCAATTGATATGGCTTATTCTATTCTTGGGTTCTCTACATTCTCCAGATCAGTGGTTCTCAACCCTGTCCTCGAGGACCCCCAACAGGCCATCTTGCACAGGTGCTTTAAAATGGTTGTAAACCCTGTACAACCACTTTTACCTACAGGTATACCTATAATAAGGCTTACCTGTAGGCAGGGCCGGACTTACTATTGGGCTTGACAGGGCTCAAGCCCATGGGCCCCGCCCAATAGAGGCCCCGCCGAGATACATAGCTGAGTGTACTCAGCTCGGCTCCGCTCACAGTGACACCCAGTCCCACCTTATGATGGACATAACACAGGGATTGGGCGTGCATGTGAGCCAAGCCAAGTACACTCGGCTCCGCTCGGGACTGTGAGAGGAC
This sequence comes from Lithobates pipiens, assembly GCF_037356315.1. Taxonomy (NCBI): domain Eukaryota; kingdom Metazoa; phylum Chordata; class Amphibia; order Anura; family Ranidae; genus Lithobates; species Lithobates pipiens. The sequence goes on along the minus strand of NW_027507748.1, from coordinate 355,137,946 downwards.
CCGAGAACTGCCGAGAGGACCCAAGAGCCGTCGAGACGACCTGAGAGACGACGAGAGCCACCGAGAGGACCCAAGAGCCACTGAGAGGACCCGAGAGCTGCCGAGAGGACACAATTTTCATTTTTAAACTTCAAGACTGCAATGACAAGGCTGCAAATGACACTGGGGCAATGCTGCAAATGACCAGGCTACACTGAAAAGTCTGAAAATGACAAGGCTACACTGACAAGGCTGCAATGACACTGACAAGGCTGCAATGAGACTGGACAAGGCTGCAGATGGATGGGCAAGGCTGCAGATGGACACGGATAAGGCTGCATTGATGGGCATTTAAATTAAATTTTTTCCTTAAACTTCCCTCCTAAAAGTTTTTTTACTTAACATTCCCTCCTAAACTTGAGGTGCGTGTTATACACCAGCGTCTATTATACGCTGATAAATACAGTAATGTATAGAAGGTAGGGCCCAAAAGTGACTCAAGCTCAGGGGCCCCAGCCACCCTAAGTCCTGCCCTGCCTGTAGGTACTGTGAATTTCTCCTAAACTTTCACAGTTTAGGAGATATTCACTGCATTCTCATGTGCCGATGTCATCAGCACATGCACAAGAAACGGCTCGCTTGTGCCATTACCGGAGTGACGTCATTGCAGCTCCGGCCAATCACAAAGCCGGAGCCCGCAAACCTATAAATAACTCTGGGATGACATATCGCCGGCCACAGCGGTGTGCAACAGCCTCATTCTAAGGTATGAATTTCATAATGAGCTAGTATGCGATGCATATTTTGGACAGCTATTTTATCTAACAGAAATTCCTAAAACATGGCCTGTTGGGGCTACTTGAAGACGGAGTTGAGAATTTTGGACAGCTATTTTATCTAACAGAGATTCCTAAAACATGGCCTGTTGGGGCTACTTGAAGATGGAGTTGAGAACCACTGCTCTAGGTGGTGCACAATGGCAGTTAAGCATGCAGCACATTTATACATTTCCATTCTATTAAATAAGCTTAAAATGAAATAGTGAAAACATGTTAAGAAATAAGGAAAAGCTGTCATCCATCAAATCGACCAGATTTAACCTGCCAGTTTGCTTTTTTAAGTTTGAAGGTGAAAGAAAATACGACAAGGGTAAAACTACCTACATGCATCTCCAATTTTATATAAGAAAGTGCTACAATATTAGCAAAGCACATAGCAGCATACCTGTCAAATGTGATTTTTATGGGATATCCAGGTTGTGCTTCCAGAACCCATACACAATTTAAGGAATCCTTGTAGAAGCCAGGCCACCCAGGAGAAAGGATCATACCACTTGGAGCAGTTAAGTGACCGCCACAGGGTGCTGTTAATAAAACACAGACTGTCAGAAGGCCAGGTACATATAGACCAATAATATTTGTTACTACTGTAAAGTGCATATTTAATTTATTTACACATAAAATTATAATAAGGAAAGAAACTTTACTCTTCTTAATGCTTAGATAATATGTTGTATATTGCATTTGCTGTATACAAACTCATCTAATAAGCATCTCATGTATATATTGTATATCTCATATTGTAAAGCGCTGCGTAAATTGCTGGCGCTATATAAATCCTGAATAATAATAATAATAATAATAATGTATATACACAAAGCATCTGCTGACCAACAAACATATGATATGAAATTACAATTTGCTGATTTATAGATGAGAAATCTCCATGTCTTTTTTTTAACAGGATTACGCTAGGATGCATATAAAGGTTAAAGATTATATGCACAGAAGCAAATATAATTTTTGAAACCTGATTTATAAAACATATTTAATTCTAAGAACGTACATTTAATATAAAACAGCTTCCCATACCTTTGGGAGGTGTTCTGTATGGAGAGAACTGGGAACTATGCTAACTAGTAATAGTCATTGAAGGCATAGGACATGAGGACGTTATCAGCTAACAAGATTTCTGGCAGAATCAACAAGTGCTTTTTGCACTGATTGGATAGAATTAAAATGAGGCTTTCAATTGTATATTAACAGACTAAAATGGAGCAGATAAGAGAAGTTCATTGTTATGATTTATGTACACTTTAAAGCCTCGTACACACTACTGACAACTCAGGTTGGAGCTGCTGTACTAACAACCCTATGTTAGTACACTGATCTCCCCTGCTGTGCTATTGTGCTCTGACAGGGGGACCCCCCGCCAGAACACTCCAGTCAGTGATGATCGGGAAGCGGTTGTCAGACCTTTTTTGGTCATGACACTTCAACAGATGGACCGTCAGACCGGCTGTTGTACACATGGACCGACATTCGCATGACATATGGCACACATCTACTGGGGCTTAAATCCTACCTAAGAACAAAAATCTACTATCTCCTTTACTGTCCAGATATTGTGCCTCTCCTTAAAGTGATTTGATTTTAAGCACTATCAGCAGCTTATTTAAGCACTTACAAAGTTTTCAGTTTCTTCATCTTTTAATCCTTGCCTATGTTCCAGTACAAGCTGGGGCCCTGATCGCTGCCCTCGGTTTCTTCTTTCAGGGTGACTTCTTTCTCTTGCAGCAGTGTATGAAGCCACCCTGGTATGCACTGACTAGAGCAGTGTCACCCTTCACTATGTGTAACAATAAAAACACACAGCCCCATAGCCTAGGAAGTCAAGGCACTCTCCTGCTCTCCCCTCCTCCATTCTCAAAACTAACAAACTGACTGCAGATTGCACTATCCACTCCGAACTTTTTCCTGTGAAGACTGGAAGTTTAGGGAAGCAGCATTAAGAGAACAAGAGCCAGCAGAATTGAAAGTTGTAAACTGCTGCAAAGTGCTGGGGTAAGAATTTTAAGGTCTCATGCACACTGGATCCAATAAAAACACCAGTAGCATTACAGTAGCTGTAGAAAGTTGTACCTGTAGAATGAGTTTTGCAGCATTTTTGCATTAGCGTCTTGCCTCGTTTTTTAGTGTTTGTGTTTTTTAACCTTTTTTTTTTTTTAACAAAACTATACTCCCACAAAAGCTTGAGGCTCAAAAACGCTCATTAATGCCAGATAACTGTGTTTTACCACATTTTTCTTTAGCTATTCTCAGTGTTAGGCTTCATTCACACCAGGCAGATCCGCTGCCTCGGAGTCCGCCTCTGTCCACCAGCTCAGCGGAAGATCTCTCCTTTGATCTCCACTGAGCTGGCGGATGACAGTTCCCTCTCTGCTCACTGAGTGGGAAGGGGCTTGTAGAGCGCCGCTAGTTACTATGGAGAGATCGGATGGAAACGTTTTCATCAGATCTCACCCGATTCGATCCACCAGGGACGGATGCGAACGTAGGGGCATCCGTCTGATTTTAGTGGATCGGACATGTCACCGCTGACATCTGTCACTCCATAGACTAGCATGGAGCGCCTGTTCAGGTCTGCCGTCAAAACTGACAGGCGGACCTGAACATTCCGAGAGTGTGAAAGGGGCCTTAGAAAGTTTTTACAGCTGAAAAGCTGCTCTTCAAACACAGTAGTTCTGGTGGGGGGAGTTTCCATCCTGAAACTGCCTCTGCCAACACTGATAACAGTCTATGTGTGCATGGACACATAGGATAACATGCTGAGGAGTTTACTGGCTGTAGAAAAAAAGGCCTGACTCCCAAAACAGCAGCTGTAAAAACGCACAGTGTGCATGAGGCCTAATAAATAGTTTATTGGGAAATAGTTAGTTGTTGTCAGTGCACTAAGCTACAAAACACTGATGGATTAATAGTACTTTATTTTGGTTTAATGGCTTAAGCTCCATTAAGTGCCACCCCTTTGTCCATTGAAAGTGTCCTTAATGTCCATGGCTACTTAAGATGATTAAAATGGAGTACAGGTTCCCTTTATTTGCACTGAAAATATCTTTTTGGAGAATGGTCGCTAATGCTACCCAAAATTGCACAATTACTCAACAAAATATCAAGTTAATCAGAGTTAAGCCCCCCTGGAATAGCCTAATGTGTTCACCATCTTCATTGTGACACAGTGGGGGATACTTCCCTAAACTGGTGCACACACAATCTGGTGCAGCTTTGCATAATAACCAATCAGTTTTTAGGGTTTATTGCCAAAGCTGAATTGAACAAACTGCAGTTAGAAGTTGATTGGCATCATATAGCAAATCAAAGCAGAAAGCAGAGCAAACCTGTGACATGAACAAACATGACTGCAACCTATACTTATAAAAAAAAAAAAAAATATATATATATATATATATATATATATATATATATATATATATATATATATATATATATATATATATATATATATATACTGCATATAATATTACATACTATTAAGCCCCATTAACACTATCAGATTTTCTGCTGATTTTTACCTTCAGATTTACCAAAACCATGTAGTGCAAGGGCCTGCCTGATTGCATACACATTGAAACTCCTAAGGTTTGACCTCATATTATATGGTTTTGGTAAAGCTGAAGGAAAAAAATAAGCAGATAATCTGATAGTGTGTATGGGGCTTTAGATGATCTTTTACATATTTATTTTAAACAATTTACTATACATTCAATTTTCTTTTTTGACACTTTGATAAATGAAGTCTACTACAGTATAGATGTAGGGAATCACAAGTCTGTCATTGTGTTTCCTTGGTGCAGGATTGTAGTTGCAATTGGAATACCTGTTTTTTTTTTCATTTCATTGTTTCTAAAACGACCTATTTCCTTGTTTATTCCCATGAACTCTTCTTAATTGTACCTAACACCAGAGGCGGCTCTAGGCTTTGTGAGACCTTAGGCAAAACCTGGATTTGAGGCCCCACTTACACCCTTAAAGAGAAAAATAATTCAAGCGATAAAAACGTGAACTGTATACATTTAATTTTTTTAAAGCTTTAAAATGCTGGTGTCAGTGCTTCCTATTTCAGTGCTCTCTATCTTTATGCTGGTGTCAGTGCTTCCTATCTCAGTGCTCTCTATCTTTATGCTGGTGTCAGTGCTTTCTATCTCGGTGCTGGTGTCAGTAAGAGAAATAGCAGCGGAGAAGCCAATCAGCAGGCAGGACCAGCGCAGGATGCGGAGCACCTTGCTCACCATGTTTGAGGATCACCACTGGACTGGGACCTCCCAACCACCCCACAGTGGAGCCCTGCATAGGCGGGGGTAAGTGCAGGGTGGAGAGAGGGGTCAGGGGCTGTCAATCACGGGTTGTCCTTACTGTTAGTGACACTGATAACCAGGAGGAAGGGAGTGGAGGGTGATGGGGCAAGGGTGGATTTAAAGGCCCGTGGCTGTGGCTGAGGAATGCTGGAGGAGCAGGGATGGGGGGCCTGGCTCTCACTCATGCTGGTGGTCGCTGGCTGTAGAAAGGGGTAGCCGTGCCTCTCCCTGAAGCTGGAGCACTGGATCCCCCCACACTGATTGACAACCCCAGAGAAGGGCGACACAGGCACCTCTTCTCTCCTTGCCTTCCATCGGCTCCATAAACGCTGGTAAGGCCTCCTCTATCGGACCCCCTTCTTCTCCTCCTCACCACTGCATACCAGACACCAGATGTCTCCTCCGTTGTGTTAACATTTTGCTCCTGCTGCTGGAACGAGTCTCCTCCCCCAGACAACACAGCGCTGGCCCCACCTCTTCCCCAAGACACAGCCACGGCTCCGTCTTCTCTCTACTGCCTCACCATGGAGCTCACAGGCAGCGTAAAGCGCAGCACCATTGTTGTCAGTAGAGGCAGCTCGTCAATTAGGCGGTCGCGAAGCCCCTATGAGTGCGAGAGCTTAGACGACCACCTTATTTGCCTAATTAGAGAAACGCCTCTGCCTAACACATCAACATGCAGTTATTCACATTAGGTTAATTCCAAAGGACAAGCAGGCATGCTCCTATGTGTATGGTGGAAAGGCTTCTTCACAGAAAGAGCTGTGAAAAGGTGGAAACACTCCCTCGGAACTAGTTCTAGACAGCTTAGTATACCGTTTAGTAAAAGCTGGATGCATTTCTAAATGCATCGAATATAACAGTTTATTAACATTTATAAGTAAAAACACCAGAGATGGTTGATCCAGGGAATTTAAAATTGCCATAGATCGGGAAGACCCGTGCTTTATAATATTTGTTTACCTTTCTCTGGATAAACTGTGGGTATAGTGCTCTGTATAAGGAGGTTTTAAATTACTAGCTGAACTCAAAGGACTCAAGTCACTTGATGATGATGATGATGACAAGAAATTTAATTAAAAAAATCATTATAACACTTTTGCTTTTCTACTAATATTATTCTATACCCAAACATGAAGCATCTGCAGAGGATACAAAATATTTGTCTGCAAAAGATTTGACTCATATTTGTGTTCACCCTCTGTACCTTTCCATTTGACATATAAAAAGTTCTATTTTAGTAGGTGTTATTTGCAGTAATGCCTGTTATTTGTCTAGCAGGTGCATGCACGTATTAATTTAATGATCTTGTCCTATGGGTTCACGCCTCCCAGCAGGATACAGACTGACTTGCTCCCTTGCTTACTCAATTTGATGGAATGAACATGATGATTCTACCGTGTAAAGTTATTCTTAGACTATTTTTATTCTTTTATGTCATTCTTTATGATTGCTTTGTGCATTTACAAAGCTCCCATGTGCTCTAGTGCTTAGTAATAATGTTTATAGAATTTCCAGGGCTCTATCAGAATCATGTGTCAGCATTAACAATGAGAAGGCTCAGTAGAAGGTGAAGAGTTGTTTCAGATACTATTAACAGTGTTAGATAAATTAGGGTAGATATGCTAAAGGTGTGAAGGCTGTTCACTTAGCAAAGTGAATTTAAATACGAAAGGTTTGACTGTGTTTACTTTAAATACTGAATTATGTGAAAGGGCAATAAAAAATAAATATGTTTTTACTAGCACATGACTTTATTAAAGCTTTTGTTACCCCAACACTTCATATTCCTGATATGTGCCTGCAGTACCATGTACTTATATAAGAAAGGATCCTGTTCTCTTTGTATTGCTTCTTTTGTGTGAAATCCCAGGTGTTCCTGCCAGTCCCTCTGCTTTCCTATTAAAAACTGACCACGCTAAGCTGGGGGAACACATCGTGGTCAGTTCTCCAGCTAAGCTGGGAACTCAGCCTGCTCCCCTCCAATGATCCTGATGTGTCCTGACACGCCTCTACTGCACAGCCATTCATTGGGAAGCTCAGCATGTTGTTGCTTCTCCTCCCCCTGCTCTTGTGCAGCTAAAAACAGAGGGAATGTGATCACTTCTAAAAAAGAGAAAAAAAGGTATTTATAATGTCTTTTTTATTTCTATACAAAAACGTTCTGCCTTTCATTTCTATTTGATACTTACTGAATGGGTTGTTTTACAATCACTTTAACTAAGGTTCATGATCATGAACATTGACTTTGCAAAGTGGCTCTACTCCTTTAAACTGCCCTGTATAACTGACCTGTCCTACACCTTTTATTCAGTGAAATGTAAGTTTTACTGTGAAATGTGCACTGTTGTTCAATGTGTCTTAATACCATTCATTTTGAAATGCATTCCAATGCACTGCACAGTAGCAGTCAACAGATAACATGCTATGGAACACCATAACATACATGGCATGCATTGCAGGGCACAGTTTTAAAATGGTACATTTCAAACGGCACACCCTAATGTGCAGTAAAATATTGCATTCAAGTAACCCATAATCTGATTGGGTCCTAAGCAGTGAAATCCATTAATGCTGTCAGTCAAACCCTAGGGCTAGGGCTTTAAACTAGTGATGCTTGTTGGCAGTGACCTTATTTGTAGCATAATGAACTCAATGTGATGTTAATAGGATAACTGTTAACAAGCAATTATATCTCTCAGTAACAAAAAAATGTAATTACCGGTGTATGACTAGCAGAATATCCAGCACATCAACTGGAATCTATTACAGACGTACAAAATACTCATCTCTCTAGCAATGCCATGTAGCACCGTGGACACTGATGTCTTCCTTTCTTCTTCACTTCATGACAATAGCGGGTGGTGGCAATGTTTTGTGAGCACTAGCTTAGAAATAACAGATCAGCATGCTTAATACAGGAAGGATCAGTCTTCAAAAGGAACATCATCAATCTTTCTGGCACACTTGAGCAGCATGCACAGATGTTCGAGTAAAATACTAATGTGACTGTAGTTACAAGGGCCACAAGATCCACAAATATGTGGTATACTCTGTAAAGTTGAGATCAAGCAAGTAGTGAAGCTCTTTTTAGCTGGGGGTGCCAATCAAAGCTGAATCATTTACAAGGCAACTTAAACAGGAGATTAATTAAGGCCCGTGAATGTCCAGCAGGCCCACCTACAACCGTCACAAAGCAGAGTGGACAGTGGCGCATCATGGTGTCCGATAGGAACAGTATGTGCCTATTGCAATCCTTATCAGTGTCAATAGTTGGAGGAGCCCAAAGATATTGGGGGCATCAAAGCCTACTTTTGCCTTCACTAAGGCCCCATTCTGCCTCAATCCACCTCAGGTGTCACACCTACCCATGAAGTATTTTTGTGATGTATGGCAATGTCCAGTAGATTCTGTTTTGATAGGTAATGCTGGAAAATGTGTGTTATCACTTACAACAGTTCCACAAGTTGTACTGTAGTGTAACAGCTAAGCTTTGAATTTTGTCAAAGTGTAAAGTGTAAGCGCCAAGCATATGTGACTGTAAATCAGTAAAAGTGACTCAAAGTGATGAAACTTAGAAAACTAATGTGTACATATAACTATAACCTATTAATAAAACATGACCCCAAATCTGAGGATAGCAAAGAAATACAAAAAATAAAGTAATAAACATATAGGCAATAAAGTCCATATATTAATGAAAATAGACGTGCAGATGTGAGTCCCAGAAAACTTCAGTGACAATGAGAGTCCCACTTTACTGTGACAAAAGGTTATTCCACCGCAGTGTAGCTCCCACCACCTTAAGAAGCGCAGGGTTACCAGATGGAAATGACCCGAATAGACTTATATCTAAAGGGTCAGTAATGGCTTGTAATTCCAACTACTGCGACTCTGAATTCAGAATTCCATCATTAAAGGGGTCCCAAGGCAAGTGGTTCATTCAGTGTGGCGGACTGCATACAATCACCATTTTTTTAGAGAGACAGCTCCGGCATCAATTCAGGCATAAAAGTGGAAGGATAGAGCCAATATGGTGTAATAACGTTTAAAAAAATCGCTTTAATAGACATAAAATATCAAACTCACATTTCCATAGTTATTAATAAACATGTCAGAGGAGATAGGCAGTGGCGGAGTCTTCCCGACACGTTTCGATCTACAGGTCATCATCTGGGGTGGACTCCAACCACTGTTACACTGCCTTAATTAGATAACATACCATAATGTAATTAGAATCTCCCCTATGTGTCACAAATGCCCACTTCCGGTACGGGCAAGATGGCGGCCCGGCGTGCGTTCCACGCCTCGGTCCCATTGCGTTCCACCCATACAGCTCAATGGTAACAAAAAAAATGTTATGGGGGTTATACATGAGTTTCATAATTAGTAAGGGGAATTCGGTCATCACATTAGGCGGACTTCACCTATTTTCCATGCCCCATATCACTCTATGCTATATTATATGGGATATTTTTTTGTTACCATTGAGCTGTATGGGTGGAACGCAATGGGACCGAGACGTGGAACGCACGCCGGGCTGCCATCTTGCCTGTACCGGAAGTGGGCATTTGTGGCTTATGGGATATTTTTTTGTTACCATTGAGCTGTATGGGTGGAATGCAATGGGACCGAGGCGTGGAACGCACGCCAGGCCGCCATCTTGCCCGTACCGGAAGTGGGCATTTGTGACACACAGGGGGGATTCCAATTACATTATGGTATGTTATCTATATAAGGCAGTGTAACAGTGGTTGGAGTCCACCCCAGATGATGACTTGTAGGTCGAATTGCGTCGGGAAGACTCCGCCACTGCCTATCTCCTCTGACATGTTTATTAATAACTATGGAAATGTGAGTTTGATATTTTATTTCTATTAAAGCGATTTTTTTAAACATTATTACACCATATTGGCTCTATCCTTCCACTTTTATGCCTGAATTGATGCGGGACTCCTTTAATGATGCAATGCTGAATCCAGAGTCGCAGTAGTTGGAATTTCAAGCCATTACTGACCCCTTAGATATAAGTCTATTCGGGTCATTTCCATCTGGTAAGCCTGCACTTCTTAAGGTGGTGGGAGCTACACTGCGGTGGAATAACCTTTTGTCACAGTAAAGTGGGACTCTCATTGTCACCGAAGTTTGCTGGGACTCACATCTGCACGTCTATTTTCATTAATATATGGACTTTATTGCCTATATATTTATTACTTTATTTTTTGTATTTCTTTGCTATCCTCAGATTTGGGGTCATGTTTTATTAATAGGTTATAGTTATATGTACACATTAGTTTTCTAAGTTTCATCACTTTTGAGTCACTTTTACTGATTTACAGTCACATATGCTTGGCGCTTACACTTTACACTTTGACGTTCTTATAGCTAAAAAGACCCCAGTTTTAGCGTGTTGGCAGCCTTTTTTTGAGTTTTTTCTGAGTTCTTTGACTACTGCACAGTGTTACTGTATATATAAAGCTTTGTATTTTGACTGTACCCTGTCCAAGATACTTTAAAGTCTGATTGCCCTTGCTTTGTTTTATTGTGACATTCATTACACTACTGAATAACTTTTTACACAAACAACATTACAAACATCATCCAAGTCCAAACATTAACATATGATGAAGCTGACAGATCTCTTTTGTGCATTATTTTGAGGCCATTTTGAATTGTATAGGCAGTGTTTGTTCTTTTTCCAGTATTATGCAGTATAAAAGCAGATTCTGTTTCCAAAATACATCTTCAATCCTGATTGTACCCATACACTTAGAAGTTTACTAAAGTTTTAATTTGTTATTCCTCTGTACAGTAGACATGTGCGATTTGGTTTGTAACAAATAGAGTTTCGTACGAATTTGTTAGTATGCATACATTCGGATCAATTCGAACATCCGAATAGCTGAAAGAACCAAAATACGGAAATTACGAATAAGCAAAACAACAAACACGCAAAAATATAAACTTACGAACGGAAAAACAGTAAAAGAAAGAAAATGACATCTATAACAAATGATTTACATTTCGTATTTTCAATCATTTGTCTGTTTGTAATGTTATATGTTCATTTTTATTTGTGAGTTTGTAATTTTCGTCTCTTCCTCTGTTCGTAATTTTGTTTCTTCGCGTTCTCGAATCGTTCTTTTGAATGAACAGTGTAAATGTATCTTAATATGTATTTTCGTAATTTCGTATTCTCAAATCGTTCTTTTGAATAGCCAGTGCATCAGTGAGTGATGTATCTTACTTAAAGCGGTTCTTCACCCTAAAGGGGAAGTTACGCTAATCTGATCCCTCCCCCCCTCCGGTGCCACAATCGGCACCTTTCAGGGGGGAGGGGGGGTGCAGTTACCTGGATAATCCAGGTATCTGCACCCACTTCCGGGCAGACCGCCGCAGACCCCCGCAGACCCCCCCCCCCCCCCCCCCGTTGTGTTCTGGGAAACACACAGTTCCCAGGACACAGCGGGGGACCAGAAGAGACGCGCAGCGCGACTCGCGCATGCGCAGTAGGGAACCGGGCAGTGAAGCCGCGATGCTTCACTTCCCGATTCCCTGACAGAGGATGGCGGAGGGGGCAGCAGCGAGACAAGCGATCGCTCGTCATCTGCCACCGACATTGCTGTACCCTGGGACAGGTAAGTGTGATTTTATTAAAAGTCAGCAGCTGCAATATTAGTAGCTGCTGGCTTTTAATATTTTATTTTTTTAGGTGCACAACCACTTTAAAATCTTTAGCCAATTAGCTTATCCCTTTTGTGTCTGAGTCACACTGCATTCCTGAATCTTTTTAAATTCAGTTGAGGAGGTGGCTGAGTCAGGTCTTGTGACTGAGGGAGTGGACTGGAGTAAGTACAGGACTTATTAGAAAAGCAAGCATAGATTTATTATTCTTTATTTCCTACGAATGTACAAATCAATGAAAAAGGCAATCTCACAAAAGTAACAATTACTAAATTACGAGTAGTGTACCAAATAAATGAAAATCATTATCGAACAAAATTACTAATTTTCGAATCAAAAAAATTTAGGCTAACGAATATGATACGAATCATTTCATATCAACGAAAATATATCTGTTACAAAAATACGAACGAGTCCGAATATAAAAACGTGCGTCTTACGAAATTACGAATCGCTGTGAATCAACGGAAACGTAAAGAAGCGAAAGCAAACAAAACAATTTTTTTTGTTGTGCATGTGTCTACTGTACAGTATTACACCCATGTATGTGGAGAGGGAAAAAAAAGTAACTTCTCCTGCACATTATTGGTTGAGGGAAATACAGTTTTATTTCACGAAGACTAACTATTGATTGAAAGGACCATAATAGAGAAAAAAAATGCAGATATTGATTTTGTGATGGTATAGAATGTGCCAATTGTCAAGTTACCCATAAATTGCAGGAGTCAACCCACCAATCTATTCACCTGATTTATTAGATGAACCAACTCAGAAGTAAAAGGTATTTAAGTAGAACAGCTCCTTTCATCCCATACCATTATATAATGTCCAATAAATTACTTGGCTAGATAAGACCTATTGATCTATTACTTTGCCTACAAGGCATAGAAGCACTTTCCTTTCCTATTCTCTGATGTTTGTGTGCAGCTAGGGCACAATATTTTTCTGTGTGCCATAACATATTTCCTTCCATCCTCATCAGTGCCTATCATCCTTTGGCTCTTGCCACCCCTTCTCTGACCCTTTCTTCATTGGATTCTGAGCCTTTTCACCCTCCCCCTTCCCCTAAAAGTGGAAACTCAAGCTATACCTACCAGGAGCAGGAGATCAGTAACCCAGCGCTGTAAATGTGCCTGCGTGGGACAGTTCCCTAATGCTAACGTCACCCCAGAGATGCACAGGCAGTGATGCAGATTTCTGAGCCTCTCTGGCCTCCTGAACATAGAAGAACAGAGAAGACTCGGGCCTGAAAGGTCACATGACCATGAAATTAGGTGAATGAAAGGGGCATTTCATATTTTTTTCTGCAGCAGCAATTAGTTACAAGGAGGTGGTGATAGGGGGAACCCAAATGTCAGATTCAAAGGAGAAATAAAACTGTTATAATTACATAAGAGAAAACTTTTTCTTATACGGAAGTGTGACGTATCATTGAAGAGCTTCTAGCCAGCACTTCCCAAGCTTAAAGTCAGCAGTGTTTTAAAAAAATATATATATATTTTGTGCATTTTCTTTGTGTTAGATTGTTGGGTATGGTAAAGTTGCTTGTACTCAAGATAAACATTACATGACTTGTTTATTTTGGTGAAAATATTTTTAACTTTATAGGTCATCTGGCTATAATAATGAAATGTGTAGCACTAGAATAGTAATTAATAGCAGGTAAACTCCTTGTAAACAGCTAAATACAAAGCAGAAAATCAATGTATCAACCCTTGTACACACGGTCAGACATTCTGATAGAAAATGTCCGATCAGACTGTGTTGTCGGATAATCTGACGTGTGCGGGCTCCATCGGACTGTTTCCGTTGCAGTATCCGATGGACCAAGTTTTCCAGCTGGGCTATAACATTTTCCAACAACATGATCCGAACGGACTTTGTCCGACCATGTGTAGAGAATTCCGATCGGACAAAGTGCCACGCATGCTCAGATCAAATTCCTAGACCAAAGCTATTGGCTACTAGCCTGAACGTAGTCCCGTCGTAACTAAATAACGTCATCACGTTACGAACGATCAGATTTTCTTACTACTTTGTTCGACCGTGTGTATGCAACACCAGTTTCGGACAAAATCCAACGGATTTTGTTGTCGGAATGTCCGACCGTGTATACAAGGGCTAAGAACTGTTTCACCTGCCAAATATTTAAAATGATTTTCTTACTGTGATCGAGTCAGTCAGGCCCTGTATTCCTTAAGACACCTTTGCAGGTGAGCCATACTGGTTAGGGTCCCACCTCTGATAAGACAGGATTATAAAAATGCAATTGCACCCAGGTCAGATAATTACTATCCTCTCTTCTCTGGAAGCCCCAAGACTGGGCATACAAGAAGCAAATTTTGTCCATTTCTTTGTGAACGGTATGAAATTCACTCCACAGGTGTCCCTGTCAGCACCCTCTTGCCGAACAGCAGGACAGATAATTTGCAGCTGAAAAGTGCCTGCACCCAATCAGATTCAATCTGCAAGGTCAGTTCTTATAAGACAATAGCTGCAAAGGGATATTTGTTTATCCTTTGCATGGATGGATGAACTACTTAGATTTATTTGGTTTAGCTTGTGTCTACGGCAAGCTTTAGTGTAAAGCCGGGTACACACTATTAGTTTTTTTATCATTCAACCCTGCGGGTTGAAAAAAAAACTGTCAGCTCCGGTCACAGTCCCTAAACTAACATTGCAAGGTTAGTTCAGTGATCTCCCCCACTGAGCTATTGTTTTCTGACAGGGGGATGACCCTCCTCTCTGCCAGATCACTCGGCCATTGGATGAGAGCGCAGATTGGGAGTCATAAGAATGCTGGTTTTCCAGCATGCACGTGCGACAGAAGCCGACTGAGGCCAGCTTCTGTTGGACAAACCAACAGACACACTAAATGTCGGCCACTTTTCTCCTGATATTCAGTCCGTGTGTACGGGGCTTTAAATGAACAGCTTAAAGTGGTTGTAAACCCTCTCATATACTGTACCCAGTGAAGTGAATAGCCTAAGATGATACACAGAGATTAAACAAACCCTCTGACATAAGTTTTACTTGTTTATCTGCAGTCTTTTCTTGTCTGCAACCCTTCAAAAGAGCACAATTGTGATAAAATACTTATGCATCTTTGAGGTGTATGGGGGGGGGGGGGGGGAGCTGCAGTTACAGCTCTTATGCAATGTGTGAGAGCTGATTGGAGGAGAGGGACACACCTCCCCTGCACATAGGCAGAGGTACACTAGAACATACAGAGCTGTTCACAAATGTATCTCATGTTTTGGGAAAACTTCTCAGAAGTGACTCCTGCTGATAACAGGAGAATGAAGCAGCAGAGAGAAACAACACTTAGGCCGCGTACACACGGGCGGATTGTCTGCCCAACTAAGTTCGTCAGACAATCCGACAGACAGTCCATTCAACTTTTGAATGAACGGACTTGACCACACACGATGAACAGACAGTCCGCTGAAAGCTTGCGCGATGACGTGTACAGCACGTACGACGGGACTAGAAATACGACGTCCAATACACTGCAATGCAACCTTCGGCGTGTAAATCCTTTCTGAGCATGCGCCATACTTAGTCCGTCCAACTTGCCTACACACGAGCGGACTGTCCGCTGAAACCAAGTTTGGACGGACAAAATTACGGAAATTCCGAAAGACTTTCCGCTGAAAAAGTCCGCTGAAGCCCACACACGAGCGGATTGTCCGCTGAAACATGGTTCAGCGGACTAAGTTGGGCAGACAATCCGCCCGTGTGTACGCGGCCTTAGACCAACCATAGATGGTTTGAATCTCAGCCGGTTCCCGCTAAACCAGTCGAGATTTGAACCATTATTGGGCAGGCTAAATGTGCCAAATTGAATGATCAATCAACTTGGGTACAACCAACCTGCCGGATTCGCTTGCAATTATTGCAAGTGGCTGCTATAGCCACTTGCAATAATCACAGTCTTTTTTCATCAGGGACAGCTTCCCCTTGCCCGCCTGTTCCTGCTGACAATGACTCGGCAGGAGGGATTCCACTGTCAGCACTGTCTGTGTTGATGGGGGAATCGTGCAAATTGCTTTCTTGCAACCCATGGTTGCAGGAAAGAAATCTGCACTGTTTATGGCTTGCCTAGAGCTTTGGAGAGAGACAAGTGAACACAACAGATATATGTGCTTTGTTCAAATTTCATGACTGGGAGGGGGGTTACAAACAATTTACCATACATTTCTGCCCCATGCACCTCTCAGTCAAAGTGTTTCTTTGTAGATGATTACATGAGGCTGAAATCAAGAGCTTTAACCAGCTCTATTTAAAAATATGTTTAACAATTCTTAATTAATCTATACTAAATGTTTTTTTTTCATGACTGCTTCAAATATAACTTTAATTCTGCAGAATATTCAATATATACACATGCTCATTGCTAATTAGCTCTTAAAAGCATGTCCATTTTTCTATGCCCACACAAAAGACTGATCACAGAAAAACACCAACTGGTCCATCTAGTCAGCTTTGTTAAAAATGTTTACTCCAAAGCCTGCCTGCATTTACTTAAAGTTGATTTGGTATTTATAACATAAGTCTTAAAGTGATTGTAAACCTATTTATTTAAAATAATAAATGTGTTATACTTATCTGTAGTGTGCAATGGTTTTGCACAGAGCAACCCAGATCCTCCTCTTCTAGGGTCCCCTGGGGGGCACTCCAGGCTCCTCCTGTTGATCTTGACACAGACAGTGTGGCTCAGACCGACCCTTTGGTTCCCTCATCATAAGATTTGATTGACAGCAGCAGGAGCCAATGGCTGCCACTGCTATCAATCTGCCCTGTGAAAAAGGAGAGAGCAGCTGCTCCTGGGCACAGAGTTGGATCATAATTGGGCTCAGGTAAGTATGGGGGGGGGGCTGGAGTGGAGCTGCACACAGAATAGTCAAAAAGTCATTGCTCTCTGCTCCAAGAAGACCAAAAACTGAGCAATCAGTAGTCATGTGGTCATTTAGTTCTTGGTCTTAGAACCCGCGAGGGGCAGCCGCATCATCACAGCGGTGCTATAGCATAGAGGTGAGTATGTATGCTTGTTTTATTTTATTAACCTAATACAGCTCCTTTACCCACACTATAGCCCAAAAATGGCTACACTGCAGGCTTTACTTTGTACATGGACGTCCTCCCATGATCACACTGTCCACATGAGTCCTTTGGACCCAGTCTTTCACAGATCGGGGTAAAGGGCCAATCACAGTGGCCCTTTTAATCAGCTGTGTTCAATGACAGCTGATCACAGATGTAAACACAAGCCGGTTATCGGCTGAGAGTGTGAGGAGAAAAGAAGAGAGGCGATAACCAGCTTGTGTTAAAGGGATATCGGCACTGATTATCAGTGTCCTGCTTATCAGTGCAGTCCCAACAATGCCCACCAGTGCTGCCAATTAGTGCCCATGAGTGCTGCCAATCAGTGCCTCCTCATCAGTGTCACCTATCAGTACTGCCTATCAGTGCCCATCAGTGACACCTATCAGTGCCCTTCAGTGCCGCCTATCAGTGCAGTCTCATCTGTACCTTTTCATCAGTGCCCACCAGTGCTGTCTCATCAGTGCCACCTATCAGTGCTGTCTCATCAGTGCCACCTATCAGTGCCCACCAGTGCCGTCTCATCAGTGCCACCTATCATAACCCAACAGTGCCCCATATCAGTGCTACCTCATCAGTGCAGCCCATCAGTGCAGCCTCATCGGTGCACATCAGTGAAGGAGAAAAATTACCTGTTTGTCAAAGTTTATAACAAACTATGAAAAATGTTTCATTTTCTTTCTTCATATTTTAATTTATTTAGCAAAAATTAAGCAAAAGAAAGCTCTATTTGTGTGAAAAAAAAAATGATGGAAATTTCAAACGGGTACAGTGTTGCATGACCACAATTTTCATTCAAAGTGTGACAGCGCTGAAAATTGGCCTGGGCAGGAAGGGGGTAACTTGCCCAGTAGGCAAGTGGTTAATATAAAAGTATAAAGTTAGGCCTGGATGCTGTATGATAAATGGGGTCTGCTGGAAAGAGATTTCATTAACTTTACATTTACAGATGTTAAAGTGGCATTCCACCCATATAAAACTCAGCAGCTACAAAAAGTGTAGCTGCTGACTTTTATTAATCAGACACTCACCTGTCCCATGGTCCTGCGATGAGGGCGAATGAAGCCCCGCTCCACTCCCCTACCTCTGCAGCACCGCCATTGTCACTGTGGGCACGTATTGCACATGCACAAGCCTCTCTGCGCACTGTGACTGGCTGGCCAATCATCTGGGACCTGTGAGGTGTCCCAGATGATTGCTGAGAGGGAGGGGGTGAGGTGATCTTCCTTCTGGCTCCAGGGTGCTCCGGGAGGAAATGAAAGCTGTATCCCTCTAAAAGAGGGTATCTACTCCCCACCCCCCATAAAAAAATGAAATGCCAAATGTGGCATGTCAGGGGGTCACCTTCAATTAAAGCAGAAGTTCAATTTTTGGGTGGAACTCCACTTTTAGCTTGTTAGACTTGTTCCCAGGTTCTTTTTTGAACCCATCTTGTGGATAGGTACAATGTTAGCTGTATGCAAGTCTTGAGGAACTTCTACTGATAGAAGAGATTGCAGCATACAAAGTGCACTGCATCCATATCACCCTATCTTTCTTAGAGGTTGACATCTCAGTTAATTAGCTTGGTCTCCTACAGAGCAGCAGTGTGAGCAGGTCTGCACTGTAACACGTGTTATACATGCAATCTCTCTCTGATGTTTCTGTCTGTACCGTCTATCTCAGTCTTCTATCTAGTAAAATCTGATTATACCCTCCTGGATATGCTTTATCTGACCTCCATCAGTACTCCATTCACTTTAAGCCTAAAATAACTGCTGTGCAACCTAGTATTCTGTATAACTTAAATCTGTTCTCTGCTGTTGTAATTTCTATATGACCAGAGAACTCATATCCTGTCCAGTGCAACACTATGAAGGCTGCACATTATGCATAAATTGCTATACAAAAGTAACACAGCAAATAAACATGTACATTATTTTTTTTTTTACCTAAATGGATATTAATACTTACAGTGAAAAAAGAAAACTGTGTATAGTTAAATTCTAGGTAAAGTAAACTGCCAGTCATAAGCATAGGAAGGATTACGAGTTGCTGCATTTAGACAGAGATAACTAAGCAGGTCATCCAGATAAGGTTCAGCAGTGTCAGTCTTCATTGGTGTGCGTGTGATAAGTACCAATTAATGCAGGGTCATAATTACAGCACAGTATAATGTGTCAGTGTAATAGGTTATCAGAATCCTGATCAAGCAGTTACATTTTAATCTGCCTGGAATACAGATTTCCGCTGTGGCTCTCTACCAAGGTAAACTACAGTATGCATACAAGGACCAGTATAGGTCATACAAAACTACTATTACACCATTTAGATAATTATATATCCAGGAATATAGACATGAAAAACAAGAAAGAAATCAACAGTCATTTTGCTCATGAACCACTGTAAATTTATTAAGCCCGGTTCACACTACAGCCTGCATGTGAATCGCATAGGAACCGCATCACATTCACATGCGATCCGGTGTGGTGCAATTTGAGCCCATTCATTTTGAATGGGCTCAAATCGCGCTGCATTGCACCAAAAAAGTGCAGGCTTCTTTTTTGGAGACACGCCACATTGTAATTTTGTAACATGAGATCTGGTGTGGGCAAACCGCATGGCATTTGCAATCCTTTTTTGGAGTGTTGTTAACCTTGTATTGGCACCCGCAGTGGATCGCAAACATAGCGCAATTGCAATGCAGTGTGGGAACCTCAAAGGAAACGTTGCAATTCCTCCACCACATATGTGTGAATGTAAGGTTAAAGGACAACATATAAAAACGACTTGCATTGTGGTGCACTGTCTTGCTAACCATTCTTGTGTGTCGATTAAAAAAAAAAGGGGGCTCTCCTAACGCAACATGTAAATGGCACCTGGCATAGTACTGCTTGTAGTTTACCTATCAAAATAAGGTTACATTATTTCATTTGAGGTTAGCAATTGTAGAGATCTGTTGCCCTCTACTGTTAGCTGCTAATATCACAGTGTTACCTATAATTATGCATTATCACTTCCTGTCTCAGGGAGGTTCTTTGAAAACTCCAGAAGGAAGTAGTGAAGAGAATTGCACCACATGGCCTTATACACAGAGGAGCTTCTACTGCTGCTGTATTTTTACCCAGATCAGAAGCAGACAATTATGCAAGTGTATGTTCCAAGAGTTTAACTGCAGCTGTCCATAGCTTCTTGTTGTATTTCTGAACCTTTGTGATGAACGAGTCTGTCCTATTGTTATTATCTTACATGCACAGTGCAAAATAACTAGGTTTCTGCTACAGTATGTGTGTAGTGGTCAACTTCCACTATACTAGTAAGTGAACCTGTTTATTACAATATAGTTTATATGTAGCTCCTGGTATTCTAGGTAACCCTGTCTCTTCTGATCTGGGTTTCTATAGCTACATTTAGCTTGCTTAGGTCTCAATAGTCAGTATAGGCTAGAGCCAGGTTAGACATCCCATAGCAACTTCTTGTGGTTAGAGGTCCGGTTGCATGTCAAATTAAAACTACTAGGGAGGGACTAAAGTACAGAGTAGATAGGCTGACTTTGAGTTCCAGTGCCACACCACAGTTCCCACCAGTGAGAAGGTCCATTGCAGACTGGTTGGACAACAGTTGGATATCTCTCCATGACCGAAGATCTTGCCTTCAGACCTCTGACACAAAGACAGTCACCACATCATCCTCAAGGGCCCCTGCAACTGAACTTTTCTGCAAATTTCATCTGGCTCTATCTCTTATAATAACTATATATACCCAGGTATGTTCATAATTCCACCAGGATTCCTATTGGGCCCTTTGCTGATAATAACTGCTTGTACTTTGGATGTATGTACGTTCTGTTATTAATCTCTTCTTATGTAACGATTGTATTATCTGTATACTGGTGTGCAGCTACAGTATGTACTTATGGCTAATGTTATATGCTGGTTGCAGTAGTTCATCTGCTCCTAATCACTTTGTTTATGTTACTGATTAATTTCCCAGGAAGGGAATCCCCTCTGCTCACAAAGGCCTTGTTCTGGGTGGGGGCCACTGCAAAATATATTACTATATTATTAAACCCACTCTTCCAATTAATGAAGGTTCTGGCTCTCTTATATACCTAAAGATTTAATGTAATATCCTGTTTGGGGAGGGCCATTTCACATACACCCCTCCCCTCCACACACACATACACACACAAAAGAGGGCTACACTATCTATAGTGTTTGTGTTTACAAGTACAAAGGAAGCAGAAGCAATCAAATGTTCTAATTCAAAATTTAGGCTAAACCCATTGACCCAATTTCTACCTGCTGTTGATTACTGTTCTTAAGTGTGTCATATCCTGCAGAGTCAAATACCTTCCCTACTGTCATTATGCTTCTCTGACAGTTGTGTCATTGTTTTTATACAAGGAACTAAATAAATGTGTGTCATTTTTTTTTTTTACCTATTGTACTTACATAGTCAATGCAGTACAGTGCAAACGTGTGTGGAAAAATAATAGTTTTTAAGATAAAATATTTTTTCTCATTGTTTTAACCAAAGTTCTAACTGCAGCAAACTGAAGCCTTGGATTATGTTGAGTAGTGTTGTGTGCGGCCCATTTGTTTTTCTTTGGTTCATGTCCTTCTCACTATTTTTCACCATAGACATAAATATTCACAGCTTGTGGCTTGAACAGAAGCATGCATGTTAACACTATCCTCATCAGAGCTGCTTGTAGGGTGCTAATATTTTATGTGATTGCCCTTACCTCTTTATTTATTAGCTGTGCAGTAAGCCAACCACAAACATATTGACAGAAACTTCTCTGCTCTTAGTGTGAAGACTGCTTAATCTATACAGAATGTGATCAGTAACAAGCTATTTTTTCTATATTAGTAAGTATCCAGGACCTCAAGAATTGTCATATACATTATCTTCTAGTTTAAACAGAAAAGGTGTGTCACTCAATATAATTATTATTTATTCATCATGCAGCAGTGGTGGCCCATCCATTAGGGGCGCCCGGGCGCCGCACCTTCTTCTCCACACCAGAGGATGTGCTCCGATCCCATCCAGGTATGCAACAGCGAATGAATATTCGGTGTTGCAACACTGATTCTCCTCCTGGCCAATCGGGAAGCAGGTATGAAACCCATTTCCCAATTGTCCAAAACATCAGGTGATCTTATTGGACACCTAGTGCCGGGAGAAGTAGAGCGGAGACGCACTGCGGAAGCTGCTCCAGGAGAGGACACCAGAGCAGCTTTTCCTGAGTCCACCATGCTTAAGGACAGGGGCGTTCACGCTGGAAGATGACTGCATCAGCTCCGACCGCTGCTCTCACCACCAGCATCCAGGGTAAGGACTGACCGGCAGACAGCGGGTGATGGAAGGGGAGTTTGCTGGGGTTGTTAGCGTCACACCGTACATGTGCGGGAGGTGTAGGGGCAGTTGTGCTAGTGCCTCTCCCCGGCAGCCCGGGGGGGGGTTGTTTGCCCCCCTCCAAAAATAAACTCCACCAACCGTCACTGCTTGCAACAAATGAGGAACATACTAAGCAAGTAATTGTATAAATCTGTTTATATCTTTAAATAGTTGATTTCAGGCACTTGAGTGAAAGAAATAAAGCATAACCGAGTCCCTATACAACTCCTAACTTCACTTTGCGTGGCAAAAAGAATAATTTGGGTATCTGCTTTAGGACACTTTTTTCAAATTAAAATGAATTATGTATTTCCTTTATAATTACTTGACTGCCGGCTATAATTTAGGTACATTATAAGCATAGTAATTTTCATTAAGTTCTGTATTTTCAAATATTGGTAAAATAAAAATATTGCTTTGTAGCAGCCAGCATTCTAAGCTGGGAAATTTTAACAGGAATACAGAGTATATTAGCAGACATCAAGAAAAGCCTACATCCTTCAATGATTCCTTTGAGTAGCATTCACATTTACATCTTTGTGATGCATTACTGCGGTAACATTGAGTGTTACATGCGTTATGTTGAGCATTATGTCGTGTGTTAAGACAGCCCAATAAAAATGAATGGGCTGACAAGACACCCTAACATATCTAAAACATGGCTCTCTTCTTTTCTTTTTTTTTTTTGTAAAAGTGTGCAACATATTTGCAACAATTATATTTCTGGACTAAAGGTTCAACTAAAGAACATGTACAAGTAGGCAGTCATTTAGATCTCTAATCAACATGAAAGGTTCTATGTAATCTGAAATTATATTCATGCAATACCAGCTTTCTAATTCAGCCCATGGTGAGATTTACATAAGGAGTAGGGCTTGTTCACTTAGGAAATTTAATGTGAATATGATGAAGCTGTGTTCACTGTGAATGTCCAATCATTTGCTAGCACATGATTGAATGGTCATAGCGAATCATTACCCAATTTACTTTATTTACTAATTTGACTTAAATATTCAACCACTTTTTTTACATAGTTAACTTTAGGACACATTCAAACATGTGGCAGGTATTGCTGGTGACAAATCACCAGCTGTCAACCACCCTCTGAAAAACAAGCTCGCTTTTTAAAGGGGTGTTGACAGGTGGCGATCTGTTGCCTCCTCACCAGGTCTGCTGGTTAAACTGAAAAGTTTGTTGAAAAGACCATGTGGATACAGTGGGGTTGATTTAGGCTGTTCACTTTGCAAGGGAAGTTGCACTATTAATGGAAATTTTACCCAGATCTTAATGAATGAGGTAAAACTTAAGTTTGCACAAAATGCCCAATCAGGTATGTGAATTTTTTTTTATTTTTTTGCACATGATTAAATGATAGAAGTCAACACAGCTTCAACTCAATTACTGAGCTCTGGGGAACATTTCTCAGCAACATCCCTTACAAAGTGATCAACCTATTTTCATTTAGCAAATCAACCCCAGTGCATCAACCTTCCCCTCTCCCAATCTAGGATCTATTACCTAGGCTTCTATTATTCAGAAAGACAACTTATGAAGAAATCGCAGGCTCCAATCGTTTCAGATAACAAATCTTTTCCCTGCACTTACAATGTACTGTCTCACCCTGGAATAACCTTTAACCTGTTAAACCCATTTTAGTACATGGCAATATTGTCTGTGCACTGCAACGCACTCCAGGAAAATCATTTAAAAAACAAAAACAAAGTAAAACGCTAATTACTTATTTTCATTCCACTGCATGAAACCATGACTAATTCAAAAACATACAAATGAGTTTTCATATAGAGAAGATTGGGAAATGAGCAGCTTTTAACTACAAAGCAAAGATCTCCTTTCTCCGGAACTAAGTTATAATGGCAGAGACATTGCTTTGAAGTTTAATTCTTTATGTTTTACAAGCCTCATTGATACAGATTAGCATAAGGGAAGATATGAGAGATTTGTGAATCAAAGCATAAAAGCCACCTGAAGATTGAGATGACTGTTGTCCAATCGGCTTGATTAAAGTGAACAAGGTTCAGTGTCCGCATTCCCCCCCACTTGCCATATACTTATGATCCATTTGCTCCTCCACTGCTCTAATCACCTGTAGGAGCGAAGAGAAATATTCGGTTCTTGCAGTTTTGGGAAACATGTAAATTTCCCCTCTTATACTAACTCTCCAGCCAATAACTAGGCCCCAGTGCTGTCAGTTATGAGAGTCCTTAGCCCTGTGTGAGCTCTAGCCAGAATGACAGGACCTCTTATCCTTGCTCCTGAAGGTGATCTGAACAAAGGGAAGGGGCACAAGGGGGCTTGCATTTAAGTAACCCTCTGCAAAGCACAGGTTCACTTTAAAGTTGGACAGGAGGACAAAGGCAAGTCTATAGGCACTCTCTGACCCATGAAAACAATGAGTGGATGCCCAGTCTCGTGGGAAGAATTGATTGATGAGGTTTGTTTTCCTTGACATTCCCTATTACTCTTAGCATTCACAAAAGTGTCCATGTCTGTGCACAAGAATCATCTTTGGAAATTGGAAATCTCATGTCTGTGTAGACTAAATTACACACAAAGGGCTAAAAAGAGTTGAGCAAAATATTGTAGATAGAAGTGTGTATTTATGTAAATATAACACAGGTGAAAAAGTGCAAAAACGGTTGCAGTTAGTAATACATACAATAAATTTGCATACCGAACAAAAGGAAAAGCATGGAGACAAAACAAGCCTTATTTGAGATGAGCTGCATGAAAGGAGCAATCTGTTTTAATTTATTGTATTACAAAAGCATTTTAAAGTGATTTCCTAAATGGTTGCATTACCAGCTACATCACAACCACCAGGAGATTCAATTTACAGTTATTTCTCAACTATTAAAGAAGCCAAAACATTACCTTCACATCTTAGTACCGCACTATTCCATACGACATTTCCTTCCTTCAAGATGCAAGTTATGGTCTCTGATCCATGGGTACGAATAAAGCCATCATCACATAGAAATGATACAGAGCTGCCAAGCTGTAGACTCTCCCCAAACCTCTTCCCGTTCACTGGCACGCCAGGGTCTGGGCATTCGTTGTGCCTAAAGGCTGAGTGCATGGGAAAGCAAAGGGTGAGCTGTTATAAAGAGTCATGTTTGAAGGTTATAGCCAATTTAGGAATCTATGTACCAAAACTGATTACCAATAGTCTCGCTAATTATAGCATGATCATGAGTAGATTTTCTAGGAGGCCATGGTGCCCCATAACCATATCTATTCATTAAAACACAAGCTCATAAAACTATTGATATAAATGAGCTCATATTTCCATACAGTACAACAGGCGCAATACACTACATGGGTTGAGATTAGAATGGCCAGGGAGATCATAAATAAAGTATACTATTTACAATCCATCAGGCAGGTCATTTGGATTAGCATCAACTCGTGGCTGAAAATGGTTTTATGAATCACGCTCTATAATGGAATGTCTAGCTAAATGCAGCTCTTAATTAATGCTGATTTTTATTTGCTGTAGCCTACCTCCATCTTTATTTAATGCTGGGTTAACGCAATTTTCTTTCATGCATATGATGAATATTGCTATACATTTATGAATAAATAATTCCCAGCAGCGTCAAATATTAACTCAGCTTTAGTCACCTTCATTGAGTCTAATTAACTGCACTTTCAGCAAATCAAACATAATCATTTCTTTAGGAAATAAAATACTCCAAGGCTAAGCCTCCATGCTACATTGGGCTGCTGTATCTGAGAATTCTTGGCAGAGTACAGCAAGGTCAGATATTTTGTGCCAGTTTCTCACGGAGACATTGTCACAACAACATTATCACTGTAGGAAGTCACATAAATAGGAAACTCTATTTGATACTCACTTGGTTACAGGAACAGCTGCAGTTTCAGTAGTTATTTGAAAAAAAAGTATTTTCTGATGCCACAGATTGCTCATGGGTCTGCTTTGCAGAGATTAACACAAAAACACACGGGGTCTCTTAAATGCCACATCGGGCCTCTTAATGCAGTGATCTGCATTTAATAATGGCTGTCCATTCTACTCATTAAATGTGACTTAGACAACCAGATCTGGTTAGCTGGCATTATGAGATATACATATTTAACAGGAGCTAGCGTGTATTGATACATAGACCCCTATATTGCATGAGGCACTGGCTGAAAAGACGGATGGATGATGTATACGTGTCACCTAGGTTTCTCAACTAGACAAGGCGATGAGCTCCAGGATTTGTGTCTATTATGGAGGCATTCATTTTTTTTTTCAGATCTTAATAAGTCATGGTCTGGGTCCTGGAGCTCAGAAGCTTTTAGTGGGATAAAGCCCCAATCCTTAGGTCCACATCTTACCGGCTGACCAGACCTCATTAATTGTGCATGTGTCTTTTTATATATAAGCTGACTGAGGCTCAAAGGCTCTCTTATTCTCTCTTCTGTTAGCCCTTGTACACACGGTCAGACATTCCGACAACCAAATCCGTCGGATTTTGTCCGAAACTGTTGCATACACACAGTCGGACAAAGTTGTCAGAAAATTCAATCGTACTTAACGTGATGACGTTATTTCGTTAGGATGGGACTACGTTCAGGCTAGTAGCCAATAGCTTTGGTCTAGGAATTTGATCTGAGCATGTGTGGCACTTTGTCCGATCGGAATTCTGTACACATGATCGGACAAAGTCTGATCGGATCATGTTGTTGGAAATTTTTATAGCCCAGCTGGAAAACTTGGTCCGTTGGATACTCCAACGGAAACAGTCCGATGGAGCCCACACACTGTCGGATTATCCGACAACACGGTCCTATTAGACATTGTCCATCGGAATGTCTGACCATGTGTACAAGGGCTTAGAGCCTGCTGGTGGGTGAAAACGATGACTGCTGACAGAACACTAAAAATGCCACCTGTGCTACCTGTTTGTTTAGGAAACCCACCATAAAGGTTTAGTTAGATGTTAGTTAGTGCAAATGTTTTGTTTTATTTTACTTTTTGGGCTTGCTGAACAAAGCCCCCTTGCTGAATTCCAAAAAGCCTGTCTCATGCATCCTGTGCCTGTATCATGCATAGTTTACTGTTGCTGATAGTTGAGCCTATGCCCTTTACAACTCTTTTTTATAGTTCTTGAATAAGCAGTAATCCCAAGGATTGCATAGAAAAAGTTGAAGGAATGGAAAAAGGAATACGTAATTAGTATGACAGCAAAGATTCCAACTTTCAGTTTGGTTTTTTTTAAATTTAGGATATCAAAGCCGCTGATTGTTTTTTCTCTTTTATTTGCTATTTACTTACAAAGTATCCCATTTATGTTTACAATTATTCAAAAATGTGTCACACTTGTCTGTGGCTTTAATGCAGAACAAGGCATAAAGGGAATTTAAAGTGTTACTAAACTCAGGACCCTGCATTCACTATATCTGGTCTCCAACAGTACACAGAACATAGAAATGCAATTATTTTAGTAAATATAAACTGCTAAATACCTTTTCTCATCTGCAGTATATAGCAGTCTTGTGACTTCTATCAGTGTCTAGTTAAAGCTTGTAGGAGGAGTTTTCATTCTACTCTGCAGGACCTCGACCCTCTGCTGGACAGTGCTGATTGGTCCTATGCCGATCACATGCACCCTCCCAAGAAAGAAAAACACCCTCTAGCAATACACACTAAACTGAGCATGTGCAAAGTGACCCCAAAGGCTCTGTATATCAGAAGATGGTTAGGGGACAGTGGAAGAAGGAGAGAATCAGAGAAGACAGGATCAAACAGCCTTTTTACACAATGCAGAGGATTAACTCCTTATGTTCCACAGTGAGTATAACAAGCATGCTTTACTGCATATACAGACTGATTTTACTGTTGTGTGTTTGGTAACATTTTAGGTAGCAGGAAATTATTTGGCCCATTTCTATGACCCTTGTGGAAAAATAACAAGATCATGTTTCACAAAGTCAGTTACCATCACGTACTGGAATTGATCTAGAATTGTGTTACAGTTATAGTTTCAACATAGTCACACATAGTTGGATTTGGATACTTACTGGTAAATGTGATATTGAATCCACGCTTTTCAGTGGAGTGGTCGGTCTGGAATTCCAGCCTTAATACATGGCCACTGCTTGTTAGTGATGGGGGAACCTGGTTCCCAGAGAATGTGCCCAGGACAGGGGACTCTGGTGATCCACCATCTTTAACTGCCAAAAAGTCAAATTGAGGCTCTACATCAAAGTCATTGAAAGCTAAGTGGATACGGCTCTCAGGTTTGGCTATGATGAGCCACACACAGTGCAGGTGGTTGCTGTATTCTTCAGGATAGTTCGGAGAAAGCACATTTCCCGATGGGGTAGTGAAATTAAAGAAGCAGGAAACTGTAAAAAAATCAAGAGTAGCAAACAAATGATAGACCAGTGGTTAGCTGCATTGTTGCATGCATCTATCAGAGTCCTAAATCTAAGGTATGTAACTGAAAATTGTACCTGAAACATATAATGCACACTTCTAGGCTTTTTTTTTTTGGTATGCTTATATGGTTATACTTTTATATACTTGAATTTTTTTAATTTATTTATCAATTCAGCCACTGTTTACTGAGCATGTAGGCCCAGATCAATTGGCAATTATGAATGATGCCAGATGGTCAGAAGCATCTAAAATCATCAGTGAACTTCTATGAATTTAACAAGCTCAATTTCATCTAAGCTGCATATATATCTTGAACATCAAAATAATACTAACTCACATTACTGCCCTACTAAATTTACAAAAGTTTGACTATATTCAATAGCAGGAACCAGGGTTTTATTATTCGTTCCACCATTAATATGTTGTATATAAATAATTTCTGCATTTGAAAATATATAGAATTAAAGCAGAGTTCCAGGCATTTTTTCGACCCCCCCCCACACTTTCATGACCCCTTCTGATAATCTATTTGGCCATTTTTTTTCTTCAGTCCAAATACCTTTTTTGGAGGTTTTAATCCTCCGCTTTTGCAGTACCTCACCCCAGCGATGTACATCATGTCTGCCCGCCCTCCCATTGGCTCCTGGCCTATGAGTGTCATCAATCCCAAGAGTCAATGGGCATCCACATATTGAAGCATCGCTTTGCCAAACTTTGTATGATATGCGCAAGATAGTCAGTAGCGCCTTTTCCTGGGAGGGGATACCCATGGGCTTCAGATGCCCACACCGAAGATGGGAATATGCTCAGCGGGACTGCAAGGTACATTCATTTACAAAACCTACATTCACCACTAATCCTGTTGGTTATGGGATTGGGTAGAAACAACAACAAGGGGTGATTTAAAGAAACAAAAAACAAAAAAAACAAAAAAACCGCTGGAACTCTGCTTTAAGACTAGATATTTAAAGTGCAAACATGTTGACTTTTGTCAAATAAAGCATAGAAACAGGTACAATTTTCAATATATATAAAATGTTTAAAGATATTATACTCCACAAATACAAGAAACTGCACACAACTTTAAGCTTTATCTAAATCTTAAAAAACTGCATTTGCTGTCAATGTTTGCCATGCAAGTGAATTAACCAAATTGTATGTTATATTGGGATTTCATTGGTGGTCTCTATCAGTCGTAGACACATGAACTTATAGTCTTTAAGTCTCATTCATATCTATAATTTTTTATTTAAAAAAAAGGAAACTAGTTTTATCTAAACATCATTCTAGTTTCATTATCTTTATACAATGCACCCATATTACTAAAGACAGCATATACATATTGTTTATAATACATTGATTTTAGCTGCCAATACACTACTCAGTATATTTCATTCAGCCAGCTAGCTGATCAAAAAAATAATCTAAGCTGATTTCCTCATCCACATATTTGAGGTGGATTGAAAAATCCTCCCCTTATGTCAGTGTATTCTGACAGCAAGGACTCCCCTGCCATCAGAATACACTGATCGGCACTGCAGCCCATTGGCTGCATAATCTGACAGAGTATGTTTGCAACTTGAGTTTGCATGTCTGGGTGACTGTCTTGGTGTTTTTTTTTTAAAAGTAAGAGACACTGCCCTCAATTAATAACTATTTATTTTGGACACTGGACATGAATAGGATTCAATCCTGCAATGAATAAATACATTTATTAAGTTATGAATCTAAATACTTGGCATAGGGCAATAATGGCGAACCTTAGCACCCCAGATGTTTTGGAACTACATTTCCCATGATGCTCAACTACGCTGCAGAGTGCATGAGCATCATGGGAAATGTAGTTCCAAAACATCTGGGGTGCCAAGGTTCGTCATCACTGGCATAGGGCAATCTGGGCAGTTTTTCTGTGTGAAACAATCGATTATCAAGTCCTATCATAGACTAAAAGAAATGTAATGAATAATCAATGTAACCATTTTAAATATTTTTCAAAAATATCATATCGATTTATATGTATTTATCTTTCTTTACCTTTCTTTTCTACAAAAAACAGGCGCAAGACATGCACCACTTCTATATTTATCTGATTTAAGGAGGATACTGGAACTGGTCCAAAGAATTATTGAACACAAACAAGGAAGAGCAAGCACCTTGGCAAGACATCTGCCTACCTATGTCTTGCCTTTATGTTACCAATGATAGGGTCATATATTGCGGAGCTAATTCTTTTAATAATGCCATTTTGAAACTTTTTTTTCTTATTTTTTACTAATTAACTGTTATTTTTTATGACACTTTTTAAGTATTTGAGGAGTATAATTGTCTTTGCATTCATTTCAAATGAATACACATATATGCAGCATATATATACATTTATACAAACAACTATTCTGTTGACATTCATTTTGTGCCATTTCAAATTCCAATAAAGTATTCAATGACAATCAATAGGAGTGAAATATAAATACTGTAAAATCCAAGTCCAAGCCAGTTATAAATGAAGTCATGTATACAATGTTTTGGATAAAGTTTGGTTTCATTGTGTTTTCCTTCATTAACAATGATCTTTGAACAGGATGGAATAAGAATGGTACATTTATAGTTGTTACATACCAAGTTCATTTATATGCAGAAGAGATAAGCATGCAGTATCCTACAGAAGAGAATGACATGCAAGGTGGTGCAATGACATGCATAGCAATAAGGAAGCATGCTGAGCAAAATAGAGTACTGACCAGCATAGCAGTGTGTAGTGATAAGACCCAATGTGTGATCATGGAACTGTGACTACAACCACAGAGCATCTGCAGCTCTTCAATCTTGGTATGATCTCCAGGTTTCACTGCCTAACTACTGAAAGGCAACATCTTGATTCCTTTCTTTACCATTATACTTTATTTGCTTATTCTTTCAAATAAAAATGCTGCAGTTTTTGGAACCCCTGTTAGTAAATTAGTTCCTCCTGACACCAGTGATCTCTAATTGGTGCTCTGCATGGAAATATCAGCATGATTCTGCCACGCTGACCTTCCTGCACCCTTTTCACTATTCATTTGTTAAATAAACCCATCTTGCGCCAATGTTTCCACAGCGGGGGATGCTTTAATGCATTGTTTCCCTGTTTTAGCCACATTTTCCTATCTCCATCTGAACTCAATTATCCTCTGTTTTGCATTGCTCATTTAAACTTAAATACTGCTAATATTGAAGAATTTGGATGAAAGATCATATTTCTATTCATAATACAGTACCGATACAGAAAATAACCTCCAGTAACAAAAATAAATAAAACATGCAAAGAGGACCTTGTATAAATGATATACTAAAATAATTATGCACATACCTAAATACAAGTATATGTAGATTTATGTATGTATGTATTTTGAAAGCTTGCAAAGTGAATGACAATTACTTCTGAAAAATGACTAACAGTGTATAAGCTGCAGACGTGGCAGTTTGCGTCGAAGGTCAATCAATCAACATAGGACCCTCTTACATAAGGTGCGAAAAAATGGGCAAACAGGGATATGAATGACATTTGCACTACTAATCCACATGCCTAAATAAAATCTTAATTAATTCATTTAGAAAATGTTCCTTTGGGGTGTGTACTCATGTTCTCAGCTATGAAAACGATCACATCAGTGTCCATGTTACAAGGAAAAGGTGCTCATGCCTCTGCAGTTAGCCAGTACACATTGAGGCTGGGCAAATTTGGAATGCTTTACAGGCATACCTCACTTTTAAGTACACAATGGGGTTTATTTACTAAAGCTGAAAAGTGCAAAATCAGGCTCACTACTGCATAGAAACCAATGAGCTTCCAGGTTTTATTACCAAAGCTTAAATGAACAAGCTGGGATTAGAAGCTCATTGGTTTCCATGCAGAAGTGAGCCTGATTTTGCACTTTCCAGCTTTAGTAAATAAACCCCATTGTGTACTTAAAAGTGGGGTATGCCTGTATTTTTGGGCATACCATATCTTCCCTAGTACTTTTTGTTATTATGATGTATATTTATAGCAATGATATATTACTAGAAACTTTATAAAGTACATTCTTGTCACATATACCAGTATATGCCCCAGTTGAGAATACAATCCTATGTTCCCACACCAATCATGCAAACATGTCCCTACATAAAAAAAAAAACACAGGACCAAATTAAACAACATGTAATCAATCATTCGCTTTGTGGAATCCATGAAGACACAGAATGAGACATACGAAGTCTGGATAAAGAACATTTAATCCAGGACTCTAGTGCGATGGGACAGCCACACTGGAGTATATCAAAAGCCAAAATTTTTCTTTTCATTTTGTATCAAGTAAGGAGTGGTTAACTCCCTTGTCAGGCTTTATGGCATCTGTGTCCCATTCAGGGAATTTATTTTTACTTCCTGTGCAGAAAACTGAGAAATTCCCTCTTAGATAGTTGTCACCAGAACAGATCTCCCTATTGGAGGATAACTCCCTCTATTCTTGTCCTGCTCTAAATTGTGGTATGTGTGTGAGTAACAGCGCTGGACCAATGAAATCAAAGCTTGGTTGTGATGGATGTATTGTGGAGTGAGTCTTCCTTCTGGGGGGCTGATAGCCAATGAAGAGGCAATGTGGTAGACCCTGTTACGGTTTTGGTTTGCTACCTCTCTGATAATGCCAATGAGGACATTCACCAGAAAACACTTGGATGGGTATAAAGGGGTGCCTATTCTAAACTTTGGATTTCCAATCACTTTGAATTCTGGTGACAATGGTAAACAGGATGAATAGAGAGTGAACTACTCTAGCTATAGTTTCTTTCTTCTCACCAAAACTCAAACTTAATCTAAACTTAAAGCTACAGGCACAAACAAGAGAAAACTGTGTCACTGCCTCAGCAATATCTGATTGATTAACCTAAAAGCATTTAACAGAATAACACATTAAACTATTTATTCATCCTTCACAACATGAACATAAAAAAGCCTACAACATATCCCAATAATAACATGCACACAAAAACATCTCACCTTTCCCATTGTTCCCTAAGATACCTCTCCCAATTTTATTTAAAATGATGATGAGACGCTAAACGATAGCAGTAAAAAGCAAGAGTTGCATGAATTGTGTTGTCTTCTCTTATTAGGTGATGCGAGCTGACAATGCAAAAATTACAGAGAGAAAGAAAGAACTGCCAAAACTTCACTTATGTTGTCATTCACTGAGCACAGAATAACTGTTGACTATTATATAGGCGGGTGCGAAGTAGCAAAAGTGAAAAAGTAGGTTGAACATAGCTACCGTTGACACAAAAGTAGCATCCAGACTACAAATAAAGGAAATGATACTGCATACTTTATCATGACAGATGAAATCTGGGTCTCTCCTTGGAAACAATGGAAAGCAAGAGGTAACAGCAACTTATGTCACAAGAAAAATAGGTAGCGCGCACAGGCGGGTGTTGCAAAAACAAGCCTATATGGATTTGGTTGCATTTAAAGGACTGAAAATGTTTAACTCCGCAGGAGTAAGCCTACAGATTCCTCAAGCCATTTCAGGGCATTCATAAAAGAGACATGTCAAGAACTTTACAGAATGCCACTAATTACAAAAGTATGCATTTTAATCACTGAGCTATTACTTGATCAATAAATCAAAGTGATAAAAGGTCCAGGAGGGAAATGTCACTGTAGTCATAGCCAAGGGTATCCTGATGAAAATGTGGCTCACTTAATGCTTATATTTGCATAGCAACGGGCCTTTAAGTTCAGTAAACAGATATATTGATGCACACAATAGCATGGGTCAAACATGATGATTAACCAACAAACCACAATTATGTATTTATTTTAGATCTGTAAGATTTACAGAACATGTAAAGATAACAATTGGTGAGGTAGCTATCTTTCAAAATTATACAAAAGAACACTGTGCTGAGTGGAGAATTTATATTAAACGTTACTTTGCTCCAATAGGAGGTCACCAAATTTACTGTAGTATTACTACAACTACTATTAGCCCTTTTACACACGGTCGGAGATTCCGACAACCAAATCCGTCGGATTTTGTTCCGACGGATTTTGTCCGAAACTGTTGCATACACACGGTCGGACAAAGTTGTCGGAAAATCCGACATGATGATGTTATTTCGTTACGACGGGACTACGTTCACGCTAGTAGCCAATAGCTTTGGTTTAGGAATTTGATCTGAGCATGCGTGGCACTTTGTCCGATCGGAATTCTCTACACATGATCGGAGTATGTCCCATCGGAGTATTTTGGCAGAAAATTTTACCAACAAGTTGGAAAACTTGGTGCGTCGGATGCTCCGATGGAAACAGTCCGATGAAGACCACACACAGTCGGAATATCCGACAAAACGGTCCGATCGGACACATTCCGTCGGAATCTCCGACCGTGTGTACAAGGGCTAAGCCTTGATATGTTTTTGTTGTTTACTATGTACTGTCTATCTATCTATCTATCTATCTATCTATCTATCTATCTATCTATCTATCTATCTATCTATCTATCTATATCTATGTATATATATCTATCTATCTATCTGTATAGATATATATCTATATCTATATAGATAGATAGATAGATAGATAGATAGATAGATAGAGATATCTCTCTCTCTCTCTCTCTCTCTCTCTCTCTCTCTCTCTCTCTCTATATATATATATATATATATATATATATATAGATAGATAGATAGATAGATAGATATATAGATATATATCTATCTATATAAATAAATAGATAGATAAATAGATATGCGCAGTCAGCGGGGGTACGGCAGCCACATATCAAGACATTTTGTACAATTTCATGCTCTCAACTTTATGGGAACAGTTTGGGGATGGCCTCTTCCTGCTCACCCATGACTGCTCACCAACGCACAAAGCAAGGTCCATAAAGACATGGATGAGCGATTTTGGGGTGGGGGAACTTGACTAGCCTGCACAGAGTCCTGACCGCAACTCAATAGAACACCTTTGAGATGAATTACAGCGGAGACTGCAGGTCAGGCCTTCTCGTCCACATAAGTGCCTGACTTCACAAATGCACTTTTGGAAGACTGGTCAAACATTCCAATAGACACACTCCTAAAGCTTGTGGACAGCCTTCCCAGAAGAGTTGATACTGTTATAGCTGCAAAAGATTGGCCAACTCAATATTGATCTGTACGGACTAAGACTGGGATGCCATTAAAATTCATGTGCGTGTAAAGACAGGCACCCCAATACTTTTGGTAATATAGTGTGTGTGCGTGTTTTTATATATATATATATATATATATATATATATATATATATATATATATATATATATAGATATATATATAGATATATATATAGATATATATATTCCATATTTAGTGAGATAGTTCAAAGAGAAGTGATCATTTGCAATGTATAGAAATATATATTGCAACCAATCTGACCTAAAGCTGAACTCCGGGTACAAAAACTTTTATTCAAATATATTTATTGATAGCCACAAAGAATATAAATCCACTTTGTGTGCACTAAATTTCTTTGCAAACCCCATAAAAGTAGTAGTGACATCACGATGCTGCTGTACATGAAGCTATGGCTTCACCCACTATGGTAATTCTGCAGAAAACAACAGGGAGGGGAGGGTGGCAGAGAAAAGATCAGTCCCCTTGCACAAGGACAGATAACAGCAGTAACTGGTCTTGATTACAGGAAGCTCCTGTCAGCACTGTATCTTGGTCTAGGACAACAAGACCTGGGAGGGGGGGGGGGGATAGGGGCAGCAAAAAAGCTCCTGGCTCCCGCACAAAAACATACAGCTCAGCCCATACAAACTGGTGACAGGCTGGCAGCAGTTGTCCATTGGTATTCCAATGTAAGCTCACATGGAGTAATTACCTGGGGTTCAGAACAGATGATCACTCCAGGACACAAACAGCTTGTGTCCAAGGACAGTCATCTGTCCCTCACCATAGGAAATCATTTCATAACGTGGTTACATGTAAACATCAAGGATGGATGCAGCTGCTGTCAGCGTTTCATTGCTTTGAACAACCTGATCAGCTTCAACTGTCTTCAAGCACCTGAAAATCCAACTTCAGGAGTCCACTGCAGTTGAGGTGGAGCTCTAAGAGCAAAAGGTGAAGCATCAAGAGGAAGGGGTGTGGTTGTTTACAGATGATAGGGTGTGCATTAAACAGGAAGGGGTGTGGCCTTGACAGGAAGAGGTGGGTTCTTGACAGGAAGGGGTGGATCATATTTAAATTAGGGGTGCACAAGTTTAGTCAGGCTTAGGGCAGCACAAACCTAAATATACCACTGGCTCCTGCACAGAACCAAAGTTTCAAACAGGATTACTACATACACAGATCTGGAAGAAATACACAAAACACACCATGATTCAATGAAGAATACACATGAATCTTGTATTTAGAAAATATTTTCTTATCCCAGGATTCAACAGTCACATTAATGAAAGATTCTTTTAAACAATTTTTTTTTACCTAGTGTGTCTTTTTAACTAGTGTTGTGCATCCAAGGAGTGGGTGGGTTACTCATGGCTGCAATAGCAGATGTGAGCCTGTCAGCAGGCAGTGGGCTTTTTATCAGCAGGCAGTGGGCTTTTATGTAAAAATGATCTGGGTGGTTATGGAGCCACCTGATCACTGTTGCATGAGCAGTAAGTGGTAGTGAGTGCTAGAGGACAGGGGAGACATTAAGGGTCTGTTGGACCTCTGGTGTCTCCAAAAGGAAAACCTCACACCAGTGGTCATCAACCCTGTCCTCAGGGTCCACTAACAGGCCAGGTTTGCAAGATAACTGAAATACATCACAGGTGATATAATTTGCTGCTCAGTGATTGCAGTATTCTAGTCTGCATCTCCCCAAGGTAATACATAAAATGTCGCCTGTTAGTGGTCCCTGAGGACAGGGTTGATGACCACTGCCTCACACTGCCCAATGCTATCACATAGAGGCGTGTTAGCCTCCTTGTGATAACAATGATGCTAAATGTAAAACATTTTAAAAATACAATTATAATGAAAAAATAAAATAAA
Organism: Lithobates pipiens; assembly: GCF_037356315.1. Taxonomy (NCBI): domain Eukaryota; kingdom Metazoa; phylum Chordata; class Amphibia; order Anura; family Ranidae; genus Lithobates; species Lithobates pipiens. The sequence goes on along the minus strand of NW_027507748.1, from coordinate 355,100,189 downwards.
AATTAAAGCAGCTCCGTCACCCTACACGCATCCAGAAATGCAAATGCGTGCACATGGTCTGCCAATTACACCATACATACCATGAATGTCAGAAGGAGAGCAACATTTCTAGGGTCATTATTTAAAGTTTACTCTAAACTGATGATCTGTAAAGGCCTCTAAAGCATCGCCTGTTGATATTTTTGGGTACTGTAATTTTTTGCCATTTAAAAAGTGCATGCAGTCTTTTATTTTGTATATAAAATTGGGGATCAAATTGTGTTTATGCGCAATAAAGTTCATTTTAGTGTATTTTTTCATAAACTATAGATTTGATTAACAGTTGTTCACGCGTTAAGCAACATACAAAATTGCAACTAACATCTTTTTTTTTTTCTACCAGACCTCTTCTTTAAGAAAATTTATAATATTCTTGAGATCTTAAGTCATTTTAATGCTTAAAATTCAGATTTTAACTTGACTGGGAAAAAAATACTAAATTGCTCTAGAGGGAAAGTGGTTAAGTAGTTGCTTTGGATTACTGCACTTTGAACATCATCACGCAAAATTGTCTTTTTGTAGCTGCTTTTTATTTGTTTTGTTTAAAAAAAACAAAAAACATGCTCCTAGAACATCACTTTTTTATCAGAAGTGTCAAAGCACAGTCTGGTCCAGAGGTGTTACAAGATATTGGTCCCATCTTAATCTGTTGGCTTTACAGCAGTGAAGAAAGAAATTTGAAACAAGCAATATATAGACGAAGATTCTGAGCTGATATAGAGGTACAGTATATAGGGGCCAGGGGTGTTGCTAGATCCTGGCACGCGGGGCACATGCTCCAAGTCTTCTAATGAGGTCTTCTTTGAGATTTCTTTTGATGATACATTGTTTGCATTGTACAGTTTTGAAACCTTGTATATTTTATCCTTTTTTTATCCATTTATTGGGTTATTTGTCAAATTATGTAGCAGTCCAGTTTTTAGTCTAATTAATTTTTTTCAGTTAAAAATATTATATTAGTCTTAGATTTGGTCATAAGTGGTTATCATGGCATGCAACGCATTACCAGCCCTTCAACCTTTTAAAACCTAAGTGCAGTCAAAATAACAGCAAATAAAAAAAGGAGAATGATATGTCCCTTGTGCTGATACCTCTTCTGTTAATTGGAATCTTGCTCTGTCCATGCTGCCTCCCACCACCATCATAATCTCCTGGTGTGGTGGGGGTTGATGGAGCTAAGGGGCTGTCACTGGCTTTCACCAAGAGAGCCCAACTATGCCCATCCTTTCTGCCCAGCTGCTCTCCATTCATAAAAGTCATAATAACATTTTCTATAAATGAAGCACAATCTTTGAATGGTGGGGGCAGACCTTTCAATCTTTTGCATTCCTAAATCATATTTCATTCATAGAAGTTGTAGTACAGCTTCTATGAATGGAGCAGCTAGACCGAAGAGCAGTCAAAGTCAGGCTCTCTTGATGACAGCCCCCAAGTTCTCTTAACCCCACTTCAAAACAAATGAGGTGCATTGTAAACTCTCACTGCTGCTTTAGCCCACTCCAATATCCACACATTTGGACAACATTATGCCCTATTTTTGGATAGAGAGGTGAGGTTTTGGAACCTTTGTCAGGTTTTTATTGCTGTCTGTATCCCCACTAAGAAGCTTCCCTATTTATTATTATTCTAGTGACTCTTATTTCTGGTCAAGAAACATTTTTTAGTTGTTACAGGAGTGGAAATTTTCCAATGAGTGAATTTATGCCAGTGAAAATTGTCGAAAAAAGAAGATATCCTCTTGATTTGGAGAGACCTGCTCTTACTTCCTGCTCTGTTTGTGTGATAGGAAGTTAAGGCAAACCTCTCCAATGGGACACAAACAAAGGAGTCTCAAAATATACATCTATTTATCTATCTATTAAAGAAAAAAGCAAACACGTCATATGAGAAGTAAACAGGCTACTACTACTGGTAACAGAACAAGGGTGCACACACCACTTCAGGCAAATAATGGGCACACCCAGTCCAAGGTGCTAATCCTGGCTCATCACCGTAGGGAATATCAAGCAGAGAAGAATAGATTGATCGCACACTTGGATCCAAAAGATGCTGTAGAAAAATGTTATTGTCACGAGCCAGACATTGCGGTTTTGTCTGGATCATGACAATAAAGACATTTTTACAACATCTTTTGGATCCAAGTGTATGGTCAATCTTTTCTTCTCTTCTTGAGGCTACTACTGCTACCATTATTTTTCTGAAAATACTATTTACTTGGCTTTCCTACTGATGTTTCGGCACCTGGCATTTTCAAAAGAGATCCGGAGCGGCAGCCTTTGTACTTCTCTGACGGATTTATTTTACAAATTCTAACTATGATGCCAACAAAGGAACTGTTAGACAGTATGTGGCATTCAAATAATATTATTTTCCCTGATTAAAGTTAATATTCCATAGCTTTAACAGCAGATGGCAGAGCATGAGTTGCCTGGCAATGACAAACCCAATACAGCAGTGATGAACAGATTTAAAGGGTCAGAGTAAAAGTATTTATAAATTGGGAATGACGAGGTAAGTGCATGCATTCATTATTCATTCAGGAGCTGACTGGAAGCATCAAGACACAGAGCAGATTTAAAAGCTATTAGTGGGATGCAATGGCAGGACAATTAGGCTGATCTTCTGTTGTTTTAACAGAAAGAAGAAGATTGCCATTTTCATGCGTTCGCACTGGCCGGCTTTTACACATGGCAGGTCTATCGTGCACTCAAGCATTGTTTTAGTTTGGTGAACGGAGAAGGCGATGTATGCAGCTCTACTGTACTCGTTATCCCAATCAATTCCAGCAGTGTAAAGCAGAAACCTTATTAGACTTGCTGCAGAGAAAGAGATTTTACAAAAAAAAGTTTTCAATGTACGAACTGAAAATAAATTGCTAATCCTATCCGCTGGTAGAATTTCAGCAGTGTAAAAGAGCAAATGAGAAAAAGCCCAGAAGTACTTTAAGCAGACACCAGGGGCAGACATGGAGGATAATCATACTTGGTTACCAGAGGTACTGCTTTCAGAGTAACCGCTTGTTTTCCAGTACACAGATAAATGTGCATTTTTCCGTCAGTGCTTATCTGATATCTTCATTTTTTTCTATCACCAAAGACTAGATTGAGATACGGCAAGTGCAGCAAGACCCCATTAGTTGGTTCCAGTAATGGTACTTTCCCCTGCAGTTCTCCTGGACTTGTATTTTTATCTCATTCAAGAAATGCCAGGCAATATTATGAATGTCCAGCAATGACTAAATAGGTTAAGTCAAAGGAGCAAAAATAACTGCGTATTTTAGCTAAAAACAATGGCATTCTCAAAGTACACAAGAAGTGTTCACGGTTCAGAATAGGACTTAATACTAAATGTGCTACTTAACCACTTGCCTACTGGGCATTTTTACGCCCTTCCTGCCCAGGCCAATGTTCAGCTTTCACACTTTGAATGACAATTGCACGATCATGCAACACTGTACCCAAATTAAATTTTTATACTTTTTTCACACAAATGGATCTTTCTTTGGGTGGTATTTAATCACCGCTGGGTTTTTATTTTTTGCTAAAAAAAACAAAAAGACAGAAAATTTCACTGATGTGCACTAATGAAGCGGCACTGATGAGGTGGCACTAAAGGGAAGTAATTAGGTGGCACTGGTGACAAGGCACTAATATGCAGCACTGATGGATGGCACTGATATGTGGCACTGATGAGCATTGATAGGTGGCACTGATGGGCACTGATAGGTGGCACTGATTGGCACTGATAGGCATCACTGGTGGGCAATGATAGGTGTCACTGGTGGGCAATAATAGGCAGCACAGATAGGCGGCACTGATGAGCAGCACTAGTATAGAAGAGTATTCCTGCTCCTAATCAGGGTAAAAATAGGCGGCGTACTGCTGCACACACTGAGGGGAAATATCTGAACCCAAGAGAATCGAAAACAAAAGGATAGTGGTGCGCTGTACTGAGGCAGGATTGGCCTGCCCCCAAGAAACAGTATGCTATGGCAAAGATTGGGCTGTGAGTTTCATAGCTGAACAATTATTAAAGTAATCCTATAAGTTACAAACCAAATTAATTTGGCATATCATGCAATTCACTGCTCAGACAAGTTTAAAACATATGTATAAATTCGTATAGCACACTCAATTATAACTAGTGATTCTTCTCCATATTCAGATAAATGTGACATTCATTTCAGTGTCAATACATAAGCATAAACCAAATATATATATATATATATATATATATATATATATATATATATATATATATATATATAAATATTATATATATTTATTTTATATATTTTTTGGTTTATGCTGGGGGAGAAGAAGAGGAGAGGAGAGTGACCCACCCGAGCGCCGGGGGGGGGTCGTGGCACGGCGACCGCTTTATAATTCCCGCTTTCTGGAGCCTGCAGCACCTATGCTGGACATCACACGTCCTGCGGTCCCGGCATTGGACCAGTGGGACGTCCATCATAGGCATTGCAGGCTCCAGAAGGCAGGACCTGCTATGGCCCTCGGTCACGATTGGTGGTGCTTGGGTTCAGATTGGTCCCGGCGCCCGCCGCGGCGCTCGGGGCTAACAATTGAGAGCCTGCAGAGCTGAGACTCTGGGCTTTAGGGGTTCACATTCGGGCTCCAGCCCCCCCTAGCCACCCCCTCCTGATGCCCCTGGGCAACTCTGACTGGCATCACTAATGGGCATTGATTGGTTTCACTGATCAGCACAGATTGGTGTCACTGGTGGGCACCATCAGGATCCACCCTCACTGCTCCAAAACCTCCCCAGCTGTCCATACGGCCACTCTGGTCATTCTCAGTGCACTTCCACACATGGTACATGTACCTGTTTATAACAGGTACATGTATCTGTTACCCGCACCAACATTCCCCTAATTATATAAAGCAAAATAAACATTCTCCAGTAAACTATTTGATAAAATGCCTACCCAAGCCCTTGCTGTTTACAATTGTCAATGCCGCGGGCTCCTGTGCTCTCAGTGCTGCTTTCCGGAACTAGAGGTTCTCACAGGAAGGACTTAAAGTAATTGTAAATTTGTAAATTATATATACTGTATATATATATATATATATATATATATATATATATATATATATATATATATATATATATTCACAACACTGAAGAAATTATACTTTGCTTCAATTTAAAGTAGTGAGTGTACAGCTTGTATATTAGTGTAAATTTGCTGTCCCCTCAAAATAACTCAACACACAGCCATTAATGTCTAAACTGCTGGCAACAAAAGTGAGCACACCCCTAAATTAAAATTTGCAAATTGGGCCCAAAGTGTCAATATTTTGTGTTGCCACCATTATTTTCCATCACTACCTTAACCGTCTTGTGCAAGTTCTCCAGAGCTTCACAGGTGGCCACTGGAGTCCTCTTCCACTCCTCCATGATGACATCACAGAGCTGATAGATGTTGGAGACCTTGTGCTTCTCCCCTTTCCATTTGAGGATGCCCCACAGATGCTCAATAGGGTTTAGATCTAAAGACATGCTTGGACAGTCCATCACCTGTACCCTCAGCTTCTTTAGCAAGACAGTGGTCATCTTATAGGTGCGTTTGGGGTCGTTATCATGTAGGAATACTGCCCTGCGGCCCAGTTTCCCGAAGAAAGGGGATTATGCTCTGCTTCAGTATGTCACAATACGTGTTGGCATTCATGGTTCCCTCAATGAACTGTAGTTCCCCAGTGCCAGTAGCACTCATGCAGCCCCTGAACATGACACTCCCAGCACCATGCTTGACTGTAGGCAAGACACGCTTGTCTGGTTGACGACACACATGCTTGACACCATCTGAACTAAATAAGTTTATCTTGGTCTTGCTCATCAGACCACAGGACATGGTTCCAGTAATCCATGTCCTTAGTCTGCTTTTCTTCAGCAAACTGTTTGCAGGCTTTCTTGTGCACCATCTTTAAAAGAGGCTTCCTTCTGGGATGACAGCCATGTAGACCAATTTGATGCAGCGTGTGGCGTATGGTCTGAGCACTGGCAGGCTGACCCCCCACCCCTTCAATCTCTGCAGCAATGCTGGCAGCACTCATATGTCTATTTCCCAAAGACAGCCTCTGGATATGACGCTGAGCACATGCACTCAACTTCTTTGGTCGACCAAAGCAAGGCCTTTTCTGAGTGGAAACACAAATCCTCCTGCGCACACGTGAGTTACCAGATGGACTAAAAGTTCATGCTGGAAAATGCTTCCGACCTTGTTGTCGTCATCTGGAAATCGTTTATATTTACAAACTTTTTACCATATGCTTGTGAGTAGTATTTTTACCTTATTCTTAAAAAATACTTTTAAAGGATAATGCTGGTGCGCCCTCTTTTTCTTCTTGTTTTTCTGTTCTGAGTGGAACCGGTCCTGTTAAACCACTGTATGGTCTTTGCCACCATGCTGCAGCTCAGTTTCAGAGTCTTGGCAATCTTCTTATAGCCTAGGCCATCTTTATGTAGAGCAACAATTCTTTTTTTCAGATCCTCAGAGAGTTCTTTGCCATGAGGTGCCATTTTGAACTTCCAGTGACCAGTATGAGAGAGTGAGAGCGATAACACCAAATTTTAAACACCTTCTCCCCATACCTGAGACCTTGTAACACTAACAAGTCACATGACACCGGGGAGGAAAAATGGCAAAATTGGGGCCAATTTGGACATTTTCACTTAGGGGTGTACTCACTTTTTTTGCCAGCGGTTTAGACATTAATGGCTGTGTGTTGAGTTATTTTGAGGGGACAGCAAATTTACACAGTTATACAAGCTGTACACTCACTACTTTACATTGTAGCAAAGTGTAATTTCTTCAGCACTGTCACATCAAAAGATATAATAAAATATTTTTCAAAAATGTGAGAGGTGTACTCAATTTTGTGAGATACTATATGTATATTTATATATTTATACAGTATATATATATATATATATATATATATATATATATATATACATAACTTTTGTCTCAGCATGGAAAGGTAACTCCATATGCTGCAAAATAAGAAGCCCCCCTGAAGCTGGAATCCTGGGGCAGTTGTCAAGGTACCAGCTTGAACTGATATATAGGCAAGGATTAAAAGGTAAAAAAAAAAAAGCTGTATACAGTACTGAGTAAGTGATTAAATCATCTGCTGAAAGTGCTTTTAACAGTGGGTTTAACATCACTTTAAAATGTCAGTCTGAATTGTCCCAAATGTGAAATATTTTCTATCTCTCCTCATTGATGTAGTACTGGCCGTTTAATCAACCTATGCAAAAGTAATCAACCTGTGCTCCTAAATAAATAGAAAGGTATGTTAAATGTATCTCAGGGTGTAGAAAAGTTCTCTCCACAAAGCAGATTTGAAGAGTAAAGTTTTGTAAACTTTGTGTACAGATATGTCACGTTAGATTTGATACTATGTGGCAAACATTTTTGTAATAAAAGAAACCCAAATGATGGTCGACAAACTCCGATGCTACAGCAGCTACTGAACTGCTGGCTCACATGGTCCTCCAGCAGAAATGTATGAAATTAAATTAATTATTAAAGTGCAATGAACATCAGGTTTAAGGGCCAGTTCACACCACATGCAGTCCAGTGCGTTTTTGTTCTGCATCAAAAATGCATGAAAAGTAGGTTATATGGTTTCCAATGGCGTAGTACACACCATTTCAGTCAGTTCCAGGGCTTTTCAGTTCCAGAAAAAAAAGAAGAACGTGCTGCATTTTTCCTGCACTGGACTGTACTTGAACGCAGTAAAACGCATCAAAAATACACTGGAATGCATCAAAAATGCACTGGACCCCAGTCCGTGAAAAAGAAAATGTAAAAAAAATAAAAAAATAAAAAAAAAATCCCACTGGAACCCATCAAAAACATGTTAAAAACTCGCATGCACAAATGCATCTGCAACAGATCTGGAGTGCATTTTTGTGGTGCGAACCAGCCCTAACTGCATTTCTGAAATTGCTGCAAATGGTGTGGCTTCTCTTTGTTTTTACCCCTTTTGCGCCGATGCCTCCCGGGACTTTAAGGGGTTTACGATGCCAAGCATCAGGGTTTATGATCATGTGACCACCGTGGTTGGCTGTCAGCGGTAACTGTGCCGAGAATGATCTCTTGGCACAGCCATATGACACCAATTCACGCAAATTTGTGGTCGCTCTTCGCCCAGAACCACCCGCCGAGAGGCCGCATATTTGCGTGTGACCAACACCAATGGGTTAAAGACAGTACAATGATTTGCAAATTATGGCAGCCCATAGGAACCGACAATTTGTTTTACTATCTCCAGGATCAATGGAAATTATATTTCTGATTGAGCTGTTTAGGGTTAATACAGAGCATATCAATATTTTTGTTCAGTGCTTTATAATTCCACACACCCACAACTGTCACTAACATCTGCTTCCTAAAAATAAAAATAGAAAAAGCTTTGCGAACAGATAACTATCAGCAAAATGAATAGGAGGCGGCAATAAATATAAAATAATAAGTTGCTGTACTTCAAATAAAGCATCATTTCTGTATTAAAACAAACTGGAGAATGGAATATTTTTATGATGTTATAGTAGAGTCATACCATTGAATGGAATACTATTCATTTTAGAAAGACAAGCCGGTTTTCCATTCAGATGAACAACTTTAATATAGCAAAATGCCAGATGGTTTATCAGCAACCATGAGATCATTAGTAGCATAGCGTGATGAGCAAATAGCGTTGCAAATTAGGAAAAGTCGTGAATTGCACATTTTTGGTTTAACCTGAATGTATGCATGCAGATTATCTTCAGAATCATACAACTCATGACTAATAACTGTCTGGGTTTCTGAAATGCATGATTCTCGGCAAATCAGAAAGATCTTCATTTAAATATTCAGGCGATTCAAAAATAGGCAAATCTGTGATTCTCCTGACTCAATCATCATCAAGTCTTGGCTCTACAAACAATAGCATCAGTAGGTGCAGATGTAGAGGAACATCCTTTTTCTGCTCCATTTTCACATAAACATCACAGTAGAGATAAATTGTCTATTTTCTGTGATGGTCTCCAGGTCCCAGGCTGCCAGATAAAGGTGGATAGGTCTTTCAATAAAAAGCACAATGGGCTTCTGACATAGATGAAGTGCAGAACAAGTTCTTCAACTATTTACTACAGCAGCCAATTTACTTTCCAGCACATCTCTAACATCAGGTCTCATACCTCTTTGTGCCCGAATCACAATACCTAAAAGCCCTAACTTTCTTCAAACTTCCAAGGTAGAATAAAGAGTGTGCATTCCTTTTCAAACATGCAGTGGAGGGCCAGTGTATGCACTAACGTTTCTCCTGGCAGACAGTACGATCACCAATTCTTAGTTGTCTTATGACACCTCTTCTACCCTGAAAAGTGCCAATAGGGTGCATGAGTGTAGTATTTTGAGAGCAAAAGGAGGTATTATGTAAAAAGCACAGACTGTTCTCAACAGTTAATGTTGCTTAATAGGACAATACAGTAGTTAGCAAAAACTACTTTTGCTTATTAGAATAGGTCCTGGATTAGCACAATGTGGCTTATCAAACATTTTAGTGCTAGTGCAAAGCTCCATAATGCACTGGACCCTGTTTGATGCTTCTATAAAGGGCACATTTACTTATTGTGGTACCTGTCTTCAAAGGTATTGCCAAAGCAATTTTTGCTGGGTTGGCTATTGTCATAACAACACTGTCTGTTCATTGCAATCCATGCTTACTTTACCATACTTTCCTGTACTCTGAAATTCAGTGGCGGTTGGTGCTCAAACTTTTTTTGGGGGGGAGCAAACAAACTGAAAAATACAGAAAAACCCCCCATAAATTGCAGCCTCACTGTGCCCATCAAATGCAGCCACTCTGCCATCAACTGCAGCCACTGTGCCCATCAAATGCAGTCACTGTGCCCATCAAATGCAGCCACTATGCCATCACTGGCAGCCACTATGCCATCAAATTCAGCCACTGTGCCCCATCAAATGCAATCACTGTGCCCATCAAATGCTGCCACTGTGCCCATCAAATTTAGTCACTGTGCCCATAATATGCGGCCTCACTGTGCCCATAATATGCAGCAGCCTGTACTGCATGGAGGGACAGATGATGTATACCTGCAATCAGTCATCATGGAGGAAGGTATCTAGTATATACAGAAAGGAAGGTGGATGCATACAGCTATATATGCACCCACCACCTTCCTTCCTGTATATAGAGACCTTCCTACATCATCACTGACTGCAGATATACACCATCTGTCCTGTTACTATGTATATAGCTGTATACAGAACAGATGGTGTATACCTGCAGTCAGTGATGATGATGATGGAGAAAGGTCTCTATATACAGGAAGGAAGATGGTGGCTGTATATATAGCTGTATACACCCACTTTCCTTCCTGTATATAGAGACCTTCCTCCCACTTCACTGACTGCAGATATACATTATGTGTCCTGTATACAGCTATATATATACATAGTAACAGGGCAGATGATGTATATCTGCAGCCACAGTGATGACGGAGGAAGGTCTCCAATATACAATCAGGATAAGATGTGGGGGTATACCTGTCTACAGTTTGACTAGAGAAAAGTCAGGGAGGATCACTATCTCTATCTCTCTCTCAATCTCTCTGCTCCTCTAGCCATGTGATCGTGCCCGGGCACAGTCTGCACTGGCTGCTATGGTGGGGAGAGAAGCGGGTAAGTTACTGTGTGTATTAATACTGTACGGCGTACGCCTATGTGGAGCATCAGCTGTCAGCAAGTGCTGGCTGGGAATAAATATACATAATTCTCCATGTCTAGAGACCATCTGAGGCCCACGGGCGGCACTAAGATGGATGGATAGGTGCTGCTTAGAAAGGAAGAAGGTCTGGGGGTGGAAAAAAACATATATAGATCTATTTGGAGCAGCACGCCTCACACCCCCTGATGTACTGCATCCTGCATTGCCAGTTTACATAATACCACTTACCTGACGGACTTAACAGAGGCTTTTGGTGTGCTGTGCTACAGGATCATCCCACTTTACTATAGCCCGCTGCTCTGTACCTGTCCTGTGTTTTATAGAATGTCAGCAGCTGGGATTATCTACAGGAAATATGGAACACCCATACTATTCATACAGGACACCTGTAAGGACTTCCACTGTACTGGCCTGCTCAATGAACTGGCTGTGAAATTCTCAGGCTATTTCCACTAAGGACTATGGACCATAGGAACAACATATAATGGCTGTTGAAAAACCATGGGACAGTGAGTAATTTATACACGGACAGACCGACCATATTAGCAGTATTCATGAGGTACCTAGAGGCTCTGGGACACAGTGGTTTTGTACTTGTCGGATCGGAAGTCTATTATGATGCCAGATATGTTTGAGCTTATGTCCTTTGAAGCTATGCCCTAGTAGTGACTATTTCTGTGCTATCACCTTTGAAACCAAGTAGAGCAGGCAGTCAATATCAAATGTATTCCTTATGAGGTGTTCAATAACAATATATACCATAGCAGATTGCTGGATATCATCTTAGCACCTGCTGCCTCTGTGTGTTTATCTATCAGGCACTTAATATTACCTGAGATTCGGGACTAGATGAGGACTTACTGTGTTTTTTTGTATTGTTACAGGACTAACAGCAGGGCTCAATATCATTAATCAGACTTTACATCCATCCCCCAGGTGCAGCCATCTCTTCAGATTGCGCTGCGTTCGCCCATAGTGGCTTTAAGGTGCAGTGCTCTCCTCTCAGCTGCTTGGGTGGATGTATGAATCCCCATTGTTCAAGTAACTATCTTTGCAGGTGTAGTCACTAGGGGTTTGTTTCATCTCTGTGAGGGGTTAGCAGCATAGCCGCACATTCTCTACTCCTTGGGGAGGTCCCAGTGAGGCAGTTCATAAGTCTAAGGGGTGAGGGAATTGATGGGGTTTGTAGGGTGGTCTGGGAGGGAGGTGGGGGAGGAATAAGACTGGGAAGTGTTCGCTACATGGTCTGTGCTGTTTTTATATGTACTATTTTTGCATATAATTAATAAATGTGACGAGGTAGCCTTTTGGATGTACACAACTTTTATTTTTTTTCGTTTCTATGGTTATTTTCTGTGTTACACACCCTACCCATATGTTGGGTGGCACCATCCACCTATCCTTCAGGTTCCCAGCTTTCTTTTTTCTTTTTCTTTAATATGCAGCTCTGAATAGAATCCAATTAGTGTTTTTGTCAAAGCTTAATTGAACAAGCTGAAGTTAGAAGCTGATTGGCTACCATGCACAGATAACCCAGATTTTGCTCTTTCCAGTTTTAGCAAATCACCCTCAAAGCGGGGGACAATTAGCCTCTAAGCCCTTGTACACACGGTCAGAGATTCAGACAACCAAATCCGTCTGAGTAATTCCAACGGATTAATTCCGGAAGAGGTCTGGAAGTGATGTTGCATACACAAGGTCGGACTAAGTTGTCGGAAAATCCGATTGTATATAACGTGATGATGTTATTTCGTTACGATGGGACTACGTTCAGGCTATTAGCCAATAGCTTTGGTCTAGGAATTTGATCTGAGCATGTGTGGCACTTTGTCCGTCGGAGTAGGCTACACATGATTGGAGTATGTCCGATAGGAGCATTTTGTTTGAAAATTTTACCGGCAAGTTGGAAAACTTGGTCCGTCGGATATTCCGACGGAAACAGTCCAATGCAGACTACACACATTCGGAATATCCGACAAAACGGTCCGATAGGAAACATTCCGTCGGAATCTCCGACCGTGTGTACAAGGGCTTAGACATCTCAGTAGTGATGTCTTTCTGTGCTTATCACCACAGTTCCCTTCATTGTCCTGATGTCAAGAGGATACAAAGTAAGAGGAAACCTCCCCAGTGAAGACACATAGCAATAACAATCTGGCAAAGGTTTTAACTTTTCCGTATTTTTCAAAAAGTAGCATAAAGTTCTGTATAGAGTTGATCTTTAAGAGGAAAACATTTTCCTTTTAGTCTAAATGTAAAACAACTTAACAATGGTTATCTTTCCAAACTTAATGAAACAAAATACCAACTTTCCTGAGAATTTCAAAGCTATGGGCTCAAACACAAAGTGCCCTCTAGCAACCAAGCCTCAACAACTGTCTGCCAGCTGTAGGTTTAAACACTCAAACCAGGTGAAGTGATAAATAGCGAAAGGTCACATAACTAAACACACACAGGCATTACCGAAAATGATTTGACAATCTGAAGAACCTGCTGCAGTCACACATCCCTGTGGTGGAGACCCAGGAGGTTCAAACAGACTGCTTGAAGATGTTCACTGTAATAGAGTTTCCATGTTGGGAGCAACAAATCCACCAGCTGCCTCTCAGCTGGCTGCCTTTGATTCTATGTTGTTTATTATTTATTGATGGGTTTATTTAGCTCTGGCTCTACTGCATATAATACCTAATACAAGCTAAAAGAGTTTGCATTTTCAGGGTCACACATCTAGAGAACTGGATTATGCACAGATACAACATTTCACAAAAAAACTCCAGCCTAAGGCTAGCCATACACACAAAGACTTTGTAGGCTGAACACGATAAGTTCTAATATTACTCCATCCACACTAAACAGAATTTGTTTGCTATTGTATTCATGCTGCTGTTAACTCGACGGTTGTCTAATGTAGTCACTGTCAGTTTTACACTGCTCATTTGATTGTTCAGTCAATGTTTGTTGAGCCGGGGGGTGGCATGAGAAGCACCCATGGTTCAAATGCACTCAGTTGAGTATGAGAAAATGTATGGCTAGCTTTACTGTAAAAGGCTGTTTTGAAACAAGGAGCTGATCTAATTTCTGTTACCAATGAACGACTTTAATTGTAAATGTTTATCCTTTATTTGCAAATGAAAAGTCAAGTACCTCATACCCATGAAAACTGACTGGTTGATTTACTAAAGGCAAATAGACTGTGCACTTTTGCAAGAACAGTTGCTCCAGAGCTTAGAAAAATGAGCAAACGCTCTGGTGACTTCCATCATCCAATCATGTGCAAGCAAAAAAGGATTATTTTTACATTTTCCTTGCACGAAATTGGGTTTTCTTTGCAAAGTGAACCTCATATACTAAGCTCTGGAGCAACTGCACTTGTAGAGTACAACTGCACTTTGCAAAGTGCACAGTCTTGTCTTTAGTAACACCATTCTGATTGCAAAACAAAAGCTTCCATCTCTTGCATTATGGATACTTCCCAAGCTTAGATCAGTTCAGATATCAAGGGATACCTGCACACTGTCTATGGAAATTGAATGAGTGGTCAAAATTTGTATTACTATTAAAAAAGAAGCCTGTTTGACAAACCTGTAATTTACTCAGCAGTGTAATATCCCAAAGGAGGCATAAGTAAGCTTGTCAAATAGTGCTCATCAAAATCAAGATTGTATTTGTATCAAAAACTATTTGATTAGATAACACTCTGTCAGCTTTCTTACACAGCAAAAGTGACCCTATTAGGAGGATTCTGAAAAGACATATAATATGGGAAACAGAACAGCTGGAAGCACATGAATTTTCCATTGTGAACCTGTCCTGAATAAATGCTGATTTCTAATAGAAATCCTAATTTCAAGTTATAGATTCAACATTGTTTTTTATTGCAAATGGAAAGCCTTCTCATAACAGCACAGTCAGTATTATTTGAGGGCTTGCTGGTACCTATGGTCATGCATAGCTATTCATTTTGGTGCAATTTGTATGACAAGGTAATTATGGTGCAACGTTTTAAAGCTCAAACCCAATTACATTGGTCCAGTTTATATTCTGGGACTTGCATTTTTCTCAAGGAATGCCAGTGTTCAGTGTTTGGATGAGATTTAGGGGTAAGGTAGTACCATCATCATCCTTACTTCGTCCAATCAGAGGTCACCTTGTAAACACTGAGAAAAATACAAGACATTCTCTGAATGGCGCCAGTGCCGATCCCTTTTGGTTACTATGCAGAAGCACAGCAAGAAGAACTGTAGCAGCAGCACCTACTAGAGTGGTTATCTTCTTTTAGTTATTGAATATATATATATATATATATATATATATATATATATATATATATATATATACTGATCCGAGCTGGACCAATGTAACAATGCAACAAAAATCATGACTGAAGTTCTTCAGCTTTAAATATTTTCCACATTTTGCTCATTGCTTTTAACTTATTACTATTATTATACCATCTATTGAGCAAAAAGGTGTTGAGTTACTAAAGGCAAACAGGCTGATCACTTTGCCTTTGCAAGAATTTAGTTGCAAAGCTCTACTGACTTCTATCATCCAACCATGTGCCAGTAAAAATACTGTTTTCTTTTCAATTTTCTTTGCACCTGATTAGTTATTGTTGTGCAACTTTCACCACATTGCCTGAGCTGTAGGGAAAACTCCCTTGCAAAGTGCAACTTTCCTTACAAAATGAACATTCTATTTGCCTTTAGTAAATCATATCCCTTGTGTACATTCTGTTGAACACACAAAGTGATAGGGAATCAGAACAGTAGTAGAGGGGAACTTTTCCAGCAGGGATACGTGTTCAGATGACAACTATCTAAGATGATATTCCCTTTCAATTTGGAGAGATGTCCTTTCACTTCCTGTTGAAGTGAAGGCAAAAATCTTCTGAATAGACTCTGAAAAAAATCACATGGGTCTTAACCATTTCTAATAGACAAACCCCCCCCAAATATATGTGTTTGGTTTTAAAGAATTTAGGCACACTAGGATTATAGAAAAGAAGGAGCACAACACTTCTAAATGGACTAGATCAGTAGCTGATCCAGTCCATTTAGCAGTGTTGTGCTCCTTGTTTTTATCAATGGTAAATATAATCCTAGTGTGCCTAAATTCTTTAAAACCAAACACATATATTGGAGGGGGGAGGGGGGGTTGTCGAACTGACCTACTATCTACTATATATATATACAGTGGTGTGAAAAAGTGTTTGCCCCCTTCCTCATTTCCTGTTCCTTTGCATGTTTGTCACACTTAAGTGTTTCGGAACATCAAACCAATTTAAACAATAGTCAAGGACAACACAAGTAAACACAAAATTTGTAAATGAAGGTGTTTATTATTAAAGGTGAAAAAAAATCCAAACCATCATGGCCTTGTGTGAAAAAGTGATTGCCCCCTAAACCTAATAACTGGTTAGGCCACCCTTAGCAGCAACAACTGCAACCAAGCGTTTGCGATAGCGTGCAATGAGGCTTTTACAGCGTCCTGGAGGAATTTTGGCCCACTCATCTTTGCAGAATTGTCCTAATTCAGTTACATTAGAGGGTTTTCGAGCATGAACGGCCTTTTTAAGGTCATACCACAACATCTCAATAGGATTCAGGTCAGGACTTTGGCTAGGCCACTCCAAAGTCTTCATTTTGTTTTTCTTCAGCCATTCGGTGGTGGACTTGCTGGTGTGTTTAGGATCATTGACCTGCTGCAGAACCCAAGTTCGTTTCAGCTTGAGTACACAAACAGATGGTCGGACATTCTCCTTCAGGATCTCTTGGTAGACAGCAGAATTCATAGTTCCTTTTATCACGGCAAGTCTTCCAGGTCCTGAAGCAGCAAAACAGCCCCAGACCATCACACTACCACCACCATATTTTACTGTTGGTATAATGTTCTTTTTATGAAATGCAGTGTTCCTTCTACGCCAGATATACTTGGACACACACCTTCCAAAGAGTTCCACTTTTGTCTCATCGGTCCACAGAATGTTGTCCCAAAAGTCTTGGGGATCATCAAGATGTGTTGTGGAGAAATTGAGACGAGCTTTGATGTTCTTTTTGCTCAGCAGTGGTTTTCTCCTTGGAACTCTGCCATGCAGGCCATTTTTGCCCAGTCTTTTCCTGGTGGTGGAGGCATGAACGCTGACCTTAACTGAGGCAAGTGAGGCCTGCAGTTCCTTGGACGTTGTTGTGGGGTCTTTTGTGACCTCTTGGATGAGTCGTCGCTGCGCTCTTGGAGTAATTTTGGGTGGCCGGACACTCCTGGGAAGGTTCACCACTGTTCCATGTCTTCGCCATTTGTGGATAATGGCTCTCACTGTGGTTCGCTGGATTCCCAAAGCTTTGGAAATGGCTTTATAACCCTTTCCAGACTGATAGATCTCAATTACTTTCTTTCTCAATTGTTCCTGAATTTCTTTGGGTCTCGGCATGATGTGTAGCTTTTAAGGATCTTCTGGTGGACCTTACTGTGTCAAGCAGCTCCTATTTAAGTGATGCCTTGATTGTGAACAGGTGTGGCAATAATCAGGCCTGGGTGTGGCTATAGAAATTGAACTCAGGTGTGGACAACCACAGTTATAGTATGTTTTAACAAGGGGGGCAATCACTTTTTCACACAGGGCCATGATGGTTTGGATTTTTTTTTCACCTTTAATAAAAAACACCTTCATTTACAAATTGCATTTTGTGTTTACTTGTGTTGTCCTTGACTATTGTTTAAATTGGTTTGATGTTCCGAAACACTTAAGTGTGACAAACATGCAAAGGAACAGGAAATGAGGAAGGGGGCAAACACGTTTTCACACCACTGTATATATATATATATATATATATATATATATATATATATATATACACACTCACTGTGTTAAGTACACGTGTTCAAAAAATCCAAGCGGCGGAGTGGGGAAGGAAGGGGATTTAAATGACTTTGAACGTGGCATGGTTGTTGGTGCAAGATGGACTTGTCTGAATATTTAACAAATTGCTGCTATATTGGGATTTTCATGGACAGCCATGTCCAGGGTTTACAGAGAAAAGAGAAAATATCCATTGAATGGAAATTGTGTGGACGAAAATGCCCTGTTGATGTCAGAGGTCACGGGAGAATGGGCAGATTGGTTTAAGATGATAGAAAGGCAACAGTAACTCAAATAAAGGCCCATTACAACCACGGTATGAAGAATACCATCTCTGAATGTACAGCCCATTGAATCTTTAAGCAGATGGGCTACAGCAGAAGAAGACCATAACGGATGCCACTCCTGTCAACTAAGAACAGGAAAATGAGGCTACAATTTGCTCAGGCTCACCAAAATTGGACAATAGAAGATTGGAAATAGGTTGCCAGGTCTGATGAGTCTCGATTCCTGCTGCAACGTTCAGATTGTAGGGTCAGAATTTGGCATAAACAACATGAAAGCATAGATCCATTCTGCCTTATATGAACGGTTCAGGCTGGTGGTGGTATAATGGTGTGTGGGATATTTTCTTGCCACACTTTGGGCCCCTTGGGCCGCATACACATGGGCGGATTGTCTGCCCAACTAAGTTCGTCAGACAATCCGACAGACAGTCCATTCAACTTTTGAATGAACGGACTTGACCACACACGATGAGCAGACAGTCCGCCGAAAGCTTGTGCGATGACGTGTACGGCACGTACGACGGGACTAGAAATTCGACGTCCAATACACTGCAATGCAACCTTCGGCGTGTAAATCCTTTCTGAGCATGCGCCATACTTAGTCCGTCCAACTTGCCTACACACGAGCGGACTGTCCGCTGAAACCAAGTTTGGACGGACAAAATTACGGAAATTCCGAAAGACTTAGTCCGTCAGACTGTCCGCTGAAAAAGTCCGCTGAAGCCCACACACGAGCGGATTGTCCGCTGAAACACGGTTCAGCGGACTAAGTTGGGCAGACAATCCGCCCGTGTGTCACGGCCTTAGTATCAATTGAGCATTGTTTAAATACCACCGCCTACCTGACTATTGCTGCTGACCATGTCCATTCCTTTATGACTACAGTGTACCCATATTCTGATGGCTACTTCCAGCAGGATAATACACCATGTCACAAAGCTCAAATCATCGCAAACTTGTTTCTTGAACATAAAAATAAGTCCACTGTACTCCAATGGTCTCCACAGTCACTAGATCTCAATCCAACAGAGCACCTTTGGGATGTTGTGGAATGGTAGATGTGCATTATGGATGTGCAGCAACTGCATGATCCTATCATGTCAATATGGACCAAAAACTCTGAGGAATATTTCCAACACCTTGTTGAATCTATGCCATGAAGAATTAAGCCAGTTCTGAAGGCAAAAGGGGATCCAAACTAGTACTAGCAAGGTGTAACTAATAAAGTGGGTGGTAAGTAAATATATATATATATATATATATATATATATATATATATATATATATATATATATTGCATCTGGAAAGTATTCACAGCAGTTCACTTTTTCCACTTTTTTTATGTTACAGCCTTATTCCAAAATTAATTAAATTCATTATTTTCCTAAAAATTCTACAAACAATACCCCATAATGACAATGTGAAAGAAATTTGTTTGAAATCTGCAAAATGTATTAAAAATCAAAATCAAAAAAAGACATGTACATAAGTATTCATAGCTCAATACTTTGTTGAAGCACCTTTGACACCAATAACAGCCTTAAGTTTTTTTGAGTATGATGCTTCAAGCTTGGCACACCTATTTTTGGGAAGTTTCATTCCTCTTTGCAGAACCTATCAAGCTCCATCAGTTTGGATGGGGAGCGTCAGTGCACAGCCATTTTCAGATTTCTTCAGAGATGTTCAGTCGGGTTCAAGTCTGGGCTCTGACTGGGGCACTCAAGGACATTCATAGAGTTGTTCTGTAGCCATTCCTTTATTATCTTGGCTGTGCGCTTAGGGTCGTTGTCCTGCTGGAAGAGGAACCTTCACCCCAGTCTAAGGTCCAGAGCGCCCTGGAGGTTTTCATCAAGGATGTCTGTACATTTCTGCATTCATCTTTCTCTCGATCCTGACTTGATCCTGACTTGTCTCCCAGTTGCTGCCGCTGAAAAACATGCCCACAACATGATGCTGCCACTACCATGCTTCACTGTTTTTTACTCATAGTCTGTGGGTCCTACAGGTGCCTTTTGGCAAACCCCAGGCAGACTGTCATGCGCCTTTTACTGAGGAGTGGCTTCCATCTGGTCACTCTACCATACAGGTCTTATTGGTGGAGTGCTGCAGAGATGGTTGTTCTTCAAGAAGGTTATCCTCTCTCCACAGAGAAAAGCTGGAACTCTGTCAGAGTGACCATCGGTTCTTGGTCACTTCCCTGACTAAGGCTCTTTTATGCCAATTGCTCAATTTGGCCAAGCGACCCACTCTAGGAAGAGTCCTAGTGGTTCCAAACTTCTTCCATTTATGAATGATGGAGGCCACTGTGCTCATTTGGACCTTCAATGCGGCAGACATTTTTCTGTACCTTTCCTCAGATCTGTGCCTCCATACAATCCTGTTTTGGAGGTCTACAGACAATTACTTGGACTTTATGGCTTGGTTTGTTAACTGCGCGACCTCACATAGACAGGTGTGTGCCTTTCCAAATCATGTCCAATCAACTGAATTTACCACAGGTGGTCTCCAATCAAGTTGTATCTCAAGGATGATCATTGGAAATAGGATGCACCTCAATTTTGAGTATCATGGAAAACCTGTGAATACTTATGTGAATGTACTTATTTGAATGTACAAAAAAATTATTTTTTTTCATTTTTTATTTTTAACAGATTTGAAAAGGTTTTAAACAAACTTCTTTCAGGTTGTCATTATGGGGTATTGTTTGAAGAATTTTGAGGAAAATATGGAAATCCATTTTGGAATAAGGCTGTAACATAACAAAATGTGTAAAAAGTGAAGTGCTGCGACTACTTTCCGGATGCACTGTATATATACAATTTCTAAATACCCTTCCCTTGGTTACCAAGAACATAATTTAGGTGTTGCTCTAAAAGGTGACAAAGGTGGCAAGAGGGCAGAACAACAAGATTTACAGTGTAGTACTTTCTGAACGTTTATTAGGTAAAAAAATAAGTGAAACCACTCTTACAAACATGAGACTGAAAGAGGCAAAATAGCAACAGCCAGGATGTTCCAGTGTCACAGCAGAAAATTGCTAACCTGGCCATGGACAGAGTCAAAATACTTTAGGCAGCCTCGACATGGAAAGGAGAGCTGCACGAACAACCAGAGGAAATACTATCCAGGACTTGCTTGCTAGCACTCTACCTCAAGCAATGACATCATAGTGAATGCATTTTGGGAAAGCCTTCCTGAACCCTGAAGCTGATGCTGACAAAAGGGAAGTCCTCCTAAAAACACAATCTTGGATCACTGTATAGTCAATACTTATGAGCATTTTCCCATTTATTGTTGGCTTGATGTAATCATAAGACATTTTCTTAAATACCTCATTTTAATTTAGGTGTTTACAGCATCCACATGTATGGGGGCTTTGGATCTTTTTAATGTCTGACAATAGGTCACTGAGCACCTTAGCTGATGGGTGTTCATTATAAGCTGTCTGAGATGGACATAAACCTCAAAGCTGCATAAGAAAAAATGCAAAACATTACAACTTATGAACATTTAATATTTGATCCTGAATTTATAAGCCCCATATACTGTAACAGACATGTAATGCAGATGGAATATTATGCCAACTGCACAAATCTTGAAACTAGCAGAGGTATTAGTGGTTCTCATGGTGATGCTTAAGCATTCCAAAAAGGCAGAAACAAATTTTATTTACAACTAGACTTTCTGTAGAAAATCCAAGCACTTTCATGTATATTTCAAAACTCATAGATGCTTCATTGCTCTCTAGAGGATGATAAAATATAATATTTGACAAAAACATTATAGAACATCTTATGAAAATTCTGACATTCTAAGATAAATTGGAGGAAAATCAACAATCTCCATGTTTACATTGCCCCAAAGATCTATATTTATTTGTCCTTAAGGGACATCCTTTCCTCCCACAGGTCAGGTTGTAGAACAGGATGACAAATTGCTAGCTTGGCGTGTACAGAAATCAAACTGGCTTACAACAGTACATGGGCGTCTGAGCCTACTCTCTGCATGGAAAGCAGCATGCAATTTGTATGCCACTTCTCATAAGCCTGGATTTTCTACTAAAAGTCCATCATGTATATTTGTTGTGTCAGAACCATTTGAAGGGGCAGCGGGAGCAACTGCCAGAGGCCCAAAGAGCGCGGGGAGCTTGGGTTGATTTAGCTGAGAGCCTAATATGTTCTCACTGCTCACATACGTACAGATGCCGTTTATGAATTAGGTCTGCAAAGTATCCCACAAGTACATTTTGCTCTTCCTGGAAAAAGACTTCTGCTTTTGTTAAAAAAAACAAACAAAAAAAAAACTTTTTAAACCATATATAATAGAATTCACTCTATTATATTAAACACCGTGGGGTGAAAACAAACTTATATTTGCCATGCCTGCATAATTTAATTCTGCATGTGCTTTCTGGAAAGTATCCTTACTTTTAAAAACGAAGTGGTCATTGTGGAATTGCTTTGTCTAATGACTTTAATCTTTGAAGTGACCATACCCTGGTAAAGGCAAAACTCTCCCAAGGTTATTATGCGAGTCAATGTTAGTGGGAAGCAAGAATAGATGTGTATTAGAATTTGTATAAGGGCATATACCCTGCAAAACACCATCAAATATTTTCCATGACAGACTCCTAGGTGTATGATATGGCAGAATAATTTAATATTCTTAAATAGGATGTCTAGGGTAAACGAACATCTCCCTAGAACTAGAACAGGAATTTAATCTGCATCTAGAATAACTCAATGGAATCAAGTCCAGAGCAGTTATACAGTATTTGATACTAAATGTTTGTGGCTAAAACATTAAATTGGTAGTAAACTTCACCCCCCCCCCCTCCTGCAAGTAATGTATGTCATAATGTGCATTGCATACTAGCACATTATGAAAGACTTACCACCAGCAGCACGCTGTCACCAAAGACAGGGCTTCCATTTTCACCCAGTCTTCCTTCCAGGTTCCCAGGCTTTGGCTGTTTGAAGGCCATTTGATGTCACTTCCATGCATGAGCGAGGGAGTCACGGCTTCAGCACAGAGCTCTGAAAAGATGCCATGAGTATGCCATCCCTTCCGATCACATGGGTCGGTGATGTCACCGGCTGCTTAAACAGAGAATATCTCCTAAACGGTGCACGTTTAGAAGCTATTCCTTGTGCCTACAGGTTAGCTTTATTTTAAAGTGTATGTAAACCCGATTCATGAAATTTGACCAGGGCACATACATCTGCAGTGTTTTCTTATCTCTCTTCAAATCACTAAGTCCCATAGTTGTCTCCTGCTCCAATCTTCTGTTATGAGCATGATAACTTCTGGCAAGCCATCCATCAACTGAGATAAAACCATGCTTAAATTTGTGTCGGGGAGGTTGCTATAAATAGATTAGCAGACAGCTAAACTATTCACAGAATTGCTCTGGGAGTCTCTGCCTATGTGGAGTGAGGGTGTGTGCCTTTCCTCCAATAGGCTGTCTTGGTTGTGTGCCCAGACTTCACATTCAGTGTTCAACAGGAAGAGAATATCTCTAACACAATGTGAACTTTCCAAAGAATATATAAAGCTGAAGACAGCAGATATACATGTGATACTTATGTAGGATGTTCTGTGATTTGTTTCATTTCTGTGTAGCATCTGAGGCTGTTCACTTCACTGGGTATATGTGAGGGTTTACATACACTTTAAGCTTATTTGTAAGTACAAGTATACCAGCGGTGTTTACTACCAATTTAAAGTACAGCTAAAGGCAAACAAGATTATTTTTATAAAGGATATGTTACCCCATTTCATATTCCTGATATGTGTCTGTCATGTATTTGTATTTAAAAAGGTGTCCTATTCTCTTTGTATTGCTTTGTTTGTGTGAACCACCTGGCGTTCCTGCCAGTCTCCCTGCTTTCCTAGTCTAAACTGACCACACTAGGCACAAGAACACAATCTGGTCAGTTTTCTAGCTGTGCTGAGAACTCATCCTGCTCTCAGGTGTTCAGGTCACCAATGTCACCAAGAAGAAAAGTGGTGTTAAAATTTGAGTTGCTACCAGAACAGAAATAGAAGGAAACTAGGGGGTGGGGCAGCTCTCAACACTGTCAGGAATTGGCATGACGTTTGAGGGGTTATTTAAAGATATGTGTTAATTCAAGGTTGTCTAAATAAAAGAGGGCAGCATGCTATCAATTGGGGCATTTTGATTTCCATGATTCTACTTTTAATGATGAATACCTCTTTGATCACTCATCATAGTGAGAGAGGTAGGTATATTCCAATGTACATTGCGCATATTTAAGCATTTAGGAATCTATCGAGTACATAATGTTCTATCTAGGCAAATGCTACAATTTCACCCAACAAATAAACCACTGGTTTAACAAAGATATCCACAGATAATTGCAGATAATTTGTATGTCTGCTGGCAATTCTTATCATTAATTGAGCTAATGCTATAAAATTATCACTTCACAGACTATACATATACATATATATATATTTATACATATATATTTATTTGTGCTGATCCTTCTTATTTATTATCATAGGCAATGAGTGCTTAACTCGCACACAGTGCGAGATTTCTGCAAGGCTACAGGAGGGACTGATAGTCCATCTGTATGCCAAGCACCTAGTCCTTACTTTGTAGCTTGATATACTGCAAAGCTTGGTTAACACAACTAAATATACATACAGATCAATTTAATAAAGCATCAAGATACAATACTCACACCTTACTAAAACACTAATGTGCAAACTACATTGTATGTGGCTTTGCCAGTTGGTGGAAATGGCAAATATTATAAAGCCTTTCTCCATTATGAACTGTGTTAAAATCATGGCAGTGAAGTCGAACTCCAGCCCAGACTGTCAGTCAATTGGTAATGTCTCTTGTTTACACCTCAGTAAACGAGGCCTAGTGTGCAGGAAGCTGAAATGATTAACGTATGTCTAAATACACAATGTATTTTTTTTAACTTTGAATGGTTAAACATTCCTTTATATTTTGTGGTCTATGTCCCTTTAGGTAGATTTTACTTTACTTCCTGTCTCTAAACAAATTAAAGCATAACAACACTTTTATTGAGAAAAAAACATTCCCCTCTGAGTGATCTATGTACATTGCAAGGATTTTAACAAACTTTGTTGCAGATTCCTACCTTTTGTAATTCTGAAGAAATCCCTCTGTGTCTCTCTGTGCCCATGTGGGAAAGTGAATCTAATGGGAGTGGTTTTATAATTATCAGTCAGCTGCAGCACTTGCAGGGCACTAATGAGGAAAGCTCCTGGGCCTGCATCCCTTTAGACTCGATTTCCTATAGGGAGTATCTTATCAAAAAATTAATTTTTCTTGCAGGGGATGCCTGTTGTACATCAGTTTTTTTTTTACATCCACTACCAATGGAAGAAAACTAGGGCTTTGATCCATTCCAAAAAATGGATGTTGGCAGCAGTGGATGTAAATAGATAATCATCCGTTTACATGTATTTTTCCATAGAGATGCATTGATGTCGGTTTTTCATCCATCAACGGATGGATGAAAAGCAGAAAAAACAGAACGTCCGTGTGAAAGAGGCCTAAGCCTTCTCAAGGAGGCTGTTTTCATCGAGAAAAGAATAGAAAAATATTTTGCCCCGCCTGTATTCAGACCCCTAATAGCAACAAAAAGGCTTGAGGGGTGTTTCATGTGGCAAAAGCAATTGAGTACTATCCATGATACTTTTTTAATTTGCTTTCCTTCTTCAAGGTCCAAAAGTATCAGGAACGGTACCTTTAATGTGGTTAATCTTTCTCAGGTAAAGCCATATTACACAGAACCATTATAAATAAAGAGTTAATATTTAAATATACCATGAATAATTGGCACTACGCACATCAACTCAAGTGAGTTGATGTATTTTGCGCAATAGGGTTGATTTACTAAAACTGGAGAGTGCAAAATCTGGTGCAGCTCTACATAGAAACCAATAAGCTTCCAGGTTTTTTGTCAAAGCCGAATTGAACAAGCTGAAGTTAGAAGCTAGTTCACTACCATGTACATCTGCACTAGATATTGAACGCTCCAGTTTTAATAAATCAACCCCAATGCTTTTGCCTTATTAAAAAAGTCTACAGGTGAACAATAACCAAAAAGTTAAAGTCAATTAGTGAGGAGAGCATTAGGGAAGTTGCCATTACTGATCAAGATTAAGGTGGCAGCCGTAGAGCCAAAAGATAAAAAAATATGAGGCTGCTTCCTCTTTCCAGCGGGGGGGACCTGAGAAAGACTGTGCAGACATGAAGCTTAATATCTCTTTCCCACCCACCCACTGGCTGCCAGAAGCTGATTGAAGTTGACAATGAACGCAACCTGTGTACTTTTTTATAAGAAACAAATGGCCAGAGAAGTTTCAGCTGATCCTTTGGATGAGGCATGGAAGGGATATGTTGTGCACATCAGTGGCAGCAACGATAAGCAAGGTTTCCCCATGAAACAGGGAGTTCTCACCCATGACCATGTCTGTCTGCTTTTGAGCAAGGGTCACTCCTGTTACCGCCCCAGGAGGACTGGCGAGTACAAATGCAAGTCTGTGCGTGGCTGTACTGTAGATGTCAACTTAAGTGTGTTGAATTTCGTGATTGTCAGGAAAGGTGAGGTGGACATCCCTTGCCTCACAGACAACACTGTTCCACATTGTTTGGGTCCTAAAAGGGCAAGCCGAATCTGCAAGTTCTGCAATTTGTCCAAAAAAGATGATGTGCGCCAATATGTGGTTAGAAAGCCTCTTGCTAAGGAAAGGAAGAAGGCCAGGATTACCCAAAGATCCAGTGTCTTGTAACACCTAGCATTCTTCAACACAAGCGTAGATGTATTGCCCTGAAGAAGCAGCACACTCAGAAGAATAAAGAGGAAGCATCAAAGCATGCCAAGCTCCTTGCTAAGAAAACAAAGGGAGCAACAGAGAAGTGTGAGGAGCAGATTGCCAAGAGGCGTAAACTTTAATCACCGAGAGCATCCACATGTAAATCCAGCCAGGAGTAAAGTCTCCTGGTTTAAATACATTTGTTGTAAATGATCAACTTGTGCAAATTTCATTAAAGGCTTTGGTGTCTACAAAATCTCTATGTATATGCTATTGACTTGATCTGGGGGTTTGAGAAAAAAGAATGTGGTATGCACAGATTCAATTTGGTTTATATATATATATATATATATATATATATATATATATATATATATATATACAATCAAAAATGGCTGCTCTATATTTATATCCTCAAAGCTTTCCTTTAATAAGACATTTAAAATGCCTGACTTGAGCATGTGTAGGTGAAAAAGGCGTGCTTTGATTTAACTTCCCACTGCAAAGGTGTTTTGTTTCCAAAGTGTTTGAATTTTTACTACCAAGTTTTACAAAAATAAACTTTGTCGAACCACTTTAGATTTATCAGTGACTGCCAAAGTTGCTGCTTTTAAAATCTTGTCACTAAATGTCTCTTAAAAGTTTTTCATCAACAATTTGAAATTATTATTTCCTCCTATTTGCTACAATGACTCAACGTTTTAGTTCCCCAATTTGTTGAAGCAGTCATATTTTTCCCAGAAAAAAATATGTCCCTCTGATATTTAGCAGCTTTTCATGATCAAAGCTTACATTACCTTTCACAAAAGCTATGGTAGATTGTGTAAGCACACATCACTTTCTTCCCTAGACTGTCAGCTACTCAACACATCCTGCTACTCCCCCTTCTCTAAAGCACATGTATGAACTTATAAATAAACTTGCTTCTACAGTATGATAAATTCCTCAGTTCAAATACTGCAGTAAAAACATTCTCTTCTGACAGAAACCCAGGAAATATTTGCTTTGCGATATGTAGAGGTAATTGGTTGGCTTAAAATGTTTCCAAATTTGCTGTGGCCATAAATCCCTGGAGACATTTTGCAGAGGTGGAAATGAAAATAAATAACTAATTATTACGCACAACAACAACTACAGATTTATGCCAAGTAAAATAAAAGTTGTATCGTCTTAGTTTGGCTTAAGTACTGTATGCAAAACTTGCTGTTTTCTGAATACAGATTAATATTTCCTTTGCATAACCTTCATTAAATACTTACTTTTTTAGGGCCCGTCCACATGCAAGTTCTCCACTGAGGTGGGTTAATGCACAAACCTTAATTCTCTTAATGGCACACATTAATGTTCATTATGAATGCACTGCCAATGGACCATAATGGATGAAAAAAATATAGATGAGCCTTTTATAAAAAAAACAAAAAACAGTGCACCATAACAGTAACAACACATGAATGGCACTGCAATGTATCACACATGCTATGCATTGTGGTAATGTGTGTTAATGTGTGCTTGCCACAACCCACGATTGTGAATGGGCCTATACTGTTGCAGTACTGCAATAAATAACATTTTGAGGTGTATATATAAATGTTCTTACTTAAGATTCACAAATTTTTACCCAAAATCCATACGTTTTTCTAATTGGATTAGTTTAAACAAAGGTGTGAAAGCTGAGCAAAAGTTTGGTGATTACATTTTTAATAGACCCCTTAACATGCTTGGCTTTTCCTTTTTGGTTTAGTTGACATTATTTTAAAGCAACCCTCACTATTGCATTTAAACGCAACCATTTTTTTGTCTCTGGTACAACTAACCCTATGTTTTAAAAAAGACAATATTTGTGACAAACTTCACATTTCAACAAAAAGTTGGTGGTAGGTTGATAAGTGAATTCAATATCTGAACCTCAATAACGTTCTTTTCGTAACACATGTGCCTAGTACAAAAAAAGACACTGGCAATTGAAGAGAGTTTACAGATAATTTGTTTCTAAGGAGCCACGTGCATTTAAAGTTAAACTTTTTTTTTTTAGTTTTGGATTGAGTAGCAAAGGTAGATAGGTAGGTTCTTAATGCTGTGTATGTTACAGTTGGGGAGATATACCTTATTTATTTGTCTTTGTGACTTTTTTCACCAGAACTAAAAGTGATTGGAAAGTCATCATTTTAAATTGTCCCCAGATTAAGCCTAGAGGGAAAAAAATCCATATCCACACACATATGGTATGGAAAAAAACTGTCAGGGGGTTTAACCCTTTCATACTTGGCAGTTATATGATTTTAGCTTTATATATACTTTCAACTTTTTCTGCTTTTTTGTTCTTTATGATAAAGCTACTGGTAGCTCTTCTGGAACTATATCAGGTTTCCAAAGCTTTTACAGTAATAATTTCTACCAGTTATTGTTAAATTTACCCAGTAACCTGTGCCAGAGATATTACTGATAGGATATGTCAGCCAAGCCAATACTTTATACGTTTGGGTCAGTGCGTTGGACTGCACAGCCATTGGAAGTCTATCCAGCTGCCCACAAGGAAATTCAAGCAACTCTGTCAACTGGAGGTGTCTGCACCCCTTACTTCTGAATGCTGGGCCATTCTGAATTAGCCTAACTCTGAGACTTGCAGATGATAGTGCCTGACTACTAACTCCTCCCCATATACATTTTTACTAACCTGTCACTACGATAAGCTGCCTCATTCCAAAATTTTGTTTCAGAATTTATTTAGTTACTCCTGAAATTCATTTTTATTTATTTTGTTTCATTAAAAAATGCATTCGTCCGAAATAATTAAGGTTGAATCTGTCATTGAAGGCTGATGGTGTCTCTCAAATGATTTAAGAAGATTCGACGGAGCAGCTAAACTGTACAACGCTGCAATAGTACATTTCAGTTCAAATGTTCCGTCTACAAGCTTTAGTAGAATTCTAATGTTGTATGACACTAGTAATAATTATATTTATTAATTATTATTACTGGTCAACCAACATTAGAATTCTTGTATAGCCTATGGGCGGAGTATTTGACCATAAATGTCCACTCGCAGTCACTGCTTCAACGAATCTTCATGTCAAATCTTTTCTATGTAGAATAATCTTTGACTAATAGAGTTAGGTTAGACACATTCAATCTTTTTTGCTATTGTCTCTATAATGTCTAATCTTTTCTCTCTATGTGAAATATTTTCTCTTGATGTTGAATCTTTCTCTCTATGTTGAATCTTTTCTCTCTATGTAGAATAATCCTGGACTAATAGAGCTAAGGTTAGGCACATTGAACCACAGGTTCGTTGGACACAGATTGCTATTGTCAGCTTCATGTCAAATCTATATCGAACTGTTGTCACAACGAAAATGAAAATAAAGCATTTGTTTATGTCGGAACTTTCGGTTTTCAGATTCTGCACGTTCGTTATAGTTTGTTAAAATGTTAACGAAATACCCCAAATTTGGACAAAAATGCATTCGGACGAAAACGAATAAACAAGTCTATTGTCCAATATGAATGTATGGGAGGTGGGAAGGGTTAGGCTAACTCAATCACTTCTAAGTGAAGTGCCAGAACTTTGCCTGATTAGGATATCTCAACATTCAGATGTAGAGGAGGCTATGGTAGCTGCTGCAGATATGTGCAGATAACTCTAGATGCCTTCACTTTGTCACTTAAAAAAACTGAGAGTGGATAGAGAGAAAATTTAAGATGACTATTGCCCTTTACCAGTGACTACATGCTGAGAATTGATCTTGCAATTCACAATCCTGTAAGCTTAAATTACAACTAAAGGCTCCTGTATGACAGTCTAAACAAGTACCAAATTCAGGTACTATGTGATGCACAATTTTCATAAAGTAAACAACATATTCCCTTTATCTTCACTGATTGCACCAAATCCTCTTTCATTTGTGTCTCCACACACTCACCCTACCGTACACTATTGCTATAGGTTTATGAATCAGCAGTGACAATGCTAAAAGCCACACTCCCAGAACATTTTCATCCAACTGTAATGCAAGCAGGTACATCCTACATGAAAGTGGCCATGCTGTTCTGAATTTAGGAGCAGTACAGCATTGTTGTCAAACCATTATTATGATTATTTGAGGTACTTATATAGCACCATCAATTTACGCAGCGCTTACATATACAGTGTTCATACACATCAGTCCCTACCCTCAAGAATCTTACAATCTAAGGTCCCTAACTCACATTCATATACTAGGGACAATTTAGACAGAAGCCCATTAACCTACCAGCATGTCTTTGGAGTTTTGGGAATAAACCGGAGTACCCGAAGGAAACCTGCACAGGCACAGGGAGAACATGCAAACTCCAGGCAGGTAGTGTCATGGTTGAGATTCAAACCGGCAACGCTTTTTACTGCTAGGCAAGACTATTACCCACTACACCACTGTGCCGCCCACAATGCTCAAACCGTCACAGGAAGTTGCATTAAGGGGACTTCATTGGAAGGATCAACATGCATGTGTGGGACTTTGCAAGGAGGGCTATGTGAAGATTGTAAGTGCAGATGAAGTTGCAGCAAATATATTTTTTAAAGGGAGGCCTAACATTCTAACTTTAGTAGGAGACTAAAGGTAGCCATAGATGAGTTGAAATTCTGCTGAATTTTGATCAGTGTGTGGACATCCCCAATCTACAGATGTCTATTGTTATATTGATGTCTGTTGAACAAATGCTGATCAGTGTACTCTGACAGCACCAAGTCCCATGTCAGAATACAATATCCCAGCAGAAGGGATTCCTCCATCCATCTAACATGTGTAGATGGAGGAAACTATTCATTTTCTTTGGTCAGCCAGCTGGCTGAACACAAAAACCTAATAATTTATGGCCAGCTTTAGAATGTCAAAGTGTACACTGTTAGGTGTCTAGGGAACAATATCATTAAAGCTGTGTATGTTTTATGTACTTCCTAAATGATTGTGACTATATCTGTTATTTTCTACATATTACAGTCTCTTACATACTTCCACATTCATCGACCCAATCCGTTAACTACACCTTCATAATGGTATTCTCCACCTTTGTGATGTCAAAAATATTTTGATACTGGGTCACACCATCATTTTGATGTATTGTGTGATCATACTCATACTCATGTTAGCAAGCATGGCTATAGGAGCAGATACAATGATTATATCTGGAAGTCCAAAGGATAATGCAGTTTTACTTAATTTGTTAAGATATTTGTTATTTTAAGTACTTATTCTCTCTAGAATTTAACAGTAGCAATTGGGCATGTAAAAACAGAGATAATATTTACTTTAGGTTGATGCTCAAATAGGTACATTTCTAGAGAGGTGACTTCAAACCTGGGATTCTTCTGAACAACTGAGTAATTATGATGTATCTGGAGATGCACAAATTAATTTCATACTCCCCGTGTTTCAACTACTTTCAAGTTATGTCATTTAAAAAAGATGTATTTTAAGAATACAAAGGAATGATTTCTGCACACTTTTAGCCAAGCCAGTCTAAAAAAAATCTGAACTGGTTCACACAACAAAGGGAAAAACTTCTTCATATTGGATTGGCTAATTCCATTGCCAAAAAAAAAACTGGTTTCTATGACATTGAAGTGTTTATAACCTAATCTAAACTGCATAGCACCAGCACTAAATGCAAAATTGTAGAATTGTTCTCATGGTGCCAGATGTAGTCAGAGGCTCATGAGTTTTGTGAATGGAGCGAGGACCGGGTATTCAGTATCTCTCTTGCTTTTCCAAAATGCTGCCTGTAGAAATACATGCAGGTCACAATTGCCATTAAAGAAATAGAGGCTCACAAGGACCAGCATATTCCAAGAAGCTAAGTGTATACAGTATACAAATACACCTATTTTATGTAGAGTATAGCATATGTCAATAGAGACAACTATAACTTACATACACACACATTGGCCTGAAAAATAAAAACCTTTCCCTAGCAGCAGTGCTGAACCCACCATTTTCACTGCTAGCATCTGTATACCAAGAGTAGGCTTATAGCATGACCTAACAGACCCTAAACAGCCTTGACTATTAGTGCCAAGAACATGCATTTAAGCATTGCCCTAACCCTAGAGCTGTTGGAATAGACTATAAAAATGTAGGTATGCATATTGGAAATTAATGCGTTGTAACCCATGACTGCATGGGCACAATAGAAGGTAACAACACAGAGTACATCGATGATAAAGTGCCAAAATATATGTGCATTATCTGGTCTGATGAATTCTGGGTTCACCAGTGTGGCTTGTATCTTTGGGATCAATCTGAATGCAGCATTAATATAAGGGAACAGCCAACTATCTGCAGTGCGAGTTGCAGAATGCACTGTTGGCTGCATTGACAGCTTTAAGATCAGAACATGATGGTATCCTTGTATATAAATCCTTGAGTATAAAACATACAGTAGTTGTTATCAGGGCAAAATGGGCCCAACTAATTACTGTTTTACTGGCCAGTGAGTATATATATTCTACATTTGATTTTTCTAATCTTTAAAAAAAAAAGATGACCATGCATATATATATATATATATATATATATAGACAAGGGTTCAAGTCACTGTTTTTTTATCAGTATAATCACTGTTGGAAATACAAATGTTATATATGTAATAAAGTCTCCAACTATGCACATATTAGATAAAAGCAGAAATATAATGCCATCAGATAAATATTTTTTCCAGGAGAAGGCTGATAAGGAAATAATTAGGCCACACTTGTTTAAAGATTTATCACTAGAACAGAATGATGTCTTCTGTCATAACTACTGTACACAACCTTAATATGTCAGCTGATGGTCACATACATTACACATATATTCGGAAAATTACCAAACATCACCTAAAACCCTTTTCTTCAGACCTATGCTGCTCAGTACCAATCTCCTTTGCTGATGACTGAGAGCAAAGTTGAACAAGAAGAGCAAGCACAATGTTAACTAAAACAACTGGGCCTAAGTTCTTTAGGGGGGTTCTCAACAACTTAAAAGTAAAATCAACTTTATATATTTTGCAGAATAAATTCAAAATCAAAATCAGGACAGCACGATACTCAACTTTGTAGAATGCAATCAGTACCTGTTTTGTTCTATTTGCCAATGTCTTGAAGTTTTAAACTCTACCTGGTCAGAATGCTCAAAATGTGCTTGTTGCTATGTGGGAAGTATAAAAAAACGGGGCTTATATGAACATTCTATGGTAAAGTTGTTATCAGCTGTAGAATAAAAAGCATGGCATTAAGTAAAATTGTAACATTTCCTGTAGGGCTCACTGAATATTTTAAAAGACTCCACAAAATAAACTAGGTACTACATACTATCTACGAAGTGTATTATATCCTGTCCTGTTTTACAATATCAGATTTGTCACAAAAAAGGAGTTACAATTTAAATTATTCTTTTTTTGAAGAACACCAACTGATTATTTGAAGCACATTGGCATTGCTATGCCATGGACAATTAAGTCATTCCACTGTACAAAGCCCACATCGCCCCTCACATTAGGGCACTGGACATGACAGTTATTCCCAAGAGCATAAAAAAAGACATACATATTAATAATGATGTAGCTCATTTCCATTAGAAAGCTCCTGTGCACTAAGATTATGCATCACAAAATCCTTTTGTGAGGATTAATTCACACTTAACAGTTACCTGGTGAAGCTTTGCCTCAAGGAACTGTATTGCACTACGTCGCTGAAAAATCCTCCTTCGTGTAGTTACTGGAAAACCCTTAACCAACATCCATAGAGTTAACTCAGCTAAAAACACAGCGCAAGGTACATTAAAAACTGCCTGATTGCTGAAATTCTCTTCCTCTAAATTAAAACATGAATATTTCATGATAAAAAATAAGGTTCTCCTAGAGAGGCAGTAACTCCAGCTGCACCTCTCCCTTGTTGAGCGGCCTAAATTACTGCTGAAAATGGAATATGAATGTTATTAGCATGCGATTAGTATTTTCATTTGCATGGCACTCTGAGTCCTTATTGCCTTAGGGGAAAGGAAGGGTGGAAGATGAGTGGGTGCATAGCACCCATTACTGGCTGGCTGGCCTGATTTTACACACACACACAAACTCCTCTCATCACTTACACACACAACTAGGTTTTCTGGCAGACCATTGGCTGTTCTTTTGGCATGTGATTGTCGACTGTCCAACCAGCTCAAAGGCTGGCTGGCACCGAAATACCAGAGTGTCTCCATGTCGGAATCTGGAGCCCTCTCTCATTCCGAATGCTGGAATGCCTGGATCACCGCAGCTCCCCTGGTCTATTTCTGAAAGACAAAATCATAACAGTGTTGTGAGAAAATGTATGCATCAGTATTGCAGAAGTTTACACTTTATGTGGCCTCCACCTTTGATTTTCATTCGAATAGGGATTGTATATATTTCCAGGAAATTATATTTAGAGGCCAATTAAACATAAAATAGGAGTTTATTTATGTAAAAGTACCATTGTAGAATCTGGCATATGAGAACACTGTAAAAGAACACAGCCATATACAGGAAATAGATTTGTTCGATTTACCAACAGGACAGGAAGCATAAACATACCAATGCACAAGAGAATTGTGATTTGCTGATCTGAATGGATGTTTGTCAAGTCACCTAACTCATGAAAAAGTGGACAAATCACAAACTGCAATTACTGTGATTTACGATCTGTAATATTTATCACAGAACAGGCAGATCAGCAAGGGTATATTAAAACGGATCAGAAAAAAAAACTTGTTTCTTCTGTGTAATTTCGGATTTGCCAATTCATCGGTACACAGATCACAAATTACATAGCTCGTCTCTGCTCTCTACCTTAGCACTTTTATCTCTCCAACATCATCCGTTCTGATAAGATTCAGAAAATTAGAAATGTATTCTTGAATGTTATTAAAAAGCTCTTTTATATAAATCAATTTGGAATGCAAGTATATAATTCCACTTGCAGACATGAACGAAAGGTGAGTACGGAGATTCATTACATATTCAAATATTACAATCATATCATGAGATCAACGTTTCTGGATGAGCAATTTGTATATAAACCGTACTTATTCACATGGGTGTCATTACGTTTTATAACTGAACAAGACATTTAATTCATCTACTGTTAATCTGTGTTTGCTGTTTTTTTAACTTTTAAATCAACTAGGCTTACAGTACAGAGCCATGGCTCACAACACATCTTCTATATTAAAGGGGGTGCATACATTATGATACCATGCATATACTAGAGTTTGTTCTTAAGTTTCATTAAACTCCTTTACAGTTTGGTTCTTGCATCAGCGTGCCATGAAATTGTCTGCCTACTCAAAACAAATTTCAAACATGTTGTTCGTGTTACTCACATTACCTACCCTAAATGAAGACTACTAAATACATATACAGGCATACCCCACTTTTAAGTACACAATGGGGTTTATTTACTAAAGCTAGAAAGTGCAAAATCAGGCTCACTTCTGTATAGAAACCAATGAGCTTCCAGGTTTTATCACCAAAGCTTAACCCTTTAATGTTCTGCTCCACCGTTTGGTAGAGCACATTTTGAGTCACACTAACTCATTGCAAAATGTGTAATTTAAAGGGTTAATTAATTGAACATGCTGGGGTTAGAAGCTCATTGGTTTCTATGCAGAAGTGAGCCTGATTTTTCACTTTCCAGCTTTAGTAAATAAACCCCATTGTGTACTTAAAAGTGGGGTATGCAGGGCCGTTTTTAAGGCAGGGCAAAAGGGGCAGCTGCCCTGGGCCCTGTCATTGTTGTGGGGCCCAAAGCAGCTGCTTCATACTTGCCAACTATGCTGGTTTAAATTCCTTCACCCCTTGAGGTTTTAGTCCTGTGCTGTGTCCCAGATGACTCAGGAGACCCTGTGTTTACATGTAAATTACTGGCATTCATATGTAAATAGAGGCGGCCGGCAGCATTGATATGTATATCATGCCCCCCTGAGGTCATATCCACAGTAATCTCTAACAACCAATCAACAAGCAGAAATCATGTGATGTAACCTCCAGCAACTAACCAGTGAGCTGTAATGTGTTCTGTAACATCTAGCAACCAGTCAGTGAGCGGTAATGATACACTGAAACCTCTGGCAACCAATCACAATAGCTGTCTGATCTGATTCAGTAAACTGATTTTGAGTCTAGTTGCTATTTATTGTATGTCTCAGAGCAGGTGGAGAGTGAAACTGCATGGGAGGGGGCCCCCAAGAAAAGTTTTGCCCGGGGTCCAATCAATATTAAAGACGGCCCTGGGGGGTATGCCTGTATATAACTAAAAGAACTGTAAGCTTAATAACATTTCAAGTAAGCTGTTTTACTGACAAAATTGTTGACCAAGAGTTGGGAAGAATAGATCCTCTTTCAGACTGATGTATGTGTCCCTACTTGGGAGATTTTAACTCACTTTTGTTGAAAAACAAAAACTAAAAAAACAGTTCCACGGTATAAGAAAATAAGCATACAGAATGCACTAGTAGACAGAACAATTAGAAACAAAATGGCTTCCATCTGATTAACTCTTTATATTTTAGCATTAAGCTCTACAATATTGTTCACACAATTTGTAGCGGTTTTAAAGCACCATGCCACCATGTTGTATGGAGTTGATTTACTGAAACTGGAGAGTGCAAGATCTGGTGCAGCTGCGCATGGTAGCCAATCAGTCTCTAACATCAGCTTGTTCAATTAATCATTGACAAAAAACCCTGCAAGCTTTCTATGCACAGCTGCACAAAATGTTGAGCTCTCCAGTTTTAGTAAATCAACCCCTATTCCTTCCAGTTTACACCAATGTCTCTTCATTCCCCACTTTTGGCACTACTGCTAGAAGTTAATTTGCCTACAGTATCTAAATTATCCTCTTTCATTGGAAAACATTTGTGTTTTGATACGTTGGTGTAACCTAAATCGACATGATGGACTTTGGCAGACAACAACAGACATACAGTGGGGAAAAAAGTATTTGATCCCCTGCTGATTTTGTATGTTTGCCAACTGACAAAGAAATGATCAGTCTATAATTTTAATGAAAAGTTTATTTTTAACAGTGAGAGACAGAATAACAAAAATCCAGAGAAACACATTTAAAAAAAGTTTCAAATTGATTTGCATTTTAACGAGTGAAAAAGGGTATTTGACTCCTTTGCAAAACATGACTTAGTACTTTGTGGCAAAACCTTGTTGTTAATCACAGAGGTCAAACGTTTCTTGTAGTTGGCCACCATGTTGCACACATCTCAGGAGGGATTTTGTCCCATTCCTATTTGCAGAACCTCTCCAATCCATCAAGGTTTTGGGGCTGATGTGTGGTAACTCGAACCTTCAGCTTCCTCCACATATTTTTCTATGGGGTTAAGGTCTGGAGACTGGCTAGGCCATTCCCATTCCAGAACCTTAATGTGCTCCTTCTTGAGCCATTCCTTTGTTGCCGTGGCCGTATGTTTTAGGTCATTGTCATGCTGGAATACCCATCTGTAAACCAATTTGAATTCCCTAGCTGGGGGGAGGAGGTTCTCACTTAAGATTTGATGGTCCCATTGATGCGGTGAAGTTGTCCTGTCCCCCCAACAGTAAAACACACTCAAAGCATAACGTTTCCCCCTCCATGTTTGACAGTGGGGATGGTGTTCTTGGGGTCATAGGCAACATTCCTCCTCCTCCAAACATGGCAAGTTAAGTTGATGCCAACGAGCTTGATTTTGGTCTCATCTAACCACAGCACTTTCAAACAGGTCTCCTCTGAATCATTCAGATGTTCATTACAAACTTCAGACAGGCCTGTACATGTGCCTTCTTGAGCAAGGGGACCTTGTGGGTACTGCAGGATTTCAGTCCTTCACAGCGTAGTGTGTTACCAATTGTTTTATTGGTGACTATGGTCCCAGCTGCCTTGAGTTCATTGACAAGATTCTCCCGTGTAGTTCTGGGATGATTCCTCACCGTTCTCATGATCATTGATACTTAACGAGGTGGGATTTTGCATGGAGCCCCAGATTGAGGGAAATTGACAGCTATTTTGTGTTTCTTCCATTTGCGAATAGCCAACTGTTGTCACCCTCTCACCAAGCTAGTTGGTAATAGTCTTGTAGCCCATTCCAACCTTGTGTAGGTCTGAAATCTTATCCCTGACATCCATGGACAGCTCTTTGGTCTTGGCCAGGATGGAGAAATTGGAATCTGACTGACTGATTGCTTCTGTGGACAGGTGTCGTTTATACAGGTAACTAGCTGAGATTAGAAGCACTGCCTTTAAGAGAGTGCCCCTAATCTTAGCTCATTACCTGTATAGAAGATACCTGGGAGAGAGAAATCTTGCTGATTGATAGGGGATCAAATACTTATTTCACTCAATAAAATGCAAATCAATTTATACCTTTTTTAAATGCGGTTTTCTGTATATTTTTGTTGTTATTCTGTCTCTCACTGTTAAAATAAACCTACCATTAAAATTATAGACTGATCATTTCTTTGTCAGTGGGCGAATGTACAAAAATAAGCAGGGGATTAAATACTTTTTTCCCTCACTGTAGTATTCTTTTAGACAGGTGGAGGTGGGGAGGGGGAGGCAGTAAAATCAAAGTTGTACCATCCCAGCTCCCCAACTGAATTGTGACAATACAGCCAGACAGAGCTGTACACATGCCATTGCAGCCACAGCATTTTTAACTCATGGCGCAGAGTTTGACAGGCAGCATAGCCTGTCAAAGCCACCCATTGAGTTAAATGGGGCTGCAATGCAACAATTAACTAAATGCATGAATTAAACCTTACAGCCACAGCGCCACCCCACAGTGTAAAATTGTCATTTCGATTTTTTTCTAAATAGTGTGAAAAAATGTAAAAAAAAAAAAAAAAATGTAAAACAAAATGTAAAAAAAAGGGTAAAAAAAAAAGTCTGCGACCATTATCTATACAGTGCCACTGATCAAAAGTGTTTTGTGACTCATATTGAAATGTTATTTATATATATATATATATATATATATATATATATACATATACACACACACACACACACACACACACACACACACACACACACACACACACACACACACACACACACACACACACACAAACTATATTGTCAAAAGCTTGCCTTTACAAGCACATGAACTTTAATGGCATCGCGGTCTTAGTCCGTAGGGTTCAATATTGAGTTGGCCCACCCTTTGCAGCTAAAACAGCTTCATCTCTTCTGGAAAGGCTGTCCACAAGGGTTAGGAGTGTCTTTATGGGAATGTTTGACCATTCTTCCAGAAGCGCATTTGTGAGGTCAGACACTCATGTTGGATGAGAAGACCTGGCTTGCAATTCATCCCAAAAGTGTTCGGATGAAGGTCAGGAATCTGTGAAGACCAGTCAAGTTTCTCCATACCAAACTCGCTCCTCCATGTCTTTATGGACCTTGATTTGTGCACTGGTGCGCAGTCATGTTGGAACAGGAAGGGACCATCCCCAAACTGTTCCCACAAAGTTGGGAGCATGAAATTGTCCAAAATGTCTTGGTATGCTGATGCCTTAAGAGTTCCCTTCACTGGAACTAATGGGCCAAGCCCAACCCCTGAAAACTACTCAACCCCATAATCCACCCTCCATCAAATAATTTGGACCAGTGCAAAAAGCAAGGTCCACAAAGATGTGGATGTGTGAGTTTGGGGTGGAGGAACTTTTTTTTTTTGTTTCTTTTTAGTATAATTCTTTGTTCAAATGTTTGTTTGTTTTTTTCAATTATAACAAAACATATGCACAATAAAAAGAAAGGAAATAATCCTATATTAGAATAGAAAATAAATCAAGACCAACAACGCTGAGCAGATATAACAGATAAACCAGCAGCGACACTTATTAAATGTCTAATGTTGTAAAGCGCTACGTAAACTGTCAGCGCTATATATAACTCCTGTATAATAATAATAATAATAATTAAATTCATATACTAAAGATAAGGGTTAATACGGATTATGAATTAATATGCCACCCTAATGAAAATTCATTATCAAATCAAATAGGGTCATATAGCCTCAAAATATACCTGGTATATGACTATTATCTCAACTATTAACCTATGGTACATTACGTTTATATTACTGCTTTAAGATAAAAGAAACCTTTCTTCTACACTTGGGGTTCAGGAGACATAATCTACTAGAAAGAGAGCTAGAGAACTACTAGAAAAACAACTAACTAGCTCAGACTCATAAATAATAATAAAGATTTAGACAAGACTAACAACGAGTAGCGAAGTCTGGCGAGAAATTTAGTTAAAAGTGTCCGAGACGAGAGAAAAAAAAGGTTGAGGTAATTTAATGGGTATCGCTTGCATTAAATATAAAATCTGGGGAAGCAATGTCATCTTAAAAGTATTACACCTCCCAAACCACATAAGGGTAAGGGTCTGCCATAATTGAAAATGTGATTGCATTTTAAATAATAATGGGCAAAAGTTTATCTGATATAATAAGGCCATATCCGGGGTCAGTTTAACCATCAGATATTTCAAAAAAGACAAAATGATTGCCCTTATAGTATTATCCCTGGCCTCTCTCTGAGGGGTAAAGCCTGCCTGGTCTGCATGAACAAGATGAGAGAAATGTGGCAATAACCTATTTGCTAAGATTTTTGAAAATCATTTTAAATCAGCATTAAAAATGTGTGGAAGAACTTGACTGGTCTGCACAGAGTCCTGACCCCAAACAGAGAGAACACCTTTGAGATGAATTAGAGCGGAGACTGTAAACCAGGCCTTCTCATCCAACATCAGTGCCTGACATCACAAATGCACTTCTGGAAGAATGGTCAAACATTCCCATGAATATAGAGAATGGAGGTAAGATCGATCAATGGGTTAGGACAACATCCCGAATATAGAACAGATAAAGTAAAAAAACCTAATAGAACTTAGGTAGTATTATTCAGTTTTAATAAAATATATGTTATCCACAGAGTATAAAAAAACTAGTACAAATTTTATTTAGACAAATGGTTTAAAATAACAACATAAAGAGGCTGATGTACATTCAAACCAACATGATGTAAATAGCATAAATGTATGCAGTTCTACATATTCCCTGAACTGCCATGATGAAGGTCCCCATGGCAGACATGAGCAAGAAAAGCACCCGACACGTTTCAGAAGTTCATTCTTTCCTCAGGGGTATAAGTTAAAATAGAACGAATCACTTATGTTAACAGCAGTTGGAACTAGCATACAACAGCCAAAGATAATTAAAAACAATCACTGATGTCTATCGCTTTTGCCCAGGGGAAGGATAATTTCAAAGCTGATAGCCCCCAAAATGAGATCCAGCGAGACCTTCCAATCCACACCCCAGGAAAGGGGAAAAACACAAAAAGTGGAAGCCCAGGCTGATGAATGCACATTTGGTGGTACAATTCCACTCAGTGGAGGGATGCCAAACTTCCTCTCACCTCTAGACGGTCTTCCCAGAAGAGTTGAAGCTGTTATAGCTACAAAGGGTGGCCTTATACATACTGTGAGGCAATGGCATGTCACCTAGGTTTCCCACCTACATGACAAGAAGCTCCAGGATTTCTGTTTGCAGTGGAGGATGCAACTTTTATTGTTTTCTCACATTTTAACCAGCTCCCGACCAGCGCACGACAATGTATTGGCAGAATGGCATGGGCAGGCAAACTGGCGTACAGGTACGTCCAGTTGAATTTCCCTACCTGCCATCGCATGCGCACTGGTCGGGACCCCCGTGAGTCCGGTTGCGGATCCCGTGGACTCGACCGCCACGAGGATACCCACAATCGTCTCACGGGGAAGGAGTAAGGTTGTAAACAGCATCTCCCCGTTCTGCCTAGCAACAAGTGACACTGATCTCTGCTTCCTGTGATTGGAGCAGAGATCAGTGTTCACTAACACACAGCCACGCCCCCCCACAGTTAGTAAAATGGCCCTAGGAACACTTAACTCCTACACTGCTACCCCCTGGTTAACACCTTCACTGCCAGTGTCATTTACACAGGAATCAGTGCATTTGTATAGCAGTGATTGCTGTATAAATGACAATGGTCCAAAAAAAGTGTCAAAAATGTCCGATGTGTCCGCCATAATGTCGCAGTCACAATAAAAATTGCTGATCGCCGCCATTACTAGTAAAAAAAAGAATTATTAATAAAAATGCCATAAAACTATCCCCTATTTTGTAAACGCTATACATTTTGCGCAAACCTATCAATAAACGCTTATTGCAATTTTTTTTACCAAAAATATGCAGAAGAATACGTATCGGCCTAAACTGAGGAAAAAAAAGTTTTTTTTTATATATTTTTGGGGGATATTTATTATAACAAAAAGTAAAAAATAATGCGTTTTTTTTAAAAATTGGCTCTCTTTTTTTGTTTATAGCGCAAAAAATAAAAACCGCAGGGGTGATCAAATACCACCAAAAGAAAGCTCTATTTGTGGGGAAAAAAGGACGTCAATTTTGATTGGGAGCCACGTCGCACAACTGCACAATTGTCAGTTAAAAACGTCGCTGTGCCAAAATCGCAAAAAGTGGTCTAGTCATTGGCCTGCAAAATGGTCCGGTCCGAAAGTGGTTAATACATTCTGTTCTAAGTTCTGGAGACCAGATGCTTTGCAAAGCTTTGAGTGGGATAATGCCTTCAATCCCAGGTCCACATCTTCCCTCGTAGCCAGACCGTTTATTAGCCTCAGATATGTGAGAGGACCAATGCAGGACTCTATCTCTCTCTCACTTGCTGT
Organism: Lithobates pipiens; assembly: GCF_037356315.1. NCBI lineage: Eukaryota > Metazoa > Chordata > Amphibia > Anura > Ranidae > Lithobates > Lithobates pipiens. Next base: position 355,056,674 of record NW_027507748.1, on the reverse strand, counting down.
GGGAGCATACTGCCATGTGAAAAGGCTGAATGCTGAAAGATACCGGAGCTCCCTGCTGGTTTTAGAGAATAAATTAGGGGCACCCTGGCAGTCAGAAATGCACTTGAGGTTCATTAGCGGCTTTGATGATTATATGTTTAGCCTGTTTTATGTTATGGACTTTCTGTATAAATCCCCTTGCATTGATCCTATATTTGTTTGCAGCCTTACTGAATAAAAGTGCAATACAAACCTGCCTGGACAGCCTGCCCCCCTTGCAATACACAGTATATATATCTTCGGTATTTATGTCTGAACAGTGTTCTATTGAGAACATTTTCTATTGCCTACAACAACCCATCACTCCTAACTGTGATTCTTTCAGTGCAGTTATAAATGAAACAAGGACTCTTGACTCGTTGCTGTGTGCAACAAGAAATGTTCCGGCTTGCACATATTGCATACAAAAGTCAATGCGGAGAGCAATGAACAACATGATGAAGGAGGACAAGGTCCTCCGTAGGGAACCAAAATCATGTCCTTGCCTGTAAACAATTTTGAAGCTAGTTACATCCCTGTTTGCAATTTAATACAAAAAAAAATCCAAGTTTTTTTTTTTCCCCCATCCAGTTCTAAAAATACTTTTATAGAATTCAGGCAGATTTGCTTCCTATAACCCAGTCCTGTCCCCATGGTACCATGGGATGAGACCTAAACAATCAAGGGAGATCCCATTAATATATTAAAGCATCAAGAAAAAGGACAGAAGAAAAAAGAACAACAAAAGAACAAAAATGCTAAGAACTGATGAATATAGGCAGAAGGCAATTTTCTGTGTAGTATGAGAAATCCCATTGCAGCAGGTAGCGGAAAAATGTCAGACAGAGTTGAGCAAGTACTTTTGACACATTTCTAAACAGAGATCAAGCAGACTGTTTTCAAAGCTAGTTACTTTTTGTTCTTTTTACTGGCATTTTTTGTTATTTTCCAATGATCAAACAGGGGCTGCAGAAAATAGGATGATGGGGTAACAACTGTGGCAAAAACAGCTTGAACTTAAAAGCCTCAGGAGTAATGTATTCTACTGATAATAGCAAACACACAAAACATATGGTAAATGAAAACAAGAAAAATTGAATATTGAGATATAGCAATGGCCCTAACTAAAGGTCTTATAATGCGTGCACCAATTTTGCTGTTATTTTGCAGAAAACACATTTAGGATTTGGCTTTCCTTCATCACTGGACACAAGCTGAGCCCTTTTTCTTTTAAAGCTAACCTCTAGCTACTCCAATACATGCTTATATTTCTTATACTCAGTTATATCATCTTCAGTTTTCCTATTGACAGTCAATGCGGGGCAGCAAGGGAATGCCTGTTCAGCTCTATTATTTAGTTAATAGTATGCTATTTAAAAAAAAAAAATATAGAAGAAGAATACTTCTCTAGGTTCTTATTTTTATGGCAATCATTTTGTTACATTTCAAGATTTAAGCATGTTGTGTAAAATCAGTGAAGGGATTTGTTTTTGTTTTTGTCTTACAGCAGCGTCAAAAGTGAGATTTTTCTCAAGGGTTCAATGATTGGTTGAGAGTGGGGATAAGGAGACAAGGGAGTTGATTTACTAAATTCTCCCTACCCCTTCTTTTTTTCTGCTGATTATTTCCTTTGGATTTACCAAAACCATATAATATGAGGTCAAACCTTTAGGAGTTTCAATGTATATGCAATCAGGCAGGCCCTTGCACTACATGGTTGTGGTAAAACTGAAGACAAAATTCAGCAGTAAATCTGATAGTGTGTATGGGGATTAACACCTATGCTGACTAACCTGCATAAGAAACATGTATTCTATTTTCAGCCTGCTCTGGTCTGGTTACATGATACAGGTCCCCTATGTCAGCCAGCGGTGGCTGCAGGGGAGAGGAGGAGGTACTGACAACAGATGGGACATAGGAGCCTCGCAATGATGTCATTGCCATTGTCTAGTGCTTTTTCCTCTTCCCTGCAGCCACCCCTAACTGACACAAGAGATCACATGGCTGGTCTGAAGCAGGATGAAAATAGACAAGTATATACACTTTTCTTACACAAGTTAGTTAGCATAGATGTTAGGGGTGAGAAGCATTTTTAAGATTAGTTATGCATAGCCTGGAATTCCACTTTTAATTTACTAAAAGCAAACACACTGTGCACTTTGCAAGTGCAGTTGCACTCACTTTCCCCAGATCTTAGTGAATGTGGTAAAGCTCTGCTGATTTCCATCATCCAAAATGCTGTTTTTGTTTTCCTTGCACCTGAATGATTATTCTTTACAAAGTGAAGCTTCACCACCTTCACTAAGCTCTGGGAAAAATGAGTGCGAATTGCACAGTTTGTTTGCCTTTAGTAAATCAGCCCTATGTTTAGTGGTATATAATAATCATATACCAGTACATTTCTAATTCAAAATAAGGGAAAATTACCCCCACACTTTCATGTGTGCCATTATATGGGAAAGAGATTAAAAATACTGTGTATTGGTCTCAATAGTCCTTAATTCCAATGGAATACCTAGTTGCAGCCATGATGGAATGTCCTCCCTACCCCTCCACTCGCCTACCTTTTCTTTCCCCCTTTCTTCTCTATATACTCCTCCTTCATAGAAACATAGAAGAGTGATGGCACAAAAAAGACCATGTTGTCCATTGAGTCTGCCCCATTTTTCAACTTTTTCATATTTATACAACTTTTTAAAATGTTTTTTATAACTATTTTATTGGACCGTTATGTGGAACTGTATCAAATGCTTTGCTGAAATCAGGATAGGGTATTGTCACAGCACCAGCATGTTCAAAAACTCTGGTCTCTGGTCAAATGACACAAGGATTAATCAGTGACCTACACAAATGAATCAGTGACCTAGCTACACTTCAGTAATATTTTCATACCTGTATGCTATGCAACGATCTTAACATAGCTCTTCAATGGCTGCATTGACTTCATGAACATCGCATGACGTCAATGTATCTTCAATACATCTAAGGTCATAGCTGAATATCTCTGTTATATGTGTATAGACCAAAGGATTTACCCTATATTGTTTATCTCTGTACTGTAAAACTTTCCTAATAAATATATAATCTTAAAAAAAAAAAAAAAAACTGTTCCTAGCTGACAGAGTTCACTATCGTAACCATTATCCATAATCAAAGACTCCTGTCCCAGACCACATACTATAATTCTACCAGGAGTTAAGGAGTCTTGTATTGCCTCCCCTGTTCTCAGGTCCCATAACCACCTCTTGTGCTATTATAATAGTAGCTCTGCTATAGTTCTTAATGAATTATCTCATAAACTGTATAAAAATATATCCTTTCCCATCTTTTTTTTTTTTTTTTTTCATAAAGCAATTGATTGATCTTAGAAACTGCATAATTGCACATTTGAAATCCTGAAAAGGGATGACTTGCACCTAGTTCAACAGTCAAGTTAGGTGGAAGATACTGCCTGTAAATAACACACACAATGTTTATTTCTGACCAATTTGTTTGCAGCTGCTGTGCAACACATATGTAATAAACAATTGGCCCTTGCCTCCACCTATAACTGCCCTTCGCAGCAAGTAGTATATGGAAGGGCAACGCATGTCAAACAAAACCAAAGAAAATTCTCAGCTTAACTCACCCAGCCAGTCTGCAACCAACCAAATTATCCTGTCTAATAGTTTGTATTAAAAACAGGGGTTTAGTTTTCACACATTTGCAAATACATGTGTGAGCATCAGAGCCACTTAACAGCACCCCATTATTATCTGCAGTCTTAATTCTGTAAATTTATGAGAGCCTTTATAGAAGAAGCACATGCATAATAATGGATAGATAGAGGGCAGGGGAGCATGGAGGGAGCCCACCCCTCTTTAAAGGTACAGCGGCACGCTGGACACCCAGCACATAGCACAATGGCAGAAAAGGTGTTCAGTGTGTCACCTCACCAATATTACACCAACTGGCCACTGCCCCCACATATAAATGGCCAACACAGCAAGGGGCACATGAAAAGCTGATGCAAATGTGTGCATAACACATTTGGATGATGGTTCACAACATACTTCATTTGACTCATATGTAAAATTAGGGGTCTGTTTATTTCTGGTGAGAGCAAAACATATATTTATGGACTGCTTTGGACATTGGGATCTTTAAGAAAAGCGCTGGTCCTGTTTTATATATTTTCATCGGCCATGGGGGGCTTAGTTTTCCAGCTGCTAGGACTGTTTTGACTTTTTCCTGTGTGCTAATATAATGTTTATAACAATTTATTTTCATGTTGTCACTGCTGAGTACTTATCATTGGAAAGGGTGCAGCTCTGATGCCTTTTATTTACAGAAAACTACCTTAACGATATATAGAATGCAAATTTCACAATATTCTGCACCCAAATGCTGCAAATAATTATTTAATATTGTTGCATTTGCCATGTGATCTATTAATATTTTATTATGCTGTAATTTAAATACAAACTCAGACAAACTGGCAGTATTACCCTGTTTAATTGGTAAACTGCAGTATATTCATGTACCGTATATACTCGAGTATAAGCCGAGATTTTCAGCCTCTTTTTTGAGGCTGAAAGTGCCCCCCTCGGCTTATACTCGAGTCATCGCCGTCTGACTGCTCGATCAGCGTATCGAGCAGACAGACGGCGGACATACTACAATTTGAAAGCCGCGCCTCCGCCTCCACCTCCGCCTGTGATAGGCGGAACACTGAATTTCCCAGCAGCCTGTGTTCCGCCTATCACGGACATCGTCTCATCCTCGTCCGTAGTACGAGGATGAGACGATGTCCGTGATAGGCGGAACACAGGCTGCTGGGAAATTCAGTGTTCCGCCTATCACAGGCGGAGGCGGAGGCGCGGCTTTCGAATTGTAGTATGGCCGCCGAGGCGCCGACGAAGAGCGGCGATCCTGGCAAGGCACCGGACGGGACGGAGGCAAGGCACGGCACGGGACGGGACGGAGGCAAGGCACGACACGGGACGGAGGCAAGGAGGCAAGGCACGGCACGGGACGGAGGCAAGGAGGCAAGGCACGGGACGGAGGCTCGGGACACAGGTAGGCTGGACACACACACACACACACACACACACACACACACACACACACACACACACACACACACACACACGGATGGATGGATGGAGACACACACACACAGGGATGGATGGATGGATGGAGACACACACACACACACACAGGGATGGATGGATGGAGACACACACACACAGGGATGGATGGATGGATGGAGACACACACACACAGGGATGGATGGATGGAGACACACACACACAGGGATGGATGGATGGATGGACACACACACACACAGGGATGGATGGATGGATGGACACACACACACACAGGGATGGATGGATGGATGGACACACACACACACAGGGATGGACGGACACACAGGGATGGACGGACACACAGGGACGGACACACACACAGGGATGGACGGACACACAGGGACGGACACACACACAGGGATGGACAGGCATGTCTCACCCTCGGCTTATACACGAGTCAATAAGTTTGCCAGTTTTTTTGGGGGTAAATTGGGGGCCTCGGCTTATATTCGGGTCGGCCTATACTCGAGTATATACGGTACTCTTTTGTTGAAAAATCTCTATAATAGCATAGATAGGCTAAAGTAAACAGGATATGAACAAATTATTACATTTATACTTAACTAACCTAGTCTAAACTTGTGTGACACCATGGGGGTTATTTACTAAAGGCAAATCCACTTTGCACTGAAAGTGCACTTGGAAGTGCAGTCTTTGTAGAACCTAGGGGGACATGCAAGGAAAATAAAAAAAAGCATTTTAGCTTTCACATGATTGGATGATAAAATCAGCAGAGCTTCCACTCATTTCAGATCTACCCCTTAGATTTAGAGTGACTGCACTTCCAAGCGCACTTGCAGTGCAAAGTGGATTTGCCTTTCGTAAATAACCCTCCACGTGTGCTCCATTGCAGAGAATATCATTGATTCCCAAAAAGACATATCATTAAAAATACTGTATGAGTTCCTTAAACACATTATGTGAAAAAAATGAATCAGAAGACATTATAAAACTTTTTTTTTTTTTTCACAGTTTTATGTAAAAATGATACTTTTAAAATATGTTAGGGTTATATTGTAAATAACATGGGAAAAAAAGACATAGGTGTATTTTCCTATGTGTGCAGTAGGTGGCACTAGAAAAGTTGCGAACCTTTTCAATATGCCTACGCACAGCGCTGGCAAACCCCTGGTGTTTAAGGCAGCTGTGTTAAATTTCAAGAACACTTGCGTCAATCTCTTTCAGAAAATATGGCATGTGCACAGCATAGTTCCATCGTGTTAAGATTTCGTGGCTGAGGCTGCCGCACTAAACAATTGTAAAACAGTAATTGTAATGTTCAGAAACAGAAGAAAAATACTTATGAAGTCCCATTTAAATAGTGTCGTGCTGAGAGCTATGTCTGCATGTAAACACTTTATATACTGCACGCCAATAATTATTGCTGTAACAATAGATTTCTTCTTTCTAGCATCAAATAGGTTAACAGGAGCCTTCCCCCCCTCCCTGGCACTAATTCACAGCGACCGTTGTACACACATTATTTCCATCCTGTCTTTTAGCTTGCACTCCATTAAACCGTTCTGTTAGTAGAGTTCAACACCAGCCATCAGCAGGGAGAGATTGGAAAAGTGGGGAGGGGATGAGATGGGAGAAAGCATTAGCCAGAAATGCCCTTTAAATATTCAGCAAACATCCATTAGACAGGTCAGGCACTCAGAAAACAACTCTGGAGGTGGTGTGCCCACAGCTAGTGGACTGGGGCGTTATGTAGATAATCAGCTGGAATTATACATGTAGGGAAAGCGGTGCTGCAGGAAGATGTACCACAATGAAAGAGATCTCTGTCTAGGAACAAACAACATGCTTGAAATGGCACATTGCGTCCTGGGGAACGCGCTCATTAATACTTACATCTGTGCATTGATTTTACAATTTATCAAATTGTTTACCCATCAATCCATCACCTTAACTATAGATCTTCCCAGTTCTATATAATCAATCTTTCCATTACGTGTATTAAAGAAATGAGTGAACCATTTCATTCTGAGTGCATAGGATTCTTTCTGCAAAATGATAAGTAATAGCATTTTTAAAAATCATACAGGATCTGCCAAAACTGTTTATTTGGGAGATATGAGCCTGATCACTTCCTTTATATCAGATCCCAATCTAAAATATACTGTGGAAGATAGTTGAAGACTATTTAGTGCTTAGTATGCTTATGTTTGTCTTCCCTATTTTCTCACCCCTCCGTAACTTTTTTTCTGGATACAGTGACATCATCACTGGGTCTCTGTGCTTCCCTACATAATGCAGGCAGGTCATGGCTGGTGGGAGGGGGATGACGAAGTGTGGTAAATAGCTTATTGGTTTCCTCTGAGAAGCTCTCAGTCCTGATGCAAGTAGTGGGCAGGGTTTTGGGAGGAGTTATGCAAATATCATAACACCTTCATGGCCGACTGTCAGTTTAAATGAGTGGGCAATTCTAGATTAGACTATATTTGCACACAGAAATATTATGTGTGTAGCGCTGGCTCCTGACGAGCATGCGCTATATGAAAAAAAAAAATATATATATATATATATATATGAAATAAAAGTTAATTTTCCTGAAACCATAGTTGGGTTTTGGGGCTAATTTTACTAAATTTATGGTTTCAGTACCAGTCTGGCTGGGTTGCACTGGGTTCTCCTTGACCACAGGTGTCGCTGTCACTGCCGGCAAGTTTGAGGATGCAGTCTATCTGGGTGTATTGAATGCCATGTTTCTTTCAGAACCAGCCCAGTGGGAGTATTCTCCTGCTTTGCATTCTGTGAGGTGGTATTTAAGGTACTGAGATCACGTGGGCTTGGGGTTCTGTTTGGGAGATCATTTTTCTGTCTGTTTGGTTCTGGTCCTCCTGACCAGCTCCTGTGGCCCTCCTGGCCTGGGGTGCGGAACCATGCATTTCCAAGTCTCGCGGCTGGCTAGCCCGAGGCGACGCAACTGGAGGGACAGGCCTGAATGGATATCGGGTCCTATTGTTTCAAAGGTGGTCCGGTGCCATCTTATTTAAGGGAGTGGCCCAGCAACTGGAGAAGCATCCAGGGAAGGACTCTTCAGGAGAAGGCCGTGCGCAAGGCTGGCTTCTCTGAAGGAGTCTGGAGGCTCAGTTGAAGGACACTTCATGGATCTACACTCATACGGTATCGCCGGACTGGCTGAGAGATACTGGTACCGTATGATAGCTCTTTAAGTTTGTCTATGTCCCTCAGTTACATTCACCTCTGTGGCAGAGACTTTTCTCAAGTATTCTACACCTAAGTCTGTGACAGAGATTTTACTTAACATCCCGCTGGCTGCTAGGCCTAGTGAGAGGAGGTCTATCCGCGGGTTGTGAAATCCATCTGTGGAACAGTTATTCTCTGGATTTCTTCTATAAGAGACTTGTCATTTTTGCAGTCCAAAGTACCTGAACTTAATCCTAACCGTCTACCAGAAATTAAGAGACTGTGTAAATACTTTAAATAAATAACCCAAAAGAAGATTCAGTGTCAGTTTCCACATTTCTTTGGGCCATCTACCACAGGAAACCCTAGACGGAGAAGAAGTCAAGAAGGTAACGGTAAGCAGGGGTCAGTTCTACATGTGCAAATACCACCACTCTGCTATTGTGATAGTGAATCAATATACTGTATATATATATATATATATATAAATAAAATGATTGCCAAAATATATAATGGGCTTGCTGCTAATCACCGAAATGTGTTCCCACACCAAATAGAACCGAATAACCAAAACGCATAGCGCTGCCCCGACAAAAACTAACATATGTGAATAGTAGTGGAAATCCCCTATGGGAATGTGAATCACCAGAACGCTGTATCCAACTTAGGCCTCATGCAAACAGGTCATTTATTTAACCACTTGCCTACTGGGCACTTTTACCCCCTTCCTGCCCAGACCCATTTTCAGGTTTCAGCGCTGTCACACTTTGAATGACAATTGCGCGGTCATGCAACACTGTACTCATATGAAATTTGTATCATTTTTTTCACACATATAGAGCTTTCTTTTGGTGGTATTTAATCACCACTGTTTTTTTTTTTTCTAAACAAAATTAAAAAATATTTTTTTTTCATAGTTTTTTCATAATTTTTCTCCTTCACTAATGTTCCCTGATGAGTCTGCACTGATGGGCACTGATGAACATTGATGATGGGGCACTGATGAGATAACAATGATGGGGGGTACTGATGGGCACTATTGAAGCTGCACTGATTGGGGCCACAAATACACCCCTCACATTTATGTAAATATTTTATTAGATCTTTTTATGTGACAACACTGAAGAAATTACACTTTGTTACAATGTAAAGTAGTGAGAGTACAGCTTGTATAACAGTGTAAATTTGCTGTCCCCTCAAAATAAGCCAACACACAGCTATTAATGTCTAAACCACTGGTAACAAAAGTGAGTACATCCCTAAGTGAAAATATAATATCAAAATTAGGCCAGATTAGCCATTTTCCCTCCCCAATGTCATGTGACTCGTTAGTGTTACAAGGTCTCAGGTGTGAATGGGAAAAGGTGTGTTAAATTTGGTGTTATTGCTCTCACTCTCTCATACTGGTCACTGGAAGTTCAACATGGCACCCTTTGGCAAAGGACTTTCTGAGGATCTGAAAAAAATTAATTTTGCTCTACATAAAGATAGCATAGGCTAGAAGAAGTTTGCCAAAACCCTGAAATTGAGCTGCACCATGGTGGCCAAGACCATACAGCATTTTAACAGGACAGGTTCCACTCAGAACAGGCCTCGCCATGGTTGACCAGCAAAGTTGAGTGCACTTGCTCAGCCTCATATCCAGAGGTTGTCTTTGGGAAATAGATGTATGAGTGCTGCCAGCATTGCTGCAGAGGTTGAAGGGTAGGGGGGTCAGCCTGCCCATGCTCAGACCATATGCCGCACACTACATCAAATTGGTCTGCATGGCTGTCATCCCAGAAGGAAGCCTCTTCTAAAGATGATGCACAAGAAAGCCCGCAAACAGTTTGCTGAAGACAAGCAGACTAAGGACATGGATTACTGGAACATGTCCTGTGGTCTGATGAGACCAAGATAAAACGTATTTGGTTCTGATGGTGTCAAGTGTGTGGTGGCAACCAGGTGAGGAGTACAAAGACAAATGTGTCTTGCCTACAATAAAAGCATGGTGGTGGGAGTGTCATGAACTGGTGCTGCATGAGTGCTGCCGCCACTGGGGAGCTACAGTTTATTTAGGGAACCATGAATGTCAACATTTACTGTGACATACTATGATGACAAACTGAAGCCAAGCATTATCCCCTCCCTTTGTAATCTGGGCTGCATGGTAGTATTTCAACATGATAACAACCACAAACACATCTCTAAGATGACCACTACCTTGCTAAAGAATCTGAAGGTAAAGGTGATGGACTGGCCAAGCATGTCTCCAGACCTAAACTCTATTGAGCATCTGTGGGGCATCCTCAAATGGAAGGTAGAGGAGCGCAAGGTCTCTAACATCCACCAGCTCCATGATGAGTGGAAGAGGACTCCAGTGCCAACCTGTGAAGCTCTGGTGAACTCTATGCCTAAGAGGGTTAAGGCAGTGCTGGAAAATAATGGTGGCCACACAAAATATTGACACTTTGGGCCCAATTTGGACATTTTCACTTAGGGGTGTACTCACTTTGTTGCCAGCAGTTTAGACATTAATGACTGTGTGTTGTGTTATTTTGAGGGGACAGTAAATTTACACTGTTATACAAGCTGTAAACTCACTACTTTACATTGTAGCAAAGTGTAATTTCTTCAGTGTTGTCACATGAAAAGATATAATAGACTATTTACAAAAATGCGAGGGCTGTACTCACTTTTTGAGATACTGTACAAAGTACAACACTTTTTAAAATGTTGTTCTCATAGAAATAGTCTGGAAATTAGTTTGTATGTACAGGATTTTTTTTTTTTACTTTTAATTTGGGGAGCTATCAAAAGACAGTGGAGGTTATTGGCCCTGGAGCATTGTTTTTAGATATAAAGGTCAACATCAAAGTGGGAAAGGTGTGTATTTTTAGGTGATTTTTTATGGTTACTTTATGGCGTACCTACTGTATCTAGAGAAACATCTAGATCCATAACAGAAGCCTTTTCATAGAGTATATTTAAAAGAACAGTTTCAGTAATGACCGACACAGCAAAGGTCGGCTAAATCATTATAACTGTCTCTAGTCTTGTTATCCAGATACCCTTGCCAGGTAGCTCAACCAGGTTCTGTACTCCCCGGGTCCTCTGTGCTGCAGTGGAGCAATGCAGCCTGGTTTAGTAACTGTCAAAACCTGGGACTGGGCAGTGAAATAAACAAAGTAACCTGCTCCCAAGTCCTGAATTGGTCACCCTCATGGAGAATTGAAGGCTAACGCCAACAGGGCATCCTATGGCACAAATCTAAAGGAAAAGACTGGCTGCATTCCAGAGAAATTCCAAATGCTGGTAACGTTATTCACTGGGACAACATGATCAGAAAGTCCCCATCTGGGACTAGGGTTGCCCACTATCAGTAACTTAATGGACAGTTTGTAAAGTGATTTTTACATCTGTCCGTGAATCGTGAATGGCCGTTATGGAAATACAAACTGCATGTCTGTAATCGACATTCAAGGACAGACTGTCAATGAATCTATTGACGGTTGGCAACCTTGTCTGGGACCTCTTCCTCTGCTAACATTTCATATGCAAGGCTGGGTTTAATTGTAGAGGACCTCTATGATAAGGAAGTCCTCTAGGTACCCAATTCTCCTCTCCCCCAGTCTGAGTGCTGCGGTAAAGATGATTACAGTTGGCTGATAATAAGAATGATTTAGGTATTTTTCTAGCTGTGTGTTAAATTACATTTACTGATTTCTTAATTAATCCATTACTGGACTAATTGGTGCAGTTAATATTTTTTATTCATTAATTTGTTATTGAAAGAAAATAAAAAGAGAAAATAAATTCCATAAGGAATAAATAAAAAGGAAACATTTTATGCTCAAATCCTGTATTAAATATAAACATTTCAGTAATACTTCATAATCTTAGGCTTACAGACCTTGCTACATCTCACAAAAGCATATTAGGAGAAAAACAAAATACTGAGAAGAGAAAAAAAAAGAGAAAGGAAATAAAAAGGTTGCCTTTAATATCTGCGTGGAGTTCAGGTTTATTTAAAAAATGAAGCATACAGTACATGGTTTGGATCACCTTCTCTGTCTGTTTAATAGTTTGACACATTAAGCTAGGAAGGAAGAGACAGACCTTAATTATAAACACCTTTTATATTTGTTTTATATCCAAGATTAAAAGAACATCTGAGGAATTAAGTTCTAAGCCTAGGAAATGCCTTTGGCTTGTCTCCTCCCAATAATCTGGTTACAGGAGATTAGTAACTCAAACTAAAAAAAAAAAAAAAAATATATATACACAAAGAGCTCAGATAGTCACTGAGCCTGGATTAATTAGGGCTGTCTTTCAGATTTAAAAGGAATGAAAAAGAGCAGAGGCTATAACAGAACTAATCCTGATCGTAACGAGGGATCCCAAAGAAATTGAGATACAATCCACATTATAACATCACTAATATCACATATACTACTGTAGTTTTCCACCTTCTTACATCTCTAACCTCATTTGATCACATTTCTTAATGGATACAGTTTTACTTTACCATAATCCTAGTTTACATTAGGAACCAGTACCGGTATTAAAGGAAGCACAAGGCAATATTTCCTCTAATCCCAAAATCCCAATCAAGTGATACCAGGCTCAGTTCACAAGGGTTTCACCTCATGTTTATATGCTTTGTAAACCTAAAGAATATATTTTATTTAGATGATAACTTTCTGTGCTCTCTGCTTCTGCTGGCTCGTATTAGTCACATGGTTTCTATTTCTGTCTGTGGGCTAAAAACACTTCCGCCCATGTTATGAAAACGAGAGGGGGAGGGGTTCTGTAGATCTAGAGTAACTGTGATGAGTCACTAGAATGCTATTTGAGCGTTCCTAGTACTGGTTTCCATCTGGATCACATTGTAGAATTTAATTTAAAAGAAAATACACTTAAGCAGCCAACACCATTAGGACTAGTAAATTTAAAAATATGAAATCTGTTGCTCTTGGATTTGGCTTATTTGCTTTAAAGGGGTTGTAAACCTCTAACCTGAAAAATTAACAAAGCATATTCCTCTATAGTGTGTAGTTGCCCCAATACAAAGCACTATGTGTCATTTCTGTCTGCTGTCTCTTCCCTCTTACCTATGGTAGTGTGTAGAGAGGGGTGTGTATATTCCCTTCCACTCTGGTTTCAGGTTTCACTGAGCTCTGTGCTCTAGCTGTGCAGTGTGGGACATCAGATCTAAGCCCCCTGCCTGTTAGAGCTGAGAAATAGCCTCTGAGCTATGTTTTAGGAGGCTGTAGAGAAGACTATAGATAGACAGGTGCAAGGTATGTAGGAGGATTTGTTTCACCTCTGTGTATCACCTGAGGCTAGTTACATCACTGGGTATACAGGTGCATCTCACAAAATCAGAATATCGTCAAAAAGTTAATTTATTTCGGTAATTCAATTTAAAAAGTGAAACTCATATATTTTATATAGATGCTTTACACACAAAGTGATATATTTCAAGCATTTATTTCTTTTAATTTTGATGATTATGGATTCCAGCTAGTGAAAGACCCAAAATTCAGTATCTCAAAAAATTTGAATATTACATAAGACCATTTAAAAAAAAAGGATTTTTAATACAGATATGTCCATGTACAGTATAGTATGCACTCAATACTTGGTCGGGGCTCCTTTTGCATGAATTACTGCAACAATGTGGCGTGGCACAGAGGCGAGTAACCTATGGCACTGCTGAGGTGTTATGGAAGCCCAGGTTGCTTTGATAGCGGCCTCCGGCTCATCTGCATTGTTGGGTCTGGTGTCTCTCATCCTCCTTTTAACAATACCCCACAGATTCTCTATGGTGTTTAGGTCAGACGAGATGGCTGGCTAATCAAGTACAGGGATACAATGATCATTAAACAAGGCATTGGTACTTTTGACAGTTTGGGCAGTTGCCAAGTCCTGCTGGAAAATTAAATCAGCATCTCCATAAAGCTGGTCAGCAGAGAGAAGCATGGAGTGTTCTAGAATGTCCTGGTAGAGGACTGCGCTGACTTTGGACTTGATAAAACACAGTGGACAAACACCAGCAGATGACATGGCTCCCTAAATCTTTACTAACTGTGGAAAATGTTGCATTTCATTTGGCAATCAAGGTCCCAGAGTCTGAAGGAACAGTGGAGAGGCACAGAATCCAAGTTGCATGAGGTCCAGTGATGACGTTTCCACAGTCAGTGATGATTTGTGGGTTTTCGGGTTTTCACTAGCTGTAAGCCATAATCATCAAAACTAAAAGAAAGAAATGCTTGAAATATACCACTCTGTGTGTAATGAATCTATATAAAATATATGAATTTCACTTTTTTAATTGAATTACTGAAATAAATTAACTTTTTGATGATTTTCAAATTTTTTTGAGATGCATCTGTAAGTAAGGGTTTAACATTTGGAAATAATAGGATTTACCTCAAATTATCAATGAAAATACCTTATTTCTTGCAACAGTTTGCACAGTATTTTAATACTTGCGGTGGTAAAATATGTGTGTAAAAGTAAGTTCACAAAGACTATCAGATACCATGGTATTGCTCCTTAAAATATAACTAACTCTTGTATATAAAAATTGTGAGGTTCTATGACTTGATTTGTAAATAGAGCAGAACATGGAGCTATTTCAGAAAAGGTATTGATTATTAACAGAGGTATAAAATAGCAATTACCTACTTCATATGAAAAAATTTAGATTTCTTGCATATACTATATGCCGCACCACTGCACTGCAAACATGTGCAGTTCACACAATGGCAGGGCAGTTGTGGTGTGGTCCTATACACTTAAATGAGTCGCATTTGGCAGCGATACCATGTGGTGAATGCAACATGCCTCTTAATTTATGCTGCAGCATTTGTACAACCCTGTCCAGCTGCATGCTCTTCTTTAGGTGGGCGGTCAGATTGCGGTAAAACTGTGGCTGTTTTTACTGCCCCCTCGGCTATCCCTGTGAACAAGCCTTTGGAAACACTAATACTTTTGGAAAATGTCAGACCAAGTCAAAGCTAATATTAGTTGTTATTCTGGACACACAAGCCCTGCTAGCTCCCACCAGGTTATATTTATATTGTCAAGTATTATAATTGAATTTGAATTTAATGCTCTTTAAAATAAAACTGTCATTCTCATCATGTACTCCTACAGTCAGGAATTTTGGCACATATTAAATATGGAGCTAAAATACAATACCAAAGATCATTTTTCACCAACCCATTCAAATATTCAAGTCCATTTTACCCTACAACGTTTGTTGTATTGATGTGAATGGTCCTCAGCTTCATTCCTTACAACCGCATCTGTATAAGCAAACCCTAACAAAAGCATGTTTTTCAAGCTACATTTTTAGGAATCAATGGAAAGATAGGATATATATATATATATATATATATATATATATATATATATATATATATATATATATATATATATATATATATGTAAGCAATCCATCAAAGAATGCCATCTTGTATACAATTAATTCTTAAATGATAAACAATGTAAAGGTGCAGCACTCCGTAACAACAAGTCAGTGATTAACTTTCATTGATCTACTGCTATTTTCACTATGGACATTAATATGTGATTATTATGGTTGAAACACATTTGCAATTTTCTAACATTCAACCCTTTGAGAAATCATGAAGTCAATGATGTATTATGCTTAATATGTCTTTAATAACAAGCGCAATATATCTGTGTCAGGAATGGATGATGCATTTCTTTTGGTGCTTTATACTACACTGAGCAAAATTATAAATGCAACACTTTTGTGTTTGCCCCTATTTATCATGAGCTGAACTTAAAGATCTATGACTTTTTCTATGTACACAAAAGGCCTATTTCTTTCAAATATTGTTCACAAATCTGTCTAAATCTGTGATAGTGAGCACTTCTTCTTTGCCGAGATAATCCATCTACCTCACAGGTGTGGCATATCAAGATGCTGATTAGACAGCATGATTATTGCACAGGTGTGCCTTAGGCTGGCCACAATAAAAGGCCATTCTAAAATGTGCAGTTTTACTGTATGGGGGGGGGGGGGGGGGGGGTCAGGGGGGTCCGAAAACCAGCCAGACCACCATTTTCCCCAAGCAGTGCAGCACATCTTCTTCGCATAGAGTTGATCAAGTTGTTGACTTTGGCCTGTGGATTGTTGGTCCATTCCTCCTCAATGGCTGTGCGTAGTTGCTGGATATTGGCCTCAAATATGCTTAATGGGTGACATGTCCGGTGAGTATGCTGGCCATGCAAGAACTGGGATGTTTTTAGCTTCCAGGAATTGTGGAAAAATCCTTGTAACATGGGGCTGTGCATTATCATGCTGCAACATGAGGGGATGGTTGTGGATGAATGGCACAACAATGGGTCTCAAGATCTTGTCACGGTATCTCTATGCATTCAAAATGCTATCAATAAGATGCACCTGTGTTTGTTGTCCATAGCATACGCCTGCCCATACCAAAACCCCATCATAACCATGGGCCACTCGATCCACAACATTGACATCAGAAAACCGCTCACCCACACGGCACCATACACGCTGTCTGCCATCTGCCCTGTACAGTGAAACCCATGATTCATTCATGAAGAGAACACCTCTCCAAAGTGCCGGAAGTCATCAAATGTGAGCATTTTCCCACTCAAGTCGCTTATGACAACGAACTGCAGTCAGGTCGAGACCCTGATAAGGATGATGAGAATGCAGATGAGCTTCCCTGAGACGGTTTCTGACAGTTTGTGCAGAAATTCTTTGGTTATGTAAACCGATTGTTGCAGCAGCAATTTTGGAGGTAAAGATGCTGGATGTGTAGGTCCTTGGCTGGTGTGGTTACACGTGGTCTGTGGCTGTGAAGACGGTTGGATGTACTGTCAAATTCTCTGAAATGCCTTTGGAGATGGCTTATGGTAGAGAAATGAACATTCAATTCAAGGGCAACAGCACTGGTGGACATTCCTGTTGTCAGCATGCCAATTCCATGCTCCCTCAAAACTTGCAACATCTGTGGCATTGTGCTATGTGATAAAACTGCACAGCCTTTTTATAGTGGCCAGCCTAAGGAACACCTTATGCTGTCTAATAAGCATCTTGCCACACCTGTGAGGTGGATGGATTATCTTGGCAAAGGAGAAGTGCTCACTAACACAGATCTTTAAGTTCAGCTCATGATAAATTGGGGCAAGCACAAACATGTTATGTTTATAATTTTGCTCAGTGTATTTACGTCTATACTTTTCAAAGAGTTATGTAGATCTGTGTCATTTAAGTCTTCAAAGTACATCATATCAAAATCTGACTATTCTCACAACACATCATGCTTTTTTCTTATAGAGTGCCAAATATAAGTTGCATTGAGCCATTGGGAAAATAGAACCCATGCAATTACAATTATAAGAATATTTTTTTTACATTTTTTGTTAAAGCATTTGTTAACCCCCCCCCCCAAAAAAAACAAATAGATTTCCTGGTACCTTAAAGCAGATTAAACAGCACAGTGCTTGTGCTGTGTAATCTGCCCCCTCTAAACTATAAAAAAAAAACTGAATCTGGCACTTCCTGTATACCCTCTCTGCGCTGACCACGAAAATTAGGGCTGCTCCACCGTGATCATCACGGTCTGATTGCGCCCCTCCGTCATACGCTGCTGACCCCTCTGCTCTCCTCTCTCACCCCTCACCTCCTCCTTCCTGCATGTCAGCTAGTTTCTGTGTCTCCATTTTGCCCCACCCCCGCCGCTTCTAGTAAAATTTTAAATGTTTTATGCTCACTGCCAGAAACTTTTTCATGTTCTGGCAGAACACACTGCATTAGTCTTTTAGAAAAACAAGTGCTGTAAATACCGTTTTAGCGCTGTCTTCAGGCCAGTCATGTGACTCTCGGCCAGTTTCCAGGGCTACTGCAGGAGAGGCTGAATGGCCATGTGATCTCCCCGGCTGATGTCAGAGGGAGATCATGGCCCCTCCTGTAGTATCCAATTATTGGAGTTGTACAGTAGCCAAGAGTCATGTGACCGGCCTGAAGACAGATCTAAATAAGTACTTACAACACTAACTTTTCTAAAATACTAATGCAGTGTGTTCTCTAATAGAGAGTGTGGCAGTGTTTGAGTTATATGGGTTAACACAGTGGCCATCAACCTTGTCCTCAGCGCTCACTAACAGGCCAATTTTGCAAGATAACTGAAAGACATCACAGGTGATATCATTTACTGCTCAGCGATTGCAGTATTCTAGTCTGCATCTCCCCAAGGTAATACATAAAACATGGCCTGTTAGTGGGCCCTGAAGACAGGGTTGATGACCACTGGGTTAACAAACCCTTTAATTGTGAATCACTAATATACAAAGGCCCCTTTCCATTGTGATCAGCAGGAGATGTGTTGATCCCCTGCTGATCAAAGCAGAGTGGGCTGACTACAGGTCCATGTCTGTTCAGTTTATGCAGTGTGGACAGAACCTGCTTTGCTCTATGGGTGGTCGGAAGTAAACAAACTCCACTGTTTGTTTACAACCAGACTACCTCTGATCTGATCAGCCTACATGGAGGAGAACGAATCCCAACTCTGTTTGTGTATAGTAGCCAGGGTTGTATTGGAGGTAGGCGGATGTAAGTGGACACAAGCCTGTTTGCACCCGCCAGTCCAAATGGGCAAAAGGAACGTCCGCTTGAAAAACCGAAAGGCAGACCTGATCAGGACAGTCACGTGATATTGGCCTTAGTTGTACTTGTGAAACATCTATCAGTAAATACATGTGGTTAACATTAAACCTAATTGAATGTTGAGTTTAAATAAGATAAATACATTCCAGATGCAGGGCATGCAAATTCAGCAAAGTCGCGTAGTGGATAGCACTTCTGCCTAGCAGCACCAGGGTCACCAGGGATTCAAATCCCAACCATGGCACCATCTGCCTGGAATTTTCATTTTCTCCCTGTGCTTATGTGGGCTTCCTCCCACACTCCAAAGACATGCTGCTAGGTTAATTGGCTCCTGCAGGGCTTTTTTTCAGGGGGAACTTGGTGAAACTAGGTTCCACCACCTCTGGCTGGGGGGGGGGGGGGGGGGTGGCTGCTCACCACAATCACTTGTAAGCACAGAAGTTTTTTTTTGTTTGTTTACAAGTGACAGCTCTGCACTCTGTGTGTAGCCCCCCTGAACGCTGTACTCTGAATGTAATGCGATCTTGGTATTTAATGCCCCTCTAGGACCCTCCTAATATTCATGACATTTGACGAACCATACCCACTATTTGATGTGATTTGGAGGGTATGTGTTGGTGGAGGGGTTTTGGGGGGTCATGGTTGAGTTCCAGCAACTATTGTTTGAAAAAAAAAGCCCTGTGTGCATGTATGAATGTGAATTAGGGCTCTTAGACTGTAAGTTACTTAAGGGCAGGGACTGATGAGACTGCACAATATACACAAACTGCCCACTTTATTAGGTGCACCTGTTCAATTGCATGGTAACACAAATTGCTAATTAGCCAATCACATGGCCCAGATTCAATGCATTTAGGCTTCTAGATGTGGGGAAGATGACTTGTTGAAGTTCAAATCACGCATCAGAATGGGGGAGAAAGGATATTTAAATGACTTTGAACGTGGCATGGTTGCTGGTGTCAGACGAGCTGGTCTGAGTATTTTAAAAACTGCTGATCTACTGGGACTTTCACACACAAAATCTCTAGGGTTTACAGAGAATGGTCCGAAAAATAGAAATTATCCAGTGAGCGGCAGTTGTGTGGACAAAAATGCCTTGTTGATGTCAGAAGTAAAAGGAGAATGGGCAGACAAGTTTGAGATGATAGAAAGACAACAGTAACTCAAATAACCACTTGTTACAACCAAGGTATGCAGAATACCATCACTGAATGCACAACACATCAAACCTTGAAGTACATGGGCTACAGCAGATAAAGACCACATTGGGTACCACTCCTGTCAGCTAAGAACAGGAAACTGAGGCTGCAATTCACACAGGCTCACCAAAATTAGATAATAGAAGATTGGAAAAAAGTTGCCTGGTCTGATGAGTTTCGATTTCAGCTGCGACATTCAGATGGTAGGGTCAGAATTTGGTGTAAACAACATGAAAACATGTATCTGTCCAGCCTTGAGCCTTGTATCAATGGTTTAAGCTGGTGGTGGGTGTGTAATGGTGTGGGGGTATTTTCTTGGCAGACTTTGGGCCCCTTAGTACGAATTGAGCATTGTTTAAACGCCACGGCCTTCCTGAGTATTGTTGCTGACATGTTCATCCCTTTATGACTACAGTGTACCTCTCTTCTGATGGCCACTTCCAACAGAATAATGCATCACGTCACAAAGCTCAAATAATCTCACCAATGGTTTCTTGAACATGATAACGAGTTTCTCTGTACTCCACAGTCACCAGATCTCAATCCAATAGAGCCCCTTTGGGATGTGGTGGAACGGGAGATTTGCATCATGGATGTGTAGCCGACAAATCTGCAGCAACTGTGTGATGCTGTCATGTCAATATGGTCCAAAATCTCTGAGGAATGTTTCAACACCTTGTTGGATCCATGCCATGAAGAATTAAGGCAGTTCTGAAGGCAAAAGGGGCTCCAACCCACTACTAGCAAGGTGTACCTAATAAAGTGGCCGATGAGTGTATATGTAAAGTGTTGCATAAAATAGTTAGTGTTATTTACATGCTAATAATAAATATAATGAAGGTGTATTCTTTAAAAGCCAGCCACAGCTAGCATACAAAAGCCTGCCCTTTGCCATCAACTGCAGAGTAGGACACTTACTTTCTGTGTGGAAGAAGTGGTTTTCTTTCAGAGGTCTGACCCACCCCCTACTGAGTGAGCGAGGAGCATGAGCTTTGATGATTATAGAGCTATAGGAAGCCATGTAAGCAGTGACGGCCCGCCGTGCATTGAGGCGCACGGGTACAACCCCCCCATCCCTGCCGCCATCTCCCTATCCATGCGCCCGGGCCCTTTCAGGATGCCATATGCAGTTCCACAGTGCCACTATTGCTGTGAGACCCGTGGGGGGTGGGGGGAGGCCAGTGACACCAGTGCAGAGGACTTACACGAGGACCCCGAAGAGCAGTGCTCGTATGCTGAGCTCCTCCAGCAGTGCCCACATTAGTGATCAACGGGGGGAACGTTCCACTGACAGATCGATCTCACTCAGTGGTCACAGGTCCTCCAATGACAGATGGATCCCAGTATTGGGGCAGCTCTCTACTACTAGATCACCGGGGGACCCTCCACTGGCGGATCGATCCCGATCAGATCCTCACCCTAGAAGTGCATAGTGCATTTGATGGGCACAGTGGCTGCGTTTGAGGGGCATGTTGGCTGCGTTTGATGGGCCTGGTGGCTGCATTTGATGGGCACAGTGGCTGTGTTTGATGGGCACAGTGGATGTGTTTGATGGACACAGTGGCTGCTTTTGATGGGCACAGTGGCTGCATTTGATGGCACAGTGGCTGTGTTTGATGAGCACAGTGGCTGACTTTGATGGGCACAGTGGCTGCGTTTGATGGCACAGTGGCGGCAATTGATGGGCACAGTGGCTGCATTTGATGGTACAGTGGCTGTGTTTGATGGGCACAGTGGCTGCATTTGATGGCACAGTGGTGGCAATTGATGGGCACAGTGGCTGCGTTTGATGGTACAGTGGCTGCGTTTGATGGGCACAGTAGCTGTGTTTGAGGGTAAAATGGCTGCGTTTGATGGTACAGTGGCTGCGTTTGATGGTACAGATGCTGCGCTTGATGGACACAGTATCTTTGTTTGATGGGCACAGTGGCTGCGATTAATGGTACAGTGAGGCTGCAATTGATGGGGTTTTTCTTCAGAATTTTTCAGTTTGCGCCCCCCCCCCCCCCCCCCCAAAAAAAAAAATTGAGCACCAGCTGCCACTGCATGTAAGACCTCAGCAATGAGACCACTTATTCCATAAAGAGAGCTACTGGCATGGGGCATTTTGTACACAGACAGTGGCTGTATTAGAAATAAATCAAATTGTAAAGCATTGAACAACTTTTGCCTTGATGCACATGGTATTTAGCTGATTTAAATAGAAGGTTCCTTTGGGCTTTAAACCAGGGCTCTGTGAGTTATGCCAAAAAACTCTGAAAAGCCTACAGCAAGCAATTGAATTCTTCTTTCCATACCCTGGATACATAATAGTATGATAATTAGTTAGGAAGTAGTTAGTAGTTATTGGTTGCTGAGCTTTGCATTGTAACTGGAACTCTGAGAATGTAAACTGTTGACTGTCGTGGACAACATATCTCTTTTTTCCCTATTTGTCCTCCAGACTAGCGCAAGCACAAAAATGTACATACCATTTATTTGGGTATCTTTGTACTTCACATACTGTATTCTTATTTATCTGCCTCTAAAATATAGCTTTCCAATTCACACTTGGCATTTCTTTTCCTATTTTCTGAAATCTAGATTTATTTTTTATTTACTTATTTCTAATATTTATATATATCGTTTACAATTTAAATAGTACTTTACATACTGTACCTTCACATTAGTCTCTGCCTTTAAAAAGCTTACAATCTAAGGTCCATATCTCACAAGCATAAATACCAAGGCCAAGCTTTAAGCATTTAAACTACATAAATCATATATTTAATGTACATATAGAGCTGAGCAGCAGGTCACCCATGTGAATAATTAATATGGATATCTATTTTTCAATTGCTCTGTTGTTACATATTTAGGAAATACTAGTATGTTTAACACCATTTCTATGAACTATATTTGATCTGTTTTGCACAACGTTAGCGGTTTACTATACTAATGGAAGTGCCCAATCTATGGAGACAGTTTTGGACCTTACGGAAATCAGATTTATCAGGTGTATTGGTCGATATCAGCACCATGGTCCATTTACTAAATACAAAGGCATTAATTAAAGTTATATGAAATACAATCTGTTTTTAATAAAATCCACACAATTGCTCAGAAGGTAGATCATTTCTGTTCTTTTCACTGATTATTAAAGTGAACGGATGAAGCATATGGTGAAACATCTGTGTACACACAGCAATCCTATTCAGGCAGGCTCACCTTCATAAGATGCTTTAAATCCCAAGTTACTTCCAGAAGAATCCGTCCTGAAGAGAAGCCACATCTGGTGATTGGAGCTCACTATGAGATCGGGAACACTGGCTCCTGTCAGACTGTTATAGAACACGTAAAAGGCAATTAAGATTTGAAGCAATGACTAAAGTAAACCCCTATCTATTAATTACTAATACATGAGTGAGAGTTTGGCTGTGTGCATGCAAAAGGCTCTGCTCAGAACATTTTGGATGGTTTGTTTTCTGTCTTCCATCCATGTGCTATATTTTTTAGATATCATTTTGACGGGTGTTCTGTTATGTTCTTAGTGCGGAATAATTCATCTGACACCTAAAACTGTCATTTTCAGCTTGTGGTAGCAATTGATGAATCACCTAATAGTGTGTTGTATATCTTTTGGTTCTGGGGGATGTATGAAATCAAACCTGTTTATTAACTTGACCCTAGTCAAAGCATGGCATACATGTTTAAGGTTTTTTTTTTTTTTTAAGCACCTCAGCAGCTTTATAACATGAAGCTCCTCTCCTACCCTCTCTCTTCCCTAATGGTCAATGAGGCTGCCGCCCAGTGCCAATTGGGAGGTGAAGGGGGCAGAGCATTACTCTGGTTACAACTACCATTATGCAGCATTACTAGAGTATTTTGGAAATAGGAGTTTTTTTTTGCTAAGCATTTTATAAAATCATTTTATCATAGTGGTAGGAGAGAAAGAGAGAAGAAAAGAGAAATAGAAACAATGAGCATTTACTAGAGCAGTCTACCTATTTACCTACGTTCCTTAGTAAGATGCAACCTACATTAGGAAGTCACATAATACTACCTTATATCTGGTCTATTAGCTTTGTATATGAACAAATCTTGTGTATCAATCAGTCCTGCACTTTGTTTACTACTTCATAACATTTACTAAAGGATCTGTGACAGTAAAATTCAACTTGCTTCAAGAATTACTAGTATGTTAAGTATATATGTAAATGTCACCAGACCTACAGATCATTTATAAATGAGATTTCAGGCAAAACTTTTTTTAGTTAGAGTGGGAAAGGGTTAAAACCCCTTCAGGTTTTTATTGCAGTCTGTGTCCCCTTTGGAGAATTTTTTTCTTCCTTCAGGTGACCTCTGGAAATATGGGGAAAACATTCATCTCCCAAGTAGAGACACAAAGAATAAAATGTTCTCAGTAGCATTGGAAAGTATTATAACCAGTTGCTGTCTTTGTCTTGTTTGGGATATTACCCCTTACTTACTTTGAACCAGAAAGATATCCCTTGTTCAATAGCAAGAGGAATCTTGCAGTGTTCTGATCAAACGAAAAGGAGAAGTCCAGCCTGAGCTCATTTGGCTGAGTTTCTCCTATGGGTCACAGGAGTGCAATTTGTTTTGCACTCCTGTGACCCATTTTCAGCGGTCTGAAGTCCACTCTCTGCTAATGTCACCAGGATCAGTCGAGGCAGCGCATCATCCCGACTTCAAAGTCTGTATCCGCCAGGTGCCTGGACTGATAGGTGTCTCAGTCTCCCAGTGAGCTGCTGATATGGCTGCTCCCCATACCTCCACAGCTCAGTGCTTCAAGAAGTGGGGGCGAGCAGAGCAGGAGAGATGCTGACTGCAGGCAGCAGCTCTCCACTCGGGGGGGGGGCTGAGAGAATGAGACATCGGTGGTGTTTAATGGCTCGGTTCTCAGTGAAGAGGTGGCAGAGGACATATGCATCGGTCTGATGCTGCATCTACCTGGGCAAGTATAAATATGGGACAAAAAAATCCCATACTTCTCTTTTAAGAGCTCAAGCCTATTAGGGAAAGTTATTTCTCACCTTTGGAGATTCTGCTGCTGGTGATGTGTCACAATCAGCAGAATTGCCTGTCTACATGGCCCATAATAACAACGTGGAACAAGAATTTGAAATTTGGGCAGAAGTTGATTTTCTGTCTTTCTTTCATGGTACCTGCTCTTGAACAAAGTTCCACGTTTAAATCTGTAAATGGCTTTCAGGTTTGCTTTGAGAAAGAAGTAGTAATCAGATTCAAAATGTTATTCTCCAGCTGTCATTTTCCTGTGCAGGCTTAAAACTGATTTGTGGATGAAACCTAACTTAACATAAACAAGGGTGACTATACTTCAACAAAGAACAAAGTCCAACTTTCTATTAGGGACAGTCCTGAAAAGCAAGAGTTTGTATCCCCATAAGTATATTGATGCGGGACATCATAGGCATTTATGCAAAAGAACAGCTAACCAGCACGAAAACCACAAGTTAGCTGCGCTTTGCCCAAAGAGCAGTGGCACCGCACTGGGGCAGTGTGAAGCTGCCCTAACTCCTGAAAAGCAACTAAATTTACCATTTAAATACATCATAACACATAACATACATAACACAGCTTGGTTAGGAACATAAACCCAGAATACTGACAGGATAATAAGGAGCAGTAGATCACTAATGAGAACACCACTATGCTCAGTTAGCCTCTTGTAAGTGTATATAGACTGTACCAGATTTTGAGTCTTAGTGCCTGCCCACCTTCTCCTAGTGTGAGTGCCTCTGTGCAATACAGGACTACAAGATGTTTTATTTTTATATTTGCCCGAAGCTCAGCTTTAAGCAATACTCACAGTGTGACAGGTGGAAAGTATGCCTTAGGCACAAGTAAAACAAAATAGTTAAAACTTGGAATAGAAAGTAATTTATGTTTCTAATTAGTCCCAGTCATTTTTAAGGACTGAATACATAGATGTACATAGGACTCACATAGATAAATCAATAGCAGTTTTACAAGTGGAAATCCAAGCTTATTTCAACATCCCATACAATAAGCCTTTTTTCAAAATATATAATTATAATGAAAATGAATGCACTTACACATAAAGTACAGACTTCTGGTCTTCAACATTTCCACCATCTCCTACTGTAAGAGTATCATACCCTCTTTCCAGTTCAAACTCTTCAAACGTTAGCTTAATCACCTATCAAAAGATAAGAAAGGATAAGTACACTGGCTGGTTGTTGCATTGTCTCTGTGATGGAGGAAACCACTAAACTTTAGAAATAGACTTAATTCAACAACAATTTAGTTGAACATATATATATAGAAGGCATTCTAAAATCCAGGTGCAAGGTCTAAGTAATACCACAACTTGAACTGAGCAAATAAGAATAAAGTGCTTGATAAAGTCAAAAATGTATGGCCTAATACAATTTGTAAAATTATTCATTTGAATACTTAACTGAGAGTCAGGATGAAGCACTATGCATATTATGCTGGTTCTTCTATTGGCCAGTACCATATAGAGAAGTTCAGATGGCGCCTTTTTTTTTAACATGGACCCAGTCAGTATGAATATATTTTTTTATTAGGAAAGAAATCTAAATCTATCTATTGATAGGATTAATTTACTTCTACCATGCACTCCTATTTACCCAGAAAAATAACACAAATTGTAATATTTCATTTACATAGTACACACAGTCCTGGATACAGCATCCAAGACCTGAATATTTTTGCATTGTGTATAGAAATTTCTCATCACACCTGCTTTTTGTTGTGCTCAGACTTCACCTGAAAAAGTTCTATTCTGGAAAAAAAAAGTGTTTTGTCTTGCTTTGTTACACTGTAAATTAGGAAAAATTCATCAAGAATTAGAGTAAAGCGTTTCAATTATAAAGGACAGATAAAATAAACACCAAGGAGGACACCTAATAATTTACAGTCAATGTTCCCTAGCTGAACCACTGTTGTAAAGTTTGCAGCTCGATGCATATAAGAACGCACTTCTAGGTTTTTGTTACAGATATTTAAAACAAAAACTTACAGATGATGCTTACAGGAGAATATAAAATAAAGTACTCTTCCCTGATCATAGACTCATTACAAATGTATACGCTCTCAGCACCTATAGGAAACTGAAGGCCAAGTGTCCGGTTATGTTTCTGGGAGAACTGCTGCCATCCTTCATATTCACCCCAAAGTCAAGCATTGCTATTAATAATCAGTTCACAAAATGTTCTAAATGTTTCTACACCACTACAGAACATGTTGATGCAGTAGACTTTAATGGACCATTTATGACACCAAAGCTTATTCTTCTTGGTTGTTACAGTACTGTAGAAAGCTATACCTGTACTAAATGCTAATAGGGAACTGTCACAAATAAATTACAGGGGGTTTCATATGTATATTAGGTGTATTTCAATTAACATAAGTGTTATGATCTCAGAGCCAGGTATTTGTCACATTTTCTTTGTTATTAATTGAAAGTTTGAATAGTAAAGGCAACTATAAGATTAGACATCAAACAAATCCACAGAGCGTTCTCAAATGCTTATTACTGGTCCCTTGTCTGGACCAAATTAACATCTTCTTAGAACACATTTTTCTCTACTCAGCATAAGTCACCTCTCAACACCAGTTCTTCTGGAAATGGAGAAAAGGTGGTACATAGTCTACCCTATCTTAAAAAAAAAAAACTAAATTGTATCTCATTGTTATTACAAAAATGTGGATGCTAATACAAAACGGAAAGTTATTTTTTTCTGTTAACACAGTAACAGTAAACAAATCGTTCAGGCATCTCTAGACCAGTTTTCACTAAGAATAACCATTCTGCAATAATAAAGTTATCAACATGATTTAATTTTAGGTGACACTTATAATGAAGAGTATTTACCCCTTGGCATCCTCCTTAGTTCCATTATTTATTTCTACAAAAGTGCAAGAGATTATTCAATTTACATAACTAACATATTCCAAAGTACTTGGATTATGAACAACCAGTGCATTTTACAATCTCAAGTGTACCCAATCTTTTATGTACCTATTCATTTACAACCTCTAATACACCTCCAACCAGCCTAATATTGTTTTTGAAATTTAAACTTGAACCAAACTCCAACTAAATAAAAGAGGAATATACATTCTTAATTTAATCTTTGTGTGCTGTGTGTGTTTCTTCCATATCTGTTCAGTAAGCCACCATGAAGCTTTGCCTCTATGCAGGAGCTTCCTGAAATAAAGACCAGTCAATGCTGCTCTCTCTAATTGTTCTCACTGACTGGTCTTATATCCACCCCTCCTGTTGTATTCTGCAGGCAACCTGTAGTGGATGGGCCGGCAGGATCCCACCCACAGCTCTGATCTTTACACAGGCTATGTGTAGCACAGTAATGATGTCACCACTATATTTACAAATTGAAAAACTGGGTTTGCAATTGCAAAGGCATTTGATGCATTCAATGTGGATTTATATATTTTGTGGCCGATACAGAATATATTTATTTTTTTAGTCCAATTTTAACTTCATGGTCTTTTTCTGAAATAACATATTTAAAATCCATTCAAAATTGCTATTCAAAATACACGTTACATTTTCTTTTCTTGTGCAAACAAAATATATAGAATCAGATTTCCATGAATTTAAAAACTATGCAAAAATATAGTAGGAAAGTAGCACAGTGTATATAGTGCTCTCAAGCTGGCCACATATTGTAATTCTTGCCATCAGCTGTCAGCAGAGTTTCTCTCATACTGTGCTGTTTTAATCTAAAGGACTCCATGTAGTATAAACTTTTCTCATTCCATCCTTCAAGTAGTGACCCCCTCACCTCATACCTCCCTAGTGTGAAAATCTCCACTAGTTTGTTTGCTGCTGAGTCATCTTTCACAATGCCCTTTTCTTCATTTCTCACATCCAAGCTCCGTTTAAATTTTACTTCTTCACCTAAGAAGCAATTCTTGAATGTGCTTTTCGTCTCGCTAAAAACATAACTCCTTCTAAACAGTTTTCTCCCAGCTGTCTAACTCCAATGTATTTTAGATGCTTCACCTGTATTCCTTTTCATATATACCAGCCTTCAGATAACAGCCCCCTCACCCTTCCTCTGCCTATTTCTACAGCACTTTATCTGCTCCCTTAGAATTCAATTTAAAATCCTTGTTCCAATGTATAAAGCCTGGTGCTGTAAAGTAATTGGCTCTCTACAAAAATAAAAACATGATGGAAAGTTCTCTTCTAGTCTAACTTTCCTTGAGTGGTTTATTTTCAAAGAAAGAGGTAACATTCTATAGCATGTAAGTGACCCTGCCCTCATAAAGTGAAATATAAACTGTGTGCTATTGCATACATAATCAGGTATTATTAAGCCAAATACCATATATATCTTTCTAGATATTACACATACTTGATAAGAAGTAATTTCACAACCCTAAGCATGGTTAAGCCATTACACTAACTAGATTTTCAGATAATAGAATTTAATTAGAGCCAAACTTCAGCCAATGTTTTTATTCTGGATAATGAGTAGGCATTAGTGCATTTGTTGGATTTTCATTAACATCTATCCTTTTTTGTATACAATTTCCCCCACGTATTCTTCCAATGTGGCACCATAGAAAAAATATCGTAAAGCAAAGTTCTTGTACAAAATGTATTATCTTTATAATATTTCATCCTAATCTGTAGGTTACACACTCCTGATCCTAAATTTATATTGAAATGGGAGACAGATCTGCATATCACATTCACCCAGGCCCAAAATATTGGCTACTTCTTTTCACATTGTCAAATACATGCCAGGAGAATGGAAATAAGACCCATGATGGTACAAAACCTCATAACTAATACATCAAATATATCCTCAGGTATCTTCTCTCTGTTGGCAATATCAAGAGACTGAGGGCATGCTTCTAAACATTGTATGGGACTGCAATAGACTACAGAACTTCCAGTCTGCACTTCAAACCTCCATTAAAACATTTTGTGGATAAACCTGCAGTTTACTTATTCCATGATACTCTATTATCAATTTCCTTTTTAAAACATCTTTTGAACCTGATGTGAATCTGAAAAGTACTTTCAAATTTGGATGCCTTCATTCTTCTATAAGAACTCTCTACTTCAAGGGTGCACCTTCTGCTAGGAACTTCATGCTGTTCTGGCTTGGGGCATGATACTGGGGCAGTGCACACCACCAGAGAACAAAGATCACTACATTTCCTTAGACTCACACCTCTCTTTACAGCGCCCTTTTTTCTTTTTCTCTTTTAAAGCAAGATGTGTGTACCTAAAAGTGAAGTGATGTTATTATTACTTTAAATATCCAATAACATACAATTGAAATTTTAAAAAAACACTGTATGTTTGCTAGCACATTGGTTGGTTGGCTGAAGTTGGATGAAGTTGGATTAAGTGAACACAGATTCAACCCATTTGCTAAGCTCAAGCAATGTTCACTTTGCTAAATAGCCTCTACAATTCATTAATTACAGAAGGTATTGGTAGTTCAAATGTTTTTTGGAATTTCAAAGTTTTTGTGAAAGTTATTGATTCTGATAATTTTTCTATTTCTGGAGCTGCTGTGGGTAAGATTCTACTAATTTGTACCATGTTTAAACAAAAGTGAAATAAGATAACAAATATATTTTGTGTATATATTTTGTGAATTTAAGCACATTTTTAGTTGAAATTTTCACACCTTCCCCAGCCTGGCAATGGCCATTTAGAAGAAAGCAAGGGTAGCACTTTTCTTTAAGGTGACATATGTACCCCTTTAAACCACATTGTGCAAGTTTTTTGCCCTTTTATGATTGTATATTTATTATTTTTACCTTTCATAGCAACCTAACTTTTTGTAATAAACTCTTATAAACAGATAAAATACCCGGCAAAATGTTACAAATAAATATAAGCTATGTTTTCCATACCTTGCATTGATGATAGACAACACATCCTGTGGGAGCTTTATTTAGTTGGAATGAAAGGCTCTATAAATTGAAATGTTGTATCTAGGCACAGTTGGCCTAAGTTAATTATTTAAGCAGCTCTAACCACTGTTCTAAAAGGAAATCATTGTTTTTGGATCTGTGTTGAAGATGACCATACATGCATACCTTCTATTTTAAGAAGGCAATACTGTAGCTGTCTTGAAAGGATGCCACAAGGTGGTATGTGAGTTATTATATTTATTTTTACTTAAAGTTTACACATTTTTTTCATAAATGTGTTCTATATAAATAAAACCTTTAGTTTACAAATACATCATTTAATATAGTGTGCTCTGATGACACTGCAGCCATGGAGAATTAAAGAGTTTTCTGAAGAGAGAGCAAAGCAGAAGCTGTTTATTTTCCAATAGTCTCTCTCAAATAGAAGTTTGTATGGAAACTGTGCTTCATTTTACAGCACTACAGTGGAGGGTCTGTTGTTTTTTTTCCCCTTTTTGTATCACCATGAGCTATTTTCATATGAAATGCTGTGACCTTAATGGTGTTTTTTTTTTTTTTTTTATATACCACCAACCTTCTCTTTTACCTACTTTTAAACTTTTGCTAACACACACTCCCCTGGTTCTAAAGTGAAACTGCCATGGTCTTCTCCACTCCTTACAGCATGTCTAGCAAAATTCTCTTCAGTTTAAGGGCAAACACCCAGGATATCCAGACAGAATATACTGCATCATTCAAGTCTTAAGTCAATGGAGATTAATTTGCAGAGGCATTGCCAGCAGTAAAAAGTATTTAGTATTTAATTGGACAGCCCGTAAACAGCAGAGACATTCAAAGTAGCACTACATAGACAAGTAAGTAGCTTGAGGGTTAGAGCTCTGTTGCTTAGGGTGTGTGTGTGTGTGTGGGGGGGGGGGGGTCTGGTACCAAACGGCAAATTAAATGTTGACTTGTCCTATCCTGTTCTTAAAAAAAACACTAAGGGAGCAAAATCTCACAGAGTCTTAGGTTTCCTGCTCTTTCAGGTGATTGTATCAGGTGGCTGTCAATTAATTTGTATAAGCATGCATATGAATTTGGTAAACACAAGGTAAGTGATACTAATTATTTTTTATCAGGTTCTTTAAGGCACAGGAGAAAGACACATGCTTCAGTTCCAATTTGGCTTATGGATACCAGAGGCAGATGGCAAACACCATCTCAATAACCCGCTTTTTGGGACAGTGCCTAGTGATTCAGAAGCACACAGGATGTAGGCTTACTTGATACATGCTGTTGTAATCACATTGGCTTTTGAGATGCAATTTGCCAGAGTTCCACACTAAAGACAAAGCCTTTTTCTGATACAAATTGTTCTCAGCTAGGTAACAACATTTCACTATAATTTGATGCTTCACATAATTTCAGCCACCATATTGTCTTACCAGTTATTCTTATTATTTTCAGTGGCACAAAGATAGAATGGTCACTGAGAATAGCAATCGAACAACTGTACAACCTTGGCATGAGGAGAATGGTAGACACATAAGCCCCAGTGCATAAGAGTTATTCAGTAATTTTTCCTAATAACCAGACTATCTAGACCTATGACCAAATTTAAACCCTTGAAAGTACTCCTTGTAGATGCACATTAGTTCTCATTGAAGGCTATGGGAACATATTCAAACCAACAGACCTCCGAAAATTTGAGTTAATGTAAAAAAAAAATCTGTACTTTGTGCATGTGCATCTGCTCATGATTATGTACTGCTTGGTGGAAAGGGGTGGGGGGGGGGGGGGTAAATTAACCTGTTGCTTTACCTGCATGGACAAAAAAACATAGGTTCACTTTATACAGTTAAGCAGCATCCATCTGACTGCCATTATCAGTAGGTTCACCTTAACCATTAAGATTCCATGTTTCCTAATATAGTTATGCAATATTACTTCTAATTTTAGTGCTGGTAAATATAGGTTTTTATTTCTAAAAGAGAAAACATGTTATTATCTTAATGCAGCCCAACCATTTCATTATACAGCATAGCAAGACATATCCCTCAAGTCATCTTCCAGGAAAAAAGCTTTTCAAATATGATCACTTTATTCACAACATATATCTTGTTTTACATTTAATTGGACACTGGCTTAAATCAAATTGCAATTAGAATTTAGTTTAATTGCATAATGTTGGCAAATGGAAGC
This sequence comes from Lithobates pipiens, assembly GCF_037356315.1. Taxonomy (NCBI): domain Eukaryota; kingdom Metazoa; phylum Chordata; class Amphibia; order Anura; family Ranidae; genus Lithobates; species Lithobates pipiens. The sequence goes on along the minus strand of NW_027507748.1, from coordinate 355,023,399 downwards.
TAAGAGATTGTTTTTCTTGGTGGTGATTGAATCTGCTTCCATCAAGTTCTGAAGACGAATGCTAATACCGTAGATGAAATAGGAATAATTTAGTGTTATGGGTGTGCACTAAAACTCTCTGGCAAACACCCATCCCTAAAGAAATGTCTGCGATTTCCCAATTAGATATACTACGCTATTATACAAAACTAATTTTAAAGGCAAAGAACAGAATATTTTTAGTATTTGCAATGCTCACTTTTAAATACTGCTTTCATATTTTTAAATAATTGCTTTAAAATGTTAAAAAGGATAAACTAATACAGCCACCTGCAATTTATAAAATTAAAATTTGGGGTTTAGATATGCTTTAAAAACTGCTTTGAGAATTTCAGCCATATAAAAAGTTACACTGTTAGAGCATACAGTAATGCACAACTACCATGTAGCATTCCAATGAACAGCAAACACTGCATGTGAAACTAATAGTACTAAATCTGAAGCAAGTTGATTAAATACCTTTTTGTATTTTTATGAATTCTGTATTCAGTAGTGGGCTGTACTCAGCCTAACTGTACCTCAACAGTAGTGTCCCCCTAAGGGGACAGGGTGTGCTAGAGAGATACTATATGTTCTGGGTTAAGGGTTTTGATAGCCTAGCCAATTAGTAAACCTGGGGAGCCTGCTGGGGAAGCTATGAAATTCTGAGGAAATTCCTGTTCTATGCCTTCACTCTATGAGGATGTAATCCTAATTGGTCTTCCTTAGGCATCAGGCCTAGACACATGAAAAGATGCAGTGATTTCCCTACTGGGAGGAACCCCTGAAGGTGTTTGTCTGCAGGAAGTCTATAAGACCTAGGGGAAGCAAGCTGTGACAGTCCCTTTGCACATAAAGATGTGGAGAGCTATGGTTAAGTGAGAAGTTCAATACAGGAACGTTTCCTTGCTGTCCTTTCGTGAAAGTGTAGAGGCAAATACCACTTGAACCTTAGTTACTAGGGACCCCAGGCTCTGAAGTAATCTAATCAGCACAGTCTGTGATCTGAAGATAACATCCAGAAGCTCTGAGACATCTAGAAGAGATTGAGGCCTTGTTGATGTATGTGATCTATTATGTAGTAGGATATCCTGATCTATACCTCACCTGCTTCCCATATTGCCCTGTGCAATAAACCTCTTTCCTGTTTAAAATGGTCATTAGGTGACTGGTGGTCATTTATTCTGAACGTCCAAAGAAAAGAATCACACCTGGGCTGAAAGTGTCTGGAACTTTACTGTAAGTAAATTGACTTACAGCTATTTGTAATGTAGCTGTTTAAAAGCTGTAAATCGATACTAATGCATAATTATTGATGCTTAGTACAATTAGCTAGACGTGCTATTACAAACTAAGCATAGCAACAAGGTGCTGATATGTGTCTGAAAGCCAAACTTTTTATTTTTGGACAGAGTAGGGGAGGGTTAGAATCCCTGTGGGTTTTTATTGCTGTCTGTGACATTGATTTACCCTATCTATATGTCCTAGTGACCACTGTCATTGGGGCTGAAAGTGGAAAAAAAAAATACAAAATGTCCCATTGTCAGAGAAACAGCAATAGAAGAGAAATCTTCACCTGTTCTGAAGAAAACTGTCCAGGAAACTGGGAACTGAGAAAAACTGAGAAACTTACTGTTGTGTCTATGGGACAAGAAATGAGAAGAAAGTTTCCCAATAGGGGGAGAGAGAAAAGAAAACTGAAAGAAAGTTTTATCATTTTCTACTCTATTTCCTACTCCTACCCCCAAAAAAAGCCCTAAAATATGCTCCAAAATGAACTATATATACAATTATTCATATTATGTTGATCTCTTTTATACATTAAAAATGATTGAGAAGTCTATATTAGTCCTTTAAAATGTAGCTTGTATCGGCATATCAGAAGGCATGGGAGTTTAAGTAAAGCAATACAGAATGTAATGACTATGTGTAAGAGTAGTAATCCAAATCTCCAAATCAACAACAACAAACAACAGCACAATAATATTCACATATATCATAGTACTCTAAAAGATTAAAGGCTAAGTCCATGTTTTATACCATGCTTTAGGTTACACCCATATTTAGGATGCAACATGAAGCATGGTCGCATACACTATCCCCAAAACCAAACCACTACAACCCCTTATCGTCACCTAACTTGCAGGGTGCTTCTTCCATCAGAAGCTTGTACTCATGTGGTAGCATGGTTGTGTGTGGCTCTGCCTACACATGTCATCCAGGTGTGGGATCACTCCATGTGAAAAACATGTCCCATCTGCCACTGCAGCAGAGAAACTATGCAGATCATGCCAGTGATTCATCCTCCTTTTCCTTGCTCTGTAGTCCATATAGACCTGAGGCTGGGGTAAAACATTGCAAGAGCCTGTGTATTGCACCTGTGATGCATGGATTTTGGGTGTAATGCTCTGCAGGCTTCATTGCAAAAATTAGTAAATGCATATTAATCATTTGATCAATGTTGCTGCATTTACTAATTTTTGCAAAAGGTAGACCAGGTCTATAATTGAATTTGGTCATTATGACATTTTCCAAAATTAAATTAGCCTGACAAATTTAAGCAAAACAATGCATTTAATTTACTACAGGCAAATAGGTTGTTCATTTTGCAAGGGAATTTGCTCCTGAGCTTAATAATTGTAGCTTCACTTTGAAAGAATACCCAGTCATAATTAGATGATGTAAGTCAGCAGAGCATCACCTCATTCATTAAGCTCTGGGGCAAAATCCCTTTTAAAGTGCACTTTTGCTTTCAATAAATCAACCCCTGTTGTCTTCTAAACTCTTAGGCCGCGTACACACGCGCGGACTGTTCGCCCAACTTTGTCCGTCAAACAGTTTCGGCAAACAGTCCGCTCAAACTTAGCATGGACGGACATGGCCACACACGACGGACGAACAGTTTGCTGAAACCGTGCGCGATGACGTGAACGGCACGTACGACGGGACGAAAAATACGACGTCCTATACACTGCATTATAACTTTCGGCGTGAAAATCCTTTCTGAGCATGCGCGCAACTTTGTTTGACGAACAAGCCTACACACGAGCGGACTGTTCGCTGAAACAAGGTTTCAGCGGACAGTTTTTCGGGAAATTCCGAAAAACCTTGTCCGTCAAACTGTCCGCTGAAACTGTCCGCTGAAAGCCCACACACGAGCGGACTGTCCGCCCAAACACTGTTCAGCGGACAAAGTTGGGCGAACAGTCCGCCCGTGTGTACGCGGCCTTAAATCACATGGTTTCCCTGCTTACTGTATTTCTGGTAGATTTTAAAGGTCAAAGCCTCTTCTTATCTTCCATCCACTCTCCATCTACTATAGTAATAAATAAATAAAAATGCTTTCAATGGTATAGTTATCAGACCAAAGGGAGCAAAAAAGAGAAGTTCATTTATAGAGTTTACATACACTTTAAACATGCAAGTGAAGTTTGCCATATGGTTATTAGGTTGTTCAATGCAATGGGACAGCCCAACTGTCTTACAACTGTAAAAATGTACCCCTAGATTATGAACAGTGATACCAAGCTGATCAATGGACCATGGTGCAGATCAAAATTGCCTGCAAATAAAAAAGTATTCAGGCTTTCTTAGCTAAATATATTGCTGCCCCTTCATGATCTCTCATAACTGTTCTTGACCCAAACAAGACATGGTCATATAACTACAAACATTTGTAACTGTAAATTCTCTGCACAAAATGTTTGTGTCACAAACTAATATGGGGACCCTGTTCTTCTATGCACTGGCTTTCCCCACAGGTGTAATCTAAAAGACAGCTGGTGTTCCACCGGGGACCCCAGGACACTCTTCAGATACTCACAGTGGAGTGGAGAAGGGTTGGTGCCACGTAATGGGGTACTGAAGCAAGGAAGAGGCACAAAGCATTATAAAGCTGGAGACAGGTTTGAAGCTTTGAGTCTGAGTGCAGGAAGTCACAGCAGAGACTTTGGATGTAGCAAAGATTGCAGGTGCAAAGATGACAAGGCTGAGGTTGTGGGTGCTGCTGAGACTGGGGTTGCAGCTGAGAAGCAATGGAGAATGCAGGTGTTTTGTGAAGACTCTAAATAACACTAAGCAGTGGCAGAGGTTGTGAGACTAAAGCAAAGACTGAAGCTGTGGGTGCAGTGGAAGCTTTGGCTTCTGGTTCAGCAATTGGTTAGAGAGCACAGAGAACAGGCTGGAATGCAGTAGAGTTTAAGATGCATGTGCAGCAGTGGCTGAGCTGTAGATTCCACGTAGTCCTGGCTGGTAGGTAGGAAAGGCTTAGGTTCTGGGTGTAATGGTGAAACAGCGATCGCCAAGAAGGGTGATAGCTCAAGAAGAAGACACTATACATGAGGGGTGACTGGACATTCACAATGTGATGCAGTGTGACCCTCCAGGTGTAACCCAGAAGTCCCCGCAACCACTTGAGATCAAGGGTTGCCATGCCATTCCCTACCTCCATATGGGTCTCTCCACTCATTAAGGGTGTGATTTAAAGGGAAGAGATATCATTTTCACACATAAGGTGGAAAGCAAAAACATCTGATGCAAAGGTCAAGAAAAGTTCTCTGGGCTGCAGTTTTTACGATAATATAACTTGCTTCTGACGAACTTTGAATTTAAGATTTGCTGGACTTTGTATTTCTGTCAGGAAGCTGCTGGAGGAGAATCTACTTGGGTAGGGCAAGAAAATTGTATGAGAACCAATGGTTTCAGAAGAGAGGCGTGAAAGGAATTGGGTACCAATACAATGTAGAGCAGACTTACAGAGAACATCTTGAGACCAAGGTTTTTATTGAGAGCCAAATCTCCTGGCTGGCAGTTAGAGACTTCACACTTTTGTATCTGAGGCCAAAGTGCATTGAAAGAGGTCTGCCAAAGAAAACCTTGTTTCTAAGACTTTCTGGCAACATAGTTTTGCCTGGAGGAATGAAATTTTTATGACAGAGGTCAGTGTCAGAATTTGTGCAGGAATAATGGGCTCCAGTTCAGAGGAGGGCTCTCTGTTGAAGGGATCAAAAGCAAAAAGTGCCACTTGATAACCTGACGCTAATAGTTTGTGATCCTGACACTCCAGGTAAACTGGCCATGGCAGCATAAGGTCAATCCAGCGCTAGAGTGTGGAAGGTAATTAACCATATCTGTATGGGTTTTAAATACATAGTTGCTTTTTCTTCAAGTAGGAGAATACATTAGATAAAATTACTATAGCAAGAGAATGTTTCATATTCTTGTCACGCTTTAGCAACCTGACAGCCAGGCCTAATGAACAACTCAAGAAGCATTTTTATAGTTTAGCAGAGTTCATACTCTGATACCAGAGGTTTTGATTAAATATAATCACTCTGCTTTTTAATTATCATCTTCCTTATTATTCAACAGAGTGAACCACCTTTTTATTTATAAACTTGAAGCAGTTTACACAGATGCAAAGCAAAAACCAATGGTTTTATGAAAGATGGAAAAGTGCATGAAAGCGAGTGCATGAAAGAGAGAAAGAGACAGCGAAGGAGTGAGAGAGCAATAAAAGCAGATGGCCAGAAGAAACTATAATCTACTTTATGTAATTTCATCACAATAGCTAACCTTTTCTAGGTGCATCCTCTGTGGTCATACATTGTGCACTCAAGTTGTAAACTTGATGTAATTGCTGTGGTTCTAAAAATGTATTTAATGAATTGAGCCCCAGGGTGTGTGATGCTGCAACCCCTGACTCTTGGGGATATTTTCCTCTCCCCTTCATCTCTGACCCTTGATTCCATCCAGGTGCAACCTTTGGGAGCCATGGTATGTGATGAAAAATACTGCCAACCTTTCTGTGTGCATTATTTACTAATTATAGTTATTTTGATTTAGTTAGGTTATTTGTACTTGAATACTTCTTGGAGAAGCCATTTTGGCAAAATATCTAGACGATATTAGTGCGCTTGGAATAAATTATATTACAAGACATGGTCAAAATTCCTGTTATATACGGTATATGTAATATGTCTATATGTGTATGGTTTTTACATGTTGTACAAATAAAACTTTTGTGTTTTTATATATCACTTTTGTCTGTGGACTCTAAAGCCCCGTACACACGAGAGAACTTATGTCCGACAGACTTCCGAAGGAGTTCCGTCGGAGTTCTGCCGGAGTTCCGACAGAGTTCTGACGGACTTTTCGGCTGAGCGGACTTGGCCACACACAATCACACTAAACTCCGACGGATTTGAACGTGATGACGTACGACTGGATTCGAATAAGGAAGTTCATAGCCAGTAGCCAATAGCTGCCCTAGCGTCGGTTTTAGTCCGTCGGAATAGCATACACATGAGCGAATTTTTCGAAGGGACCGGGTCCGGCGGAGTTCCTTCGGAAAAATTTGAAGCATGTTCCATATTCTAAAGTCCTTCGGACTTTGGCGAGTCAAAAGTCCGTTGCAGCCCACACACGATCGAATAGTCTGACGGAATCAGCCCGTCGGACTTTGGATGTTGAAAAGTCCGCTCGTGTGTACGGGGCTTAATAGTCCATTATAATTAGTAATTATCAGACTATAGCCACTGTAATCCAGCCCAAATCGCATATTACTTACTGTTTAAAGAAACTTTAAAAAACTTGTTTTCAGGGGTTAGGCAGCACCATCGTTTTCTGAGTCCACAGTGGAGTGTATTTCCGCCCTTACATTGAGCACTTCCTGTACTGTTAACCAAGCCTCCTTCTCAATCCAACGTTTCTATGGCAACCCTGCTTCCCTGTTCATAGTTGACTTGTTTTATTTCATAGTATTTACTTGTGCCTATGTCTAATGTTTCCCTTTGTCAGTCTTATCAGCTTCAGCTGATGAGACTGCAGTAATGGCAACGTTTACACTGCATGTCATGTCAAATGGTCACATGGTGTGTAGGAGGAAGCTCTGAATGGTTCTGAAGTCTCCTGGGAGTTCAGTGTTGTGCCGTAGGAAGTCCTGATAACAGATAGATAAGACATAGAGAGTGTGCCATAAATCAGGGGAGATCTGGGCATGCTCAGTGACTTCATTCTAAAGAACAAAAAAGATTACAACAATACTAAGCAAGCAAGGAGTGCTCATTAGGGTTTTTTATGCTGATTTACATGGGACAAAGTTGTAGGGGAGGGTTTACAACCACTTTAAAAATCCCATCCTATTTACTCCGTTTTTATTTTTGTATGTAAAGAATTGTGCAGCCACTTTTTTTCCCCCTTATATTGCTGCTGACTGAATCACTGGCAGCCATAGAACATGCAGTCTAAGGCCGCGTACACACGGGTGGATTGTCTGCCCAACTTAGTCCGCTGAACCGTGTTTCAGCGGACAATCCGCTCGTGTGTGGACTTCAGCGGACTTTTTCAGCGGACAGTCTGACGGACTTTGTCTTTCGGAATTTCCGTAATTTTGTCCGCTGAAACTTGGTTTTGTCCGTCCAAACTTGGTTTCAGCGGACAGTCCGCTCGTGTGTAGGCAAGTTGGACGGACTAAGTATGGCGCATGCTCAGAAAGGATTTATACGGCCGAAGGTTGCATTGCGGTGTATTGGACGTCGTTTTTCTAGTCCCGTCGTACGTGCTGTACACGTCATCGCACAAGTTTTCAGCGGACTGTCTGTTCATCGTGTGTGGTCAAGTCCGTTCATTCAAAATTTGGACGGACTGTCTGTCGGATTGTCTGACGAACTTAGTTGGGCAGACAATCCGCCCGTGTGTACGCGGCCTAAGTTGCCTAGATAAGAGGTCATTTTCTAGTTTAAATAATAATGGGGAAAGGGGAGTTGTTGTCTGGGTTGGGGCACCTGTAGGCACAAAGAGCACCCAGTTAACCCCTCCCAATAAAAGTCAAAAATGTGAAAGTTTTTAGTCTTTTACAGGAAAGAATATGGAAAACATGCAAGCTAGAGAAAAAGGTTTGGCTTGTGTTTTTGATTTGTGATTAGATAAAGTTTACCAAAAGCTCTGCATTGTTTTGCATATGTTAAAATATGGGCTATACTTGGAGGAGCGGCCTTTCATTTATTAATGCAATATACTATATATAATGGAAATAGTAGTAAAATTTGGTAAGGGTATATGACGTTAGAGAAAAGTTTAATTGTGCAGTGCTTCTTTTGGAAATGTTTTGTGAGAAAGGCAAAGTAAAGTGGTGATGCATGCTGGGTAAATTAAACAAAATAAAAAATACCTTGAAAGCAAAAGTGCTTTAGCTTTCCTGGATTTACTCACATGTAACCAATTATGATTTTACAACAAAGCTGTGAAATGAAAGATGCTGCAATTTGCATTTGAGGGACTGGTTAGGAATTAAGCTGGTTTTTCTATAAAAACTTCATCCGATTTTACCGCACTTGAATGATTTATTACAGATCACGTGTGAAATCATACATTTTCAATACCTCCTTTCAGGAAAAATCACACAATTTGTTTACAAAAATAAAACTGAATTTTTAAATATCTCTTAATGGAAATAATTATTAGACAACGCATGATAATACACATCGGTTGTTTGAATGAAGTCACATCCAGTTTTTTTTTTTTTTAATGACCCATGGCTTCATTTGATGGTATTGTTCACAGAATGAAGGCCTCACATTCTACAATACATATGACACACAACTGGTGTAAATAGATTACACATATTTTTGTAATGAGCTTGGCTAGTGTAAAGGTAAACATACATAAACTGAGTTTAAAATCAGTCTAGGGCTTGTGTCATTTTCTGTGAGGGTAGGAAGAGAAGCAATTACAACATACAAACTTCAAAAATCATTATTTTGATTGGCCTGGATGAAATACACTGATTAGTTCTCATATATTTTCTCATAATGTCACAAAGACAAGAAGCTAATACTTTACACATCTTGATTTTGTCATGAACAGGCAGTTGATAGTGTTACTGCAAGCAATAAAGATATTGTATAATAAAGTATGTGGGATGTATCTGAGCACTACAAAGTCAGGAAGTTAGCAGAGTGTATGGCCTAAAAATCAATTACAACTTCAGTATAAAGGTTCTGTTGTTTCTGATTATAAAGAACACCATTTTTATGAAAATATTAATCTAGCCAGAACCTCACATAACTGTTGTCTTGTTGATAGCTGATAAGACTGCAGTAATGGCCAAGTTTACACTGCATGTCAGATGATAATTTATCATAATTTATTGAAGGCTCTGTAAATGTTTCCCTTTTAGCATTGCCAACAATTATTCTCATTACCACACTATAATTCTAGGTTTGTAAACTCTATATTTTGTGCATATCATGCAAGAGTGAACTGCACATTAGCGGGTCTAAGACCCATCAAGCCAAGAACAACTTAAAAGTTACTTGTCTTCCATGTAAAAACGTTAGCTAGGTAGCAGGTGTATTGATGTTTTTTCTTTACTTGAACTGACCAACTACAGATATGCAGCAAAGAACTTTTGACATGCTGTATTTGAACACATGTGCTTTGTTAGAGACTCAAAGTAATATAGAGGATGGGGTCAATATATAGTCATCTCAGCCTGCATTCAGGGACCAGCCCATAGTCCACCCATCTACGGACAGGCTGATTGTGGCCAAGTCATTTCATCAATCGCTAGCAATAATCACTATGTTCTCCTGGCAGGGATGGCTCCCACATCCCCGCCCCTCCCCCTTTCACTGGGAGAACACAATATCTCCATGGGAGCTCATAATTGCAGGAAATAAAATCACATTATCTGTGGCAGTGGTGGCCCATCCATATGAGGCGCACGGGCGTCGCCCCCCTATCCATGCATCTGGCTCCCTTATCTACATACAGGATGCCTGACACATGGATTTCAATCAGGGTTTTTTTTAAGCATGTGATTAGAGCCAGAGGCTCTAATAGGCTTCAAAAAAGGTTGGGCTCGAGACGCAGAGTACTGTGCCCCAAGCCCACCCAGTTGTGTGACAATAGTGCATAAATATTCGCTATTGTCACACTGATTCTCCTCCTGGCCAATTATGAAGTGGGTCATGAGACCTGTTTCCCAATTGGCCGAAAGGAGAAGTGTTCCAAATGGCCTAGGAGAGGGAGGGAGGAGACACTGTGATGCTGATGGAAAGCAAGCGGAAGGCACCGCCTGTCACCCATGCCATAGATGGTGTAAGTGCCGGGCTGGGAACCGTCCGACCCACCAGATGGGGGGCGGGGTTGAGTGTGGTTGTCGGTGACCCAACGGGGGGGTGGCTGTGGGTGCACTGCCGCCCCCCCCAGAAATATACCACCAGCCGCTACTGATCTGTGGCTTGCCCAGCATCCACACACAGGCCAAATGCCGGGCGACAAAAAGCCAGCTGTTTGGCTGGTTTCTGTCAGATGAACATGTTGGAAAACCAGCGGCTGAACGGCTTCCAATCAGCGATTTCAGCCAATGGCTAAGAGCGCTGACCGGAGTGTTCTGTCCCCCTATCAGAACACAATAGCTCAGCAGGGAATGTAGCTGTACTAACATTTGATTGTTAGTACAGTGTCTCCGGTCTGAACTATCAGGGTTTTTTTCGTTCAACACTCTGGGTTGTACAAAAATAGAAACAAAAATAGTAATGCGTACTAGTCTTAAGTCTACAGTTTGTTCTTGGTATAAAAATGTATCTTCAGCAAATGCTTTGGAGAATTATTTAGTTGAAAGGAATACTTTGGAGTCTATTTTGTTAAGTGCAAAAACCCCAAAGAAAAAGCATATTAGTTAGTAAAAAAAAGGCCCAGAGCTACGTTTTTCTGACCATCTTAAAGCTTTGGTTTCAAATTTTCTGACTCTTCATAATATTCTTATTTAAGGAAGTAGCTTCAATTCTACAGTTAGAAGGTTTTTAGAAAAATGGGTGAGGTAGTTGTAGCTGTATTAGTGAACTTGCATACAAAAAGAATTTATGTTACTGCAAATACAAAAAGTATGGCTTACAGTACTCACAATTTTTTATTTATTTTTAAAAGATAATATAATTTCTTATGAACTGTCAAAGTACAATAATCACGTATATGTTACTTACTGTAACAACCAAAAGCAATAGGGACTTCACAACCTAAGGACGCTGCTTGATAACAGGAAATGACACCAGGGTCACAAAAATATTTTTTTCTGCAGTAAAAGCCCTTTTTTGAGGTTACACGTTCAACTCTTGTATGCTATGTTTCATGAGTGTTTTTATTTTTGCATTTATTCTGCATATAGTGTTTGGTAATGTTTTTAGCAATATGGGACACCAGACACTTTGAACTAATGAGAAGATGTATAGAAGTCGCACAATAATAACTGAAAGACACCTCACTTTTAGGCAACCCAGCGAAGCCAGGTACATTCCATTGCTGATTGCTGATTCTTCCTTTCCCCATTGACAGTGTTGTAAACCCATTCTTTCCTCTCTTTTTGCAGTACTAACCTTATTGTTCCCATGTCACCTCTTACATAAATACATTTAAGGCAAAGAAGATAAGGAGATGGAGCAGTCCAGCTACAAGAGCATTCAACTTTTTAGACCAAATACCAAGAACAGACAAGGTTGTCAAAATGTATGCCGTAATGATCTCACATTTTGTTTATGCAGAACAAAACAAGAAACAGATTTATAAAACCTACAAGTAAATTTGAACATATAGTATGTGTATATGTGTGTAAACACAAATAAGAAGAAAGAAAATGTCATTACTTTATTGTATATTATCACTACATCTTATTTTGTGCTATTTGTAGCTGTTAAATAATCAAATCTAAATGTTTCCATCTTACCTTGGATGGATTAAGAGCTGTGATGATCCACACACAGTGTGCATTACTATCATACTGAACTGGATAGTTGGGTGAGGTGATGATCCCAGAAGGCCCACGAAGGTGAGCATCACACATTCTCGCTGTAGGTAAAACCAGAAAAATCATCACATTATGTAAACAGTAATACCAATACACTAGATGAACCACTTTCAGAGCCATCCCTCTTAATTTACAGTGATGTTTATGTGAAAATTTACTACAGAACTGCAGTATTGCTAAACTGAATTACAGGTAATTTCAACTTACTGTACAGTAAAGCTCAGCTTGCTCAACCAAGCGTATCAGCCAGTACTTCTAGAGATTATGCAGGTTTTAATTTGTTTAGATATTCAGCTTTCCACAAAGAGGTGCTTGGCCATATGCAGCATCAGACTCAAGCAGCCGAACAGAAGCATGGACACATGTTGGACAGCATCCAAGTCAGCGTGACAAAACTACATTCCTATTGTTTCACTTGTTGTTTTAATATCCTTGGATTACCTCCCAAATTAGTATGGGAAAAAAAAGACTTCTGAAGAGAAGTCTAATCAGGTCCCTATCATCTTCCTTCTTTCCAAGGCATCTGCATGCATGTATGCATGCATAAAGACACATCAACCTATGGCAGAACACAGATGGTCAATGCCTTTGCCAAATTAGCTGTCACAGTTTTGTAGATGAGTCATCAGATGCTATCTCAACATCTATCGGAAGATAAGTGTATAAGGCACTCCTAACAGAAAACTGACACCCAAAGCAGGGTGTTATATTGTCTCACTGTACAGAAGACTATCGCTAATCACAGGCAGGCATACTGGTAAATGGCTTATGGTTAAAAAGACAGGAGATCATATACATCTGGCACTAGAAAGGTTAAGTCAGGCTGTTCTGTTCAGCTACTCTTAGAGGTTTCGATTGGGAGGGGGATATTTTATAAAAGCAGTTGATCTGGACAGACTCTGCTTCTCTCCCTCCACTGAAGACTGCTCAGTTTATCTCCACCTCCCTTGTGCGTAGAGTGTGTTTGGGGTGGGTGTGTGGCTCTGAATATCAAGTGATGCTAGGACAGTGCTGCAGTGAAATGCGATGGCTCACTGAGGATTCTCACTGACAAGAATGAATGCTAATTAACGAGACCCCATGCCACCATTCTACAGGACATTGCTAGCCTGGCTTGTCAACGTCCATTCAAGGACATCAAAGGGTTAATGTGTTTCTAGGTGACCTTGTGACAAACCATTATTGAGGGGAGGAGGAGGGCACCCATTCATTACTGTACAAAAGGCAGTGACAATTTGCCATTGGATTTATAAAACCTCTGCAATCCATCATGCCCCAGCCAGACATGTCTTGCTTTAATGTTTAATGCAATGTTAATGCTCCCTTATCACCACTCCCTCGCAAACATTTGGCGGATTGACAGACGCATTGCTACACTTCTGTGACACGTACAGCAGGTTCCATGAGGGTATTCTTTGGCTTCACAGAGGGGGAGTGTATGGTGCTGGTGCAATATGTCAAAAATTAATTATCTTCCAAAGTCAATATATTTTTCTACTGCCTTATCAACAGAATTTTTCATCTCCACACAGCTCAAAATGATGTGACTGCAATTTAAAAGACTAGAGATTGGATCAGCATCAGCTTCTCCTAAAATCTGAGGAGTATTACCATAATATCTTACAGTGAAGGGTTACTGTATAATGATCTGATATGACTAAACTCAGTTCAGCTAGCATATGGTGAAATAGGGAACAATTATGCTATTTCAAATGACTTTGTTTAGCAATGGAAGGTAACAGCAAAAAGAATAAGCAATGATAAATGCTATTTCACATAATCAAACAGTTTGCACAGTATACTTGCATTCTAAGACTAACATAATTTTATGTAGGCCCTTCAAGAACCAGAATTAAAGTATTAATGAGCAGCGATTAGTAATAACTCACGTTTGGTCTCAGCTAAAAATAGAACTGCAAAAAGCAATTTGTAATAATCCATGACAACAAGAAATTACCTTTTAACAGCCTTGCGTGGGCAGACTGATAAAAGTTCTGATTGGTTGCCATTGGAAACTATATATCCTTAGAATGTCTATATCTGCATTACTTTTCAGTTTAATGGAATTACTATTTAAGTACAGAAAATACCAAAATTATGGGAATCAATAGACCCATTGCTGTTTGTATAACCACCAATAGCTCTTCTATGATTTTGCTCTTTGTCAAAGTGTCAGACCTTGTCATATGCTATATGCTCTACTGGTTACAGTTGGAGAACTAAGAAAAGCCAGTAGGCACATATACAATGTACATAATTCATTCACATACTGAGAAAAGGCTAACGGAAAGGCTAGATTTAATTTATGTAACTGACATTTTGCAATGTATTTAGTAATAGTAAATGAGTGAAATCACTGTGTAACGGACAGTATCAAAAGGCACATAGCTAATAAGTGCCTTGCATGTTAACCTGTGGCTCCTCCTCAAACAGTGCTTTCTTGTGTCTATTATAGTATGCAGGCTTCAAAGTTCAAATTATTTTTCTGGGATTATTTAAGGTCAACCTTTCCAATCCTCATTATTAAAAATATATTGGTCCCTCCGATATCCAAACAAAATCTTCCATGTGTTAGTGCTTTTACAAATATCAACTTTTTATGCCTCTATGAATGCTTCTCCTTCCGCCCGGCCCAAAAAATCTTAAGGGAAAGTTAAGCTTTAACTGATATAGTAACTATATCAGGGAGATGTGCCTACCCTCTCAGTGATGCAGATTCTTTTTATGGCTATGTACACTTCCAAGAGACCTCTGCTTACACATAAATCTGGTGGTGTGGTTGACAGGCCCCACATGACTGCTCTCAGATCTTTGAGTTGTATGCCATGATTAACAACCATCCCACTTCTACCCTATGTCAAAATAAGGGTAAAGATGGCTGTATCCAAAGCAGAGAGACAGTCTTATAGGACAGATAGGAAAATAATTTTGCACCACTGCTAGTGAATACTTCAGTTACCTTTGCATCCTCATTTTTAGCATGGTGTGATTTTTGGATGGAAATGGGTCAAAGAATTAGGCAAGAACAATATGCCAATTACAGTAGACTATAGCTACCTGTTACTATAAAAAAGCAGTCCAAATCAGAATTAAATTTACTGCAGTCAGATCAGTTAACAGATCATTTTCTATTGCATTTTATAGGGTGATGTACTTTTCACATTGTCAATGATCATCATCTGTGCACTGCCTTCTAAAATAAGCCCATGGATGTTGATTGAATTGCTGTATTGTGTACAGCATCCAACTAAACTCCACGGTGACAACATATTTTGTTACATACTTTATTGCTCCTATAAAAGCACAAAGATGTGGGCCCTGTATTTCATAGTATGCCCTTAGTGAATTGTGTATACTCAAATGTATAAACACAATGTACTGTAATCAAAAAGATCAATTAAATGCAGTTCACAATTAGAAGCACTGCATGGAAAAGACAGCCATGTCGTAGCATCAAGAAGTATGTGCACTCTCAACCTAATGAAGATAAAGATAGTAGGGTAAGTAGCAACATGTATCATACAACATTTTACTCCATATATTTTATAAAAGAGAATGAAAAACAATTCACACACATTAGCAATGCATTGTAACATGTACAGAGCTAAGCGATACTGGAAGCCGAACAACAACAATCCATCCTGCTGTACTATGAGAAGAGCATTCATGAAAATGCTGTTCATGAATATATAACAATGAAAATAAGGATGGGGATGGGGAATTGCTGAGTACAAGGAGTACCATAGCGGACATATGATTTAATAAAGTATGGTGGCAGGTGAAGCTGAACCTGTTTTCACGGCAAGCATCAAATCATGAGCAGGGGTCCTTTTTTTAATTCCCTTGGTCATGATTGGTGGTTCACGGTGCTGCGCTACATTTCACCTGCCTTTTCACTTGAAAAAAAAAAAACAAGTTTATTGCCTCCTAGTTCTGCTGCAACAGTATTGTTAACTCTCCTATTACCAACAGAAATGGAATCTTATGCAACATTTCAAACTCATGTTCTATTATCACTATCAAAGCTTTTGGTACACTCAATAATACAGAACAAAGATGATTTTAATGGCCACACCGGTAACATATTCATATTTGCTACAAACCCTTACTCTAATTTCTTGAGATTACCTCTGCAGATAGGTCGGTGGTCGCTCCATGCTGCAAACATGTCGCTTACTTTCATGCAGGTGATGCTCTTAGAACCTTGTAGGTCATAGCCATCATCACATAAAAACTGAATACTGGAGCCTAGCCTATGGAGGAATAATGCAAGATGTAAAGAGATGGTGGAAGAAAGATTTGAACACACACATACAAGGGATCCACACATAACAGATACACACTCTACACATTATTTACCGAAAATGGTTTGCCATTACTTGCATGACCTGCACGATCTATGTGGCTGTGCATCTGGAGCTGAGATCATGTGCTTTTTTTCCCCTTAATATGCTCCCTGTTTTGTTGAAGGCTTCACCCATTTTCAAGATTGTACAAGTCTTGTCATCTCATACACATGGACCAATAGGCTCTCACATGATGATGGATGAAATATGATGATTTAAACAAGTAATGCCTTTCCAACCAATTTTTTATTTATATTCTTACTAAGGAGCAGTGAGAATTTTTCATGATATATTCCCATTCCAATTTCCTGAGAGTATTAGCTTCTACCACCTCTGATGGGAGGCTATTCTGTGGATTAAGCCCTGCATTTGCAAAATATAGATTTTCTGTTCAGCCTGATAACATTTCAGAAACCAATCTTCTATGCTGAAGAGATGTTTGATAAATATCGACTGCTCCTGCTCGCTTTCTATAAAAACAGCATAATGTACAATATTGATATCCCGTATTTCCCAGAAGCTCCATGATTTATCGTATTATCACTGTCATTACAAATCTTCTAGATGTTTCTGTAGCCAGAGAACTGACTATAGCATTGTAGTGTATTTCAAGTCTGATCTGTCAGTGGAATGTGTTCATTTACATTGTAGTTACAGGTGAAAGGTTACAGGGTTAATGATTGCATGTAGAACGCAAAATCAGCACTTTATGATACATTTCCATACATGAGCCCTTTATGTAACTTTCTACTCATTATGAAATCATAAAAAGACTGAAAAGTAAAAACAATAAAACAGCAAATGGGTTAGCTAAAATGGATGTGTGTACCGGCCAATAGAAGTCTCTAGCAGTGTTTTACACAAGTATATGCTGGGCACAATAAATTCTGTATTTATACTGATAGACTGGCACAGTTTTTCAGCAGAATGCAGTGATTTATGAATACAGAAGAAACTGGAAAATTCATTGCAGAGTAAAAAAAAACACTGTTTCAATAAAATTAAATAACTGGAAATATTTTTTTATACCTCTGGTAATATTAGTATAACAATAGATATACTACTGTGCATGCCTTTTTTAGCCATTACAATACAGCAGCACAATGTCTATAATTTGTCACTGGTTGGGAAACAAAGGTGAAAATACACAAAGCAAAAAGAGCATCCCTATTTTACACGTTACCACTATACAAGTATATTGCAGGCTTGACTGAATTTTTTACCCATCTTATTATATAACTGTCACACATAGCATTACAGTAGGTCTCTAAATAACAACTAGTTCAACTGGGAATAAAGGCTGCGGCATACATGGAATTGTAACAGGGAGAGGCAAAATAGGTTTCTAAATGTACAGGTAGGATAAACATTATGGAAGCCGCAGTAATAATGAGATAAGCATCATGGATGCTGCAGTGAACCATTAGTTGCAATATGAATATGCATATGAATTACTGGGCCAACTATAACATCCATATCTTTGGCAATAGATTTTTAGCAGAACAAATTGAAAGAAATTTGTTTCAACAAGCTATGTCCCTTGTTGAAGGAAAAAAATCACATACTAAGTGCTTTTTATTAGACACTAAAGAGTGCAACATTTGCTAGTAGCGATTATTGTGCTTACCATTTTCTTCAACATAAATCCTCAGAGCTTTAAAAAAAGTATGTGCTCGCCTGTTCTCTTTACAGAATAACTAACAAACTATTTAATATGCTTCCTTTACAAATGAACATGACTGAGCTTCTTTCTGGGTGTCTGGAGTACCTGGCCTGTTAGAGAAGCCATATGATACAATACAATTACAAAAAAATAGATATTGTTATAACCAACAGAGTTGAAAGGAAATCTATATCTAATGGGCATTTTTCATAATAAAGCTGATTACACCCAAAGTTGACATTATGCATACATTTTGAGCTGTGCAAAAGAAACACAGGCAATAAGGAAGCATGAAAAAGGGGCCTCTCACCTGAAGTCAGAACCTATTCTTTTTCCATGTTCCGGTGTTCCTGGGTCGGGACACAAGTGGTGTCCTTGGTAAACACCCACCTGAGTTACTAAAATGCAAAAAAGAGAGCATACACAGAGAGGAATCACTCCACACACAGCCAATTGGAAAAGTGACACTGCTGGATAATGTGCAAACACAGAAGTATACAAGAACTGCCACTTTAATACAGTTAGGAGTTTACATGTGTTGCTTACAAATAAGGCAACTGAATGAACATGATTTGCTCTCCAAACCAAAAATCATCTCCTACCTCCCCCTTGACACAAGCACACATTAAAAAATACAGATCACTGCTTAGCACAATTAAGAAACATCTTAGTGATTAACACATAATGTAAATCACCCTTTCAGCTCATGAGATACCAAAGTGGAGTTAAGGCGAGGTATTGGTCTTTCACAGCTGGACGGGAGTATGTGCTCCTCACAGAGATGGGACACGGGTAGGTATCAAAGATCTTCTCCTAAGAAAATGTGCCATTTCTTCAGAGTCTTTGATTCAATTTTGATTAAGGAATCACTTGATATGGGATTGTGATGTAATTCCTTAAAGCGGTTAGGGATGATCTTGTAAAGATGGCTTGCAATAGTCACTGAAGAGTAAAAAAATGACCAGATACCAATTACTCTGCAGACCCTTGGGCATCAACAGTCACACCCACGCACACACATACAAACACCACCAGCGCAGTGGGAGGTTACAGCATGTGGATATGGGTTCTGTATGTTTCCATTGTTTGGAAACATTACTGGGAATATTTCCTAACAGCTGCATGAACATGTGGTATGACCCCCACTGAAAAATGGGGGATAAACAACAGGACTTAGACTAAAATGCTATTACTTTCCTGAGCTCTTCTGCCATCCTAGGAAAGCTACAACATGCCCTCTCTATCACAGGCCTGTTTTCCAGAACTGAGTAAAAATGCTGTAAACCATTTAGTACTTGATCATGGTGTATTTCTTGGAACACCCATTGGAAAGAAAGTATTCTCAGGACACATAAAACCTGTGTTCAGGAACACCAACCAGGATGTTGTTACATGCATCACAAGCACCAGATCATGTGTAGAAGATGACATTACGTCTACTGCCCTTCCCAAGAAATTCATAGTATGTCATGACACTAATGAATTTGAACACCCTTGGTTTTATAGCGGCAACAATAAAACATAAAAACAATCATCCAAGAAAATCTTATGACAATTTCTCTTTCTTGTGTGGTTACTACCAAAGTCTGAATGCAGGCAGGAGACTGGATTGTCATTCACGAAGGCACATACATATGTATGTGCTCTGTGCATATGCATGGTTATTACAGCATATAAATAGGTGCAGAGAATATAATAAGGTAGACAACGTGCTTTCTAAAAGAGGAGTTTTTTTTTATTATTTGATAAAATGAGAAAGATGTTATTTATAAAATGTGACAAAAGACTACATAATCTCATTCTGTACATGAAAATTAAAAGAAAACAACAGCCAGGAAAGACAAGCAAATGATGAAAGGATAGAGTCCATTGAACAGAATGGAGTGAGAGGGCATTTAGCAGTGAGGCATGGGAGGAAGATGGGGAAATAAATACAATGGAAGGATCACAGAAAGTTTCCCGAAAAATAGGCTTGAATCTATACCAAGAGGATAGAATATAGAATATAGAAAGGTCTGGCCATGGCAACAATGGAACATAAATAAAGGAATAGAGATAGAGTGGTTAAAGATTTACAGAGGGCTTAACAGATCAAGTTAAAGGACCAAAGGAATCACAGCAATGTACTGAATTGAAATTAAAAGGAACTGTAAAATAGAGCAGGAAGATGATTATGCATGCATGCATCAGTGGTACAGCATTAGGGTTTCTAAAGCAGAGAAATCTAAGGTAGGGTTTAGTGGCTCTAGAGTCCAGCCTGTGATCTTAATGCATGTAATGGTACCTCGGGGTACATGCAGCTAAAGGTTTTGACTGAAATAACAGGAAAAATATCCAATACCTTGGATATACTGCACACACTTTTCTATATAACAGGGGCCTACTTTCATTTCAGCTGTTCCCCAACACACCTAAGCTGTATATGAAAACCCACTTCCACATTCGCCCATGAAAGAAGAGTGCATAAAAATTTATTTTTATGTTTACATTAATTATCTGCAAAGAAGCCTCAAACCATACTTGAAATTGTATTCATTTTTCTTCTTGCATGCATAATAGATGCAAAGCATGTTACTACAGTTTTTTTAGATCTAATACAAATTTGAGCATGTTTGTATGGCTGTATTCCTTTCTATTTAATTTAGAAGAAAAACAAATTAAACATTTCAAACCTATCTTATTAAGAGTTAGGAGTCTATTTCCAAAAAAAACAAAACAAACATATCTAATGGCATTTCAATAGTGTGGCAGTTTAAGTGCATTATAGGGAACCCCTCCAAGCTTACAGAAAGGAAATGCCAAATATAATATTAAAAACTAACATACATACAAATAAAAAACAGCAAAACCATCTATGAAAAGAAAAATTATATTTGTATGGTGAATTTACAGATATTGGTTAAAGATAAAGTAAAAAGAAAATCACTATCACTAGAGAGGCCTTATCTAACATGACTTGGTACCATTAGGGCAGTATTGGCCATAAGTATTTCTATTGGGTTTTAGTTACAGCTCAAACATATTTACAGAAAATGGAAAAAAAAAACACCTGACGTAACTAAACATACAGAAGGTCAGCTGCATGGTCAACCAAACACAGAAGGGACTAGTGTTGCAGCTACTGGAGGATAAGAGTGGATTGAGAGTGTCACTGAGGTAATGTACGTGTATAAAGAAGCAACACTTATTACCTCAGGGAGCCAAAGCAAACAGAACTTAAGCTCCAATTTACTGTTATCCTTTGACCTTGGTGGCTTCCATTCCTAGAATATAAATGACTAAGTGCCCTTTGACCTGTTGAAGGGTAGTTTATTGAATTCCAGGAAAAAAATCTACTGCAAAACATGAATGCTTCACTAAGAGGTCTAATCTTAGCTTTCAGAGGACTTTTGTGACTGGTAACAGTACCATTAGCCTTTGGAGTATCTGACCTATTACAAAGACCAACGCTAAACACAAAGTAGATACTGGCTAACTGAGTATGTATGGCAGGCTGTGTTCTGCTAACTTTTATCACAGCTGTTTGAACATTATTTTTTACTATGTTGCCTGTGATTTACAATAAATTAGATGTGCCTTTTTAAATATTCACCATATCCCATTCACATTGCTTGCTGAGTGCTGAATTCTCTTACTCTTCCGGCTTTCTTTCTAATATATTCTGATATAGCTAATTCTTGTTTCCCAATCTCACTACTCATTTTGCTGATGGTGCAGCACTCTAGAAGGCATGAATGTGCTATGTATGCATCAGCACTGGTCTAAGTGTGTCACACACTAGTATTTTTGGATGATGTACGGAAGAAAAGCTTTGAATATTTTAAAGATTTTGAGTTGAATAAAGAACAGGTCTGCAAAGGCCTTGATGCAGTGATTCTTAAGTGTTAGATAATACTTGTTGGCTAATATTCTCATTCATGAATAAATGTGTCCATTGGTTTAAAAGGGAACTTGTTACAGAAAAACATTTTCATGAACTAGCATGTGGCTATTAAGTATGCACATGTGCTACACAATAGAGATGAAATGGTAAGGATTAACCCATTCATTGAGTCCCAAACCTAGCGCTCATATGTGGGGATGTGAACCTGTGTTGTGCTGCATTGGTCAGAGCCTTATTACAAAGAGTGTGCCTAATCACAGAATCTCTTTAGGGAACATTACTTAACCTCATATACATATACTGTAGTAGACCCCACTCCTCATCCCATATAAAATGCTAACCTATATCTAAGAAGAAAAAAAAAAACACTGGGAGAAAAAAATGAAAAGTATTTACACGTTGTACCTTAGTTTCTGCTCTGGTAGCTAAGGCCCCAGCGACATCCCTTTGTATTCCTGTGGGATCATAGGAAAGCTGAGGATTTCAAATCCTGTAAGAATGAGTTTTGGAATTCTCAACTTTCTTAGGATCTTAGAGTAAAGTGATGTCAACTTTACCTGGTGAACAGATTGGAAATCAACATTCAAAGTAAGAATTTTCCTTGTTTAAGTTTGGGTTAGCAGTCTTATGTGGAGGGCTCCTAGAGAGGGGTTAGGTGAGCTTTAATAAAAAGTGCGCTTAATGACTAGTAATTGATAAAATATTAAAATATTTACAGTGTGCTCTTTACTAAATTAGAAAAAGTCGCTTGCAATTCATTTTTTTTTCTTGTTTCCTACTAATTTAAATAGATTTTTAAAAAATATAGGTTTCATCAACTGTAGGATTAACAATCTTTGGTAAATAATTCCTAAGGTTTACAGATTTAAATTTACTTGACAAAAATAGTGCTAATAAAATTAAATACAGTTCTGGTATTCTGGAAAACTGTGTTAGAAAATTGATTGAAAATTGAATGAGTGGGATAAAAGAAGAAAATGTAATGTAAACATCTTATAAGTAACCAAAGGCCATGAAGCATAGCTAAGCAAATAAGTTTGGCTGACTTAGTCTTAGACTATAAATGCTTGTCTAAACAGCATCAGCTCCAGTGAGCATTTAGAAAGCATTTAACAAGCTTTCAGCAGATTTCTTTAACCCCTTGAGTTGTCATTCAGCCCTGTAAGTATTGAATATAGATATTAAACATGCTTTTTGCAGACTTCACTATTATTTGGAAAACTTTAATAACAGTAAAGTAAAGGCCAATGAAGCCAGATAACAATTTGTTTAACGAACCCCTTGCCAATCGTTGTTAATACTTAAGCGATCCTGCTTAAAAGAAGTTATCACAAATGCTTTGCATTGGGCAGCCGGAAAATATTCCAATGTGCTCCTCTCTTCAAGATGGACACTTACCACCTCCAAAGAAAATGCCAAAGTGGCCAGCAAGGGTAGTCTCAGTGAATTCAGGAAATTCAGTCCAAAAAAAAAGAAAGGAAAAACTGATTCGGAGAGGTGAACGGAAGAGGTTCTCTCGCTACCATGGGTGACAGCAAGCATCTTGTGGCATTTTATCTTGTGTATGAACTTAGGTTTACATGTTTAAAATGGTTAACAGATTCACATTTATTTTACGTTAACCTTGCACTTCCTTGAACATCTAGAATAAACAATTCTAGATTAAAATTGAAGGGTACTTTATAAAAAACCTGAGAGAAATATGGAAGCAACCAGTGCTGACTTTTTTTTGGAAATAGCTGGTTTTCAGAAATTTCCGGCTTAAATACATTCAAAGTCACTGATCTGAAGCAAGTATGAAACTATTATGCTAGTGCGAAGTCAGAATTCTTTATCCATATATATGTTCTGGGTCAGTGTCTGAGAAAGCACTGATCAACACGACACTCCTGCAATTAGCACCTTCAGAAGAAGACATTAGTAATGGCAGCACCTACATTTTGCTTAGCATAGGTTTCCTTAGAAAGTCATATCTAAAAAGAGTAAACAATATATAAAGTGTAGCCCTAAAGAAGAAATAATAGTGCATAAATATGTGCTATAGTTTTGCTTATGCGTAAAAACTCACATAATTATTGTTGGTCTACACAATCCAGAATATTACATCTCCAACAATCAAATACATACTTATGCATATTAGTTTACATCAATGGGTGAATGAACCTTGTGTATAACAAATAACACACAAAAAAGAAAACTTTTTTTGTGAAAAAGATAGACAGTCCTTTATAGAAGTGCCAAATATGAAATTGAATATCAGATGGACTGTCCAATCATAGCTCAACCAAGTAGCCACCCGTGTGACGATACTACCACCTTAATAGATGTAAGCTTACCAAATGGTGTTGACCCAAACAAAATTATATTCTAAGGGTCATACGTGCTCAATAAACTGGTTGTAAAAAGTGAACTTCCCAGGTCACAGGATGGTCAAAATCAATATAGAAGATGCCCTCCTCCAACGTATGGATATGAACAGATTTTCTCCACTTAACAGAAATCTCCAACATCAACTGAAATATATATAGGGCAGAAGAATAGGGCCATATAGCGTAATTCCGTTTAAAATAGTATTTATTTAAAAAAGTATCAAACTTACATTTATGCAGTTGCTGAAGCGCTTATATATAAAAAATAGGCAGTAGTGGAGCCCTCCCGATGCGTTTAGTCCTCATGGACATCATCTGACCCTATTAAGGTGGTGGTATTGTCACACGGGTGTGTGCTTGGTTGAGCTATGATTGGACGGCTCATCTGATATTCAATTTCATATTTGGGACTTCACTTCTATAAAGGACTGTCTATCTTTTTCACAATTTTTTTTTTCTTTTTTGTGTGTTATTTTTTGTTATGCACAAGGTTCATTCACCCATTGATGTATGTACACTAATATGCATAAGTATGTATTTGATTGTTGGAGATGTAATATTCTTGATTGTGTAGACCAACAATAATTATGTGAGTTTTCACGCATAAGCAAAACTATAGCACAGATTTATGCACTATTATTTCTTCTTTAGCGCTACACTCTATATATTGTTTACAGTATTTGAGCTAAAATATCCATTTTAGTGTGTTAGCAGCTTTATTTTGGATAGCACAGTGTCACGTTTGAGTTTTAGTTTTTGTGTGCTGCGCTGAAAAAATAAAAGTGCATTCATGCAAATACAAATATCAAAATATACAATAAAACTTGTGAATAAAGTTTGAAGACACATATGCAAAATTATATCACATGTGAATAAAGTTGTTGTGCAAACAAAAAGTTCATATAAAGCTGAATTCCATCAAAGAAAGTCCCATGGAACAAAAGAGTGTTTGGAAATGACAATCATACACCTGATGACATGACACCCATTATCATAATCAAAAATTGAGGTTTTCCAGAAAGCCAGCGACCCCTCTTACTCAGAGAGGTCACACAGTGCTTGGTTGGATCTCTGATACACTGATAAAAAAATCCGTACGTTCCTCTCCTATGGCCGTAGATGGTATACACCAGGAGGTTCACAGCAACTCAGGATATACGATGCAGTTTTAGCCGTTTCCCGACCAGCGCACGCCGATGTACGTCGGCAGAATGGCACGGGCAGGCATATTGGTGTACAGGTACGTCCAATCTTCAATGCCGCCCTGCCATCGCGAGCGCGCCGCCAGCGGCGTGCTCGCGTGCTGGTCGGGACCCCCGTGAGGACTCGATCGCCACGGGCATACCCGCGATCGTCGCACAGGATGGCTGAATGGAGGAAATGCCGTTTAAACAGCATTTCTCCATTCTGCCTAGCAACTAGTGACGCTGATCTCTGCTCCATGTAATTGGAGCAGAGATCAGTGTTCACTAAATGAAAGCCCAACCCCCCCACAGTTAGTAACACACCCCTAGGAACACTTAACCCCTACACTGCCACCCACTGGTTAACCCCTTCACTGCCAGTGTCATTTACACAGGAATCACTGCATTTATATAGCAGTGATTACTGTATAAATGACAATGGTCCCAAAAATGTGTCAAAAATGTCCGATGTGTCCGCCACAATGTCGCAGTCACAATAAAAATCGCTGATCGCTGCCATTACTAGTAAAAAAATAAATAATAAAAAATGATTAATAAAAATGCCATACAACTATCCCTATTTTGTAAACGCTATAACTTTTTGCACAAACCAATCAATAATCCCTTATTGCGATTTTTTTTTACCAAAAATATGTAGAAGAATACGTATTGGCCTAAACTGAGGGAAAAAATTTATTTTTATATATTTTTGGGGGATATTTATTATAACAAAAAGTAAAAAATAATGCGTTTTTTTCAAAATTGTCACTCTATTTTTGTTTATAGCGCAAAAAATAAAAACCACAGGGGTGATCAAATACCACCAAAAGAAAGCTCTATTTGTGGGGAAAAAAGGACGTCAATTTTGTTTGGGAGCCACGTCTCATGACCGCACAATTGTCAGTTAAAGCGTCGCAGTGCCGAATTGCAAAAAGTGGTCTGGTCTTTGACCAGCAAAAAGGGACGGTCTATAAGTGGTTAGGAAACCTCAATATCAGAATGTTTAGGAGACAAATGAACTCCACATAGTGTGATACTGTCTCAACCTTAAACAGTACAAGTGACGTACAAATGCTGCTGCACCTGCGCAATTGCTGCTTGAAACTCACAGGAAATGTATCTGTTTGATCTGTTGATTTTGACATGATCATAGCTTGGACTTATGTAATTGTACTGTTTAATAAACCAGATGTTGAGACAGTATCACACTATGTGGAGTCCTGTTGTTTCCTAAACCTCTCTATTTCTTTCTCAGTGGATCAGAGGTCCAACCAAGCACTGTGTGACCTCTCTGAGTAAGAGGGATCGCTGGCTTTCCAGTAAACCTGCATTTTTGATTATGGTGATGGGTGTCAAGCTCTAAGGTGTATGATTGTCATTTCCAAACACTCTTTTCTTCCATGGGACTTTCTTTAATTTAATTCAGCTTTATATGAACTTTTTGTTCTGCACAACTGCTCTTAATTTATATGTGATGTAATTTTGCATATATGTCTTCAAACTTTTTTTTACAGTTATTATTGCATATATACAATTGATTGTCTGCACATTAGTATATATGATATTTGTTTATATTTGCACAAATGCCCTTTTATTGTTTAGTGCTGCACTCTTTTTACATATATTATCTGTGCCTGGCTGGTGTCTGGGTTATAGTGCACAACTGTTTATTAAATTTTAGTTCCTAGCGCAGTTATAACTTTTAGATTTATTCATTAGAAGGTTCATTGAAGCTTTTGAATTGCTGTTTATATGCTTCCTGATGACTTCAGATTAAAGTTATCTAGCTTCAATTAGGCTGTGCCTGTACTTCAGGGCCTTAGAAAATGGGCCAAGAAAAATATAAGGGCACATTAACAAAAGGGAGTTAAATGTTTTGTTATTAATTACACCACCTAATATTTTGACCAAATGCACAAAGATGTTTAATTAATAGCAGAAACGCTAATGTGTGGAAAGCCAATGCAAGCACTCAAACAGCATCTTTCACTTTGCCCAATGTTGGTATATGTTGGATATGATGGAGCTTGCTTGCTCTCAACATAGCTTATTGTTTTTTTCATTAGTAACCATACTGGTTAAGGCCTCTTTCAGATGGAGTAGACTCCATCAAGCAGCTCTGCCTACTCAGCGGGGGATATCTTTGCTGACCCCGCTGAGCAGACAGATGACAGGTCTCTGCTCACTCCTCTATGCAGAGGAGACACAGCCCACTGTTCTCTTTGGGGTGGTCAGATGGAGATGGACTCTCTGTCCATTTCCATCCAACTATCATCTGATCTGATCCACCAGAAGGATGGGGAACAGATCCCCATCCAACTGTTTTTAGCGGACCAGATCAGATCAGATGCCGGGGGGTGTCAGCAGACATGTGTCCGCTAACATCTGTCGTTCCATAAAGAACAATAGGTGGTCCAATCAGGTCCAATTGGTCCACTGGTGTGAAAGAGCCCTAACAGCTCAGTCTTGCAGCACTATGGTCCTTGGTTTGAATCCCAACAGACACTGCATGCATGAAGTTTGCATGTTACTCTTGTGCTTGTGTGGGTTTCTTTACACCAATGACATGCTTGTATTTTAATTGGCTGCTCCCAAGATGGCTGCCTCAACTCATAAGCACTTTCTCCAGGGAGAAAAGTGCTATCGAAATATACATTTAATTAAAAAAGTAAAGTAAAGTTTTTATTATTTTGGTCTTGATATAATGTGTTTAAAAATATGACAACGATTCAGCTTGTTACTTGTTACATTTTGTGGCATTCTAGTGTGCTGGAAACCTTTTAAAAGAAAAACAAAACAAACCTAAAATTCTAACAGGCCTTGCATCTAAATAATACAGGGTAGCCAAACAGCCTAGGCTTAATTACTACATTAATTTATTTGCTATCAATCACTAAAGCTACATAGATGAAGGAAAAGGGGTAGCTTTGAGCATCTGAAAGATTGAAGGAAGAGGGAAGAGAGAAGCTGAAAACATCCGTCAGGTGCTGCTGTGTTGCCAAGGCAACTAGTCCAGGATACAGTGGCGTGTATTCACGGGGGTGAGCCTCTCTGGCATCTCTCTTCCATCCATCACTCAAAGGGTTAACCCTTAACTAGTCGGCTCCCAAACCATTCATTAGGAACAAGTGGCGCCTGTGAGGATAGCAATGCTCTGGGCAATTATTTGTATCTGGTAGGAGAAATCAAGCAACGGATGTGGCCTCTTTTATGCAAGAAAAAAGCCTTAAATCTTTTCCCTACAGTGCAAGCATTGTTAAACCTGTGGCTTCCAGACATTATCCAGGCTTATACACTCCTATATATGTTTCACCAAGGCTGTGCTATAATTATAGGAGAGAGCTTTCTAGGAAACAGGAGACATGATACATTTATAAGTATATGCATGTGACTTTATGCACAATGCAGTAACTAGTAGCAATTACGCAAAACTATTTTTACTCATCAGTTAAAAACGTTGTTATGGGTTACTGCACTTCAAGCATTATCACTGTTATTTGAAATTCTTTTTTGAAAAATTTGGGCCGGCAATAGAAACATTAAAGAGCCATTTACGTTTGTGCAGTGCTTTAATGCATGTGCATTGTATTGAGACAGCCCATTAAAAATAACGGGCTGCCAACCTGCTAAAACAGATCCAAAAATTAGACGTGCCACAAAACTAGACATAATGCAGTATAGTGCATTGTAGCACGCTAAAACACATGTGCGTTGCATTGTGGTGCCATTCAAAATGACGTGCACTGCAATGTGTTTATGCAAATCAGCCTTTAGAAGAAAGCAAAAATAGTTTACAATGCCTGTAGCAAATATAGCACTTCTGTCACTCCTTTCATGTGAGTTATTGCTCTAAATGGTGATTGCTTTAGATAACACCCTCACTTTTCTATACTTACATTGCCTTGCATTCCCTCTATTAAACAAGAGGCTAATTAGTTCTCACATTGAAACATTTTCTAGTGTGACAAGATTCACTCCATTTGTGCTGTGTCTCCTTAACCTCGCGTGTCTTCTTGCTCTTCAGTTTCCAAACTGCAAACTTTTAAGCTGTCCTCACTCAGCATCTCAACAATGACTGGAGCAAATGGAAAATCGGAGGGATTTGCTGTTGACCTTTCCCAGATAAGACATGTGAATAATGTGCAGTGTCCTTTACACAGGGATATTGCTGATTTTTATTCCAGCCAACAATATCCTTTCTGCTGCCCAGGACAGAAATTATTAGCTCCAAGTGAGCAGGTGCGCTAGAACAACCAAAAAGCTTGTGCAAACAAGATATAAAAGGAAAAAAAAATAAAAAAATAAAAAAATAAAAACATGCATCTGCAGCTACAATATAAGTATGTTTCTTACAACTATTATTTACATATCTATCAGATGTATTCAATAAAGAATGAGAAGAGCAGTTATGATATGCAAAGTGCAGAAACCTAGAGCAGCCAACTGGATCTCATTGATCAGATTATAATATTAAGCTTATTGGTAGCTTTAGATAGCTGCACATCACTTGATACTCTTTTTATTGTCTTTCTGAATACAGCTGTATATGAACTTTTTTGAGGCATTGCATGTTAGCCGTTGCATGCAGTATCTTTAAAATCAGTAACATTTACAAAGAACCGAATAAACTGTAAACCAACGTTTACAGCTGCAGTATGAATAAATGATCTCAGGAGAGTATTTGTCTACTTGTGCTCCAAGCTAGGAGCCCTCAAAAATGCCTGGTATCATTTGGACCTCACATACTGAGCTCCAGTTCCATAATTTATATATCCACCAATAGAGGACAACACGTGGATATAAGTCTTTGTAGCTTCCAGGAATGCTCGTACTGTAAAGTTTACTTAACATATTTCTATTTAACATCTATGTTCTTCTCTGTTCTTGCGTGCTGTATTACATGGTATACATAGTCCTATTTGTTTTAGTTCTGGGAAAACAAGGAAGTGTTAAAGCATCCCCCACCCACCCTCAGTTAGGTGCCTATGAGCAGTGAAAGGAGAGCCATCAAACCACTGTTGAGTATGCAGGATGTATGGTGGGATAATGGCAATGCATGAAGGTGTAGTAATTGGTTTTAAACACTTACACACTGAAGTCTTCTGGTTGCTGTCCTTGTTGGGGAGTAGCTTGACTCCTCTAGATTTCATCTCCATTTGCTTTTTCACTGGAAGGATTTTGACAATGTACGCATTAGCTTTATAACTAACTCCTCTAAATACACAAATTACCTGTACTGTAAACCCAAAAACCAATGTACACATATCTCAAAAGAAATAAGCACTTTTCTTATTTTTCATTAAACCTATTGTATATTAATGTACAAAACATGCTTTTTTTTAAAAAACAATGGTATATTAAAGCAAAATATAACCAACTCATACATCATTTTTTAAATTCACACTGTTTGATGAAAAGACAAATATTTGGTTTGTGTCCAGACACAAATATGTTAATTGGGCATGTATTTCTATATAGATCTAGATTTCCACATCCGATGGGATTCCACGCTTCATATATTAGGTTTAATGCATAAACTAAAGCACAGGTCAAAACATATTTATATGTGCAGATTTGGCATTTAAAAATTATTTTCATTCCACATTTCTGACAGTCATAGTCCATAATCTTGAAACCTCAAATGTGAAATAAGTTGTCCCAGTGAAGCTCATTATGAAGTGAGAGAAGAGAGGTCTATAACCTCCAATGTACAACTACAGTAAATAATAATACATACAAATAAACCTTTATTCATTTGCTGTATTAACCTTTCTCAATATATGCTAGATACTAACTGAAAATAATGATCAATTAAAAAAAAAATAACAGCAAAACACATTAATGTATACAATATCTTTTAGACTATATTTATAGGTTGTTGATTTAGGCATAGGTATGGGATCACTTGTCCAGAAACTTGTATAGTAAATTATTATATTGTTACTGTTCTATAAAAATGCTATACACACAGAAATTTTTTCTTACTAAAATTATGATGAATACAAGCTGTGATGGGACCTAATGTAATCTACTGTATGCAAGTAGATTCAGATTTCTAAACAGAAGCCTTTTATGGAAAGAAAACAGATCCTATAATAGAATGGAATTGGCATACATGAAGGGATCATGCTCTATAACCCCGTCAAAATCCGTCATTGTAGTATGCTATTATTGTTTACGCTCTGCAGTGTATTAAAAGAGATGTATGGCAATCATTTTTTTCTAATCATACTTACCTAGGAGGATGCAGCACCGGTCCCCTGCTGTCTCTAACACTGAGAACTGAGCGATCAAACACAGCCAATCCTTCAGTTCTCAGAGCTCTCGGCTCTGCCCCTTCCCCCGTGCATGCTCACTAGAGCACTGGGCTGTAAAGGGGGCAGGGAGCGTCCAGCTCAGGCTCTCAGTGGCTCGCTGAGAGGCTGAGTTGGGTGCAGGTTCAGGCATGTGGACAGATCCTGACCATATAATTGCGATCTTGCCCAAGCTTGGACCAGCTCTGTGATGTCAGTTGACAGTGGGCTTCAGCCCGCTGTCTGCTGAAAACGGGCCACAGGAGTGCAGAACAAAATGCACTCCTGTGATACACAGGAGTAAAAAATCTCTAGCACTGATCAATAATATACTATGGCTGTAAAGTTACCACTCTCGGTCGATTACATCCACAAACAGAACATTGAGGGACAATTAACGTCATTACCCTCTGTTTGTGGATGTGATCGACCAAGAGTGGTAACTTTACAGCCATAGCTTACTGCTGATCCACGCTAGTGGTTTTTTACTTTCATGCTTTTGTAGAGTGATGCATTAAAAAAATAGGTGTACGCAGCGCTAAGAGCATAAAATGAAAGGTAAAGGTCCATAGTGTTTAGGATAAAGTCCTTGTTCAGGGAAAAAAACTGTAACCACCCACAATTTATACAGAGACACAATTAGTTGAGCACAAACTCATCCTCCACCGAACATGAACACACCAGGCCTCTTACCAAAAAGAATGGACCACTAAATTACAGATGGTCAGACAAGCATGATAAATCCACAGAGCCACAAAACCATTTCATGAAAATCATAGATAGCTGGGTCTTGTAGTCACACCAGATGAATATTCAGAGGTGCTTGTATAAGATACAAAAGAAGGAACTCCTCATGGTGTAATACTTTAAAACCAGGATCACATTTATTTTTAAAAATATCCAGGGTACTCACCTTTTAACAGATAAAAACAGGTATGTTCAAAAGCAGCAGTCTGTATAAGCTAGCATTTGTTTCCAACCACAAAGATGGCCGTGGTCAACACGTCAGAGCTGGCTGGAGCTCTGACGTCACAACGCTGCAACGTGTAGACCACAGCCATCTTTGTGGTTGTAAACAAATGCTACCTTATAAAGACTGCTGCTTTTAAACATGTATGTTTTTATCTGTTAAAATGTGAGTACCCTGGATAAAGAGTATGGCACAACTGCAAACCTACCAAGACACGGCTGTCCACCTAAACTGAAAGCCTGGACAAGGAGAGCATTAAGCAGAAAAGCAGCCAAGAGGCCCATGGTAACTCTGGAGGAGCTACAGAGATCCACAGCTCAGGTGTGTCATGAATCACCAGTAATACCCTCATGCCTTGTCTGTCTGTTTTCCTGGTCTGTGTGTCAACCTTGGGCCTGCACTTTCACACCTGCATGGTTAAGTAATCTTCCCTCAGCATGGCTCCAACCTAGCCTCTACAGGATACACTATTTAACACTGTGCTGTCCAAGCCTGCCTTGCCCAAGCAATATTGTGTGTTTGGTTTCCTGGCTCATGCCTGCCGCGTGCTCTACATCTGTTTCTGTTAACAATTTTGGCTTGTTCTTTCACTATCCCTGCCTGCTTGCTACCCTGACCTTTGGCGTGTTCTATGATTATCCTTGTCTACTAGTTGCCGCAACCTTTGGCTTATCTCTTGGCTATCCTTTGTTGCCCTGGGTTGCTGCTTCCTCTCCATCCTCCCGTAACCTACCGTGAGCGTGAGCTGGGAGACCTTGGGGGCCATGACCTGGAGCCAGATGCAGCACAGTCCATCCTCACCACTAGAGGCTCTGGTGAACACCTGCTGGCTCTTAGACTCTGTGCCCTGGGGAATCGTATGCTCTAGCTCCCAGTGGAATCTGTGTTGGTGCTCCAGTGAACCTGTTTTTCTGAACCACCCAGAGTTCCATCTACAGCAGTCAGCCATAGGGTCCACCACCTTAGCGGTGCACCCCTGACCCCAACAGTTTGCATCTGTCATCTGGCCTCAGGTGACCTGACAAGAATCTGTCCACAGGACAACTATTAAGCCCCATACACACTATCACTTTTTTCTGCTGAGTTTTTCCTTCAGATTTACCAAAACTATATAATATGAGGGCGAGCCTTCAATTTGCATGCAGTCAAGCAGACCCTTGCACTACATGGTTTTGGTAAACCTGAAGGAAAAACTCAGCAGAAAAACTGATAGTGTGTATGGGGCTTTAGTCATGCACTCTACAAATCTGCCTTTATGGAAGAGTGGCAAGAAGAAAGCCATTGTTGAAAGAAAGCCATAAGAAGTCCAATTTGCAGTTTGTGAGAAGCCTTGTGGGGGACACAGCAAACATGTGGAAGAAGGCGCTCTGGCCAAATATGACCAAAATTTAACTTTTTGTCCTAAAAGCAAAACGCTATTTGTGGCAGAAAACTAACACTGCACATCACCCTGAACACACCATCCCCACTGTGAAACATGGTGGTGGCAGCATCATGTCGTGGGGATGCTTTTCTTTAACAGGCACAGCGCAGGGAAGCTGGTCAGAGTTGATAGGAATATGGATGGAGCCAAATACAGGGCAATCTTAGAAGAAAACCTGTTAGGGTCTGTAAAAGACTTAAGACTGGGGTGGAGGTTCACCTTTCAGCAGGACAACGGGCCTAAACATACAGTCAGAGCTACAATGGAATGGTTTAGATCAAAGCATATCCATGTGTTAGAATGGCCTGGCCCAGTCAAAGTCCAAACCTAAATCCAATTCAGAGTCTGTGAGAATACTTGAAAATTGATGTGCACAGATGCTCTCCATCCAGTCTGACAGAGCTTGAGCTATTTTGCAAAGAAGAATGGACAAAAATTTCACTCTCTAGATGTGCAAAGCTGGTAGAGACGGTCCCAAAAAGACTTGCAGCTGTAATTGCAGCGAAAGGTGGTTCTACAAAGTATTGACTCAGGGGGGCTGAATACAAATTCACGACACACTTTTTACATATTTATTTGTTAAAAATTTTGTAAACCATTTATAATTTTCCTTACGCTTCACAATTATACACCACTTTGGGTTGGTCTATCACATAAAATCCCAATAAAATACATTTACGTTTTTGGTTGTAACCCGACAAAATGTGGAAAATTTCAAGGGCTATGAATACTTTTTCAAGGCACTGTATATTTTAAGGACTATATTCATATGGAAATTATACTATGAAGATTTCTGAGATTGATTGTGATTGTTAATTAGAAACCTATTGATTGTGTTCACTCCTAGAACTTTTTAACTAGGAGGGTCATTTTATATTAATTTTTAATTTTTTTTATTTGTATTTTTATTTTTATTTAATATAGTGGTCACAGGCACAGCGCTTTACAAATATTATTTAATTTGATATTTGACTCTCCCTGCCCTATATTTTGAAGCTTTTCCCAGAAGCAGGAGAAATCAAACACCCAGCTTAGGAAGCCCTGACCAGACAGAAACTCGCAGCTCAAATAATATAATATTTAATTGTTTATCACACAGAACATATGGGATTGTGTTAAGTGCCAATAACACACAACATATATTAGATGCACATAGCAGCTCACAAGATTCCTTTATTGTTTGTCTAGACGAGAGTCAAATATCCAGTTAAAAAATGTATCATGCCTCAGCCAGTCCCTGGAAAGGGGCATCCAGAAGGTGTCTAGGGAAGTGAAAACTATTTGGGAGGCCTGTGCAGATTCTTCTTCCTTTGATTGAGGGTTCCTATTCTCCTAGGGCTTCTGTCTCTGGGGACGCAGCTAGAGTGTACTGCAGAATTGCAGTTTGGGCCTTAGTAGATGCTGGGTTGAGGGCCTGGTCCAGATTACTAAAATAATTTTCCTGGTGGGCACTCTTCTGAAGTCCTGGTCTGGAGAATGATCTTTTAATCACCTACTGTGGGACTTTTACGTGTGTCTGCAACTATAAGGATTTGTGCCAAAAGTTTGTCCTCCTATTATTGTTTTGGAGTATCCTGCTTAACCCCTATCCTGCGTCAAGATTTTCAGCAATAATTGCCTAAAAATACCCCCTAGATTGAGCCTGCATTGTCAGTGTGCATAGAAATGTGCTTGCGACTGGCAGCCTCTGTACTAGCTAGGGAAACCTGGGGTAGTCTACAGCAGCCCCTCCGGGGGTGAGAGCTACAGCTCCTAATAGTATGAAGAACATTTACAATTATAATTTTCTGTGTACCTAACCATAGTTTTAATCATAATTTGCAAAATCACTGAGGAGTGTACTCTAGAAACGTTCGTTTTTACAATTTTAATGACCTATTAAGGTATCCCATGGCATATGTACATGCTTTGGCTATGACAGTACGAAGACAAGCAGTTACCCATAGCAATTAAACCAGCAGTTCCATGCAGTCAAATCAATCAAAGATGGATACTGCATTTGTACCTTTATTTTTACTTAAATGAGGACTATAATGATCCCCTGTTTAATTAAGTTTCATCTAACCGTATGTATCCATAATAATTTACTATTATCATGACAGGAATAGTGGAACTAATTAATTTAACACCGCTTTATAGGAAAATCAACCAGTCGTAGGGTTTAAGCTGACCCTTGCACATAGTGAGTCTCAGTGACTATACTAGCATATTTTCTTATTAAAAGCATTGCCTTCTAATCCATTTTTTTCAGCAGCTGCCAACAAAACGCTGCAATCACTTTGGCAGCAAATTCTCTGCTATTACACGTTTTTTAATGCAGTGAATAGCTGAAGTGGCTAGAATTGTATCCTTTGTAGCGCTCTGTCCCTCTGTTAGTCTTCCAAACACACTAAAGGAACCTACAAGGACTCTCATTGTGTTTAGCCAACTGGTTTCCCAAAAGTGGCCATATGAAAAAAAAGAGCACAGACCAATAAAGCATCCACCCTGTTGATCAACCAATAAGATTTTGTAATGAGTTTGCTGCGGGTTGCACAAATGTACAATGCTGGGAGACTCCCCGCAGGAGGATTTAATACCTTGAAAGCATAACAAGGGCTGAAAATATATTAAAATCTGAATCATTACTGATGTAAAGGACACACTGGGGATATTCTAAGTGTTTCTGTGCAGATTGTTCTACCGGCGGCAATAAGGAAGAAAAAATAAAAAAAAAGAATGTAGCTAAAATACCCTACTAATTCACATAAATGAAATCCTTCATCTATAATTTATATGGCCAGCTTTTTATATCTAATTAAACAAAAGCAGGACCAAAACAAATAAGTAAAATCACATTATGTTCACCTATTCCCTAAACACATACACATAATAGGTGAGAATTTTCTGAACCTCTGGTGTATTAGTGGTCTTTAAACAGGAAGAATTTGCTTGTATAGACATACAGCAGGCACAGTCAGCGTGCTTTATCTAAAGCTCACTTTGCCATGACATTAGGCTCTGCCTCCAGAAGATACTGTACCTTTGTTAATCTCATGCAAGACATATCGTAAACCATTCCAAAATCTGATGGCCCACTGGCATTATTAATTAGGATGCATTTCAAGCAGGTGGCAACAAATAGGATTTGGGTTTTATGATGGGATTACATGCACTGGTTCTAGCTGAACATTAATCTGTTGAGTCGGCATAAGCAGGAGAGGCATTCACACTGATTTCAATCGTGCCGTTTTCACCCTGTCTTTATCTTTGTGTGGGCACTACAACCTTTTTTATGAAACCTAATGAACCACTCTGCTCCAAGACCTAGTACATAATATCTGTTCCTGTGGCTCCTACCCTAAAGATAAGAAACGTGTGTACGTGTCCATTTTGCCACTATTCACATTGGCCTGGCAATGGATCTGTTTAAGCTACAAATATTGCTTCGATGCTCTTAGTGTGCCATAAGCTTAACAGAGTTGATTTATACTTCTTTTGCTTTGCTTTAGCAAATGGAAAAAAGTACTTTCCCCTAGTGTTTCAAAGCTTATGCTTACACGTCAATATAGATCAGCGGTAGGTGTTGCACATGTGCAGGCGAGCCCATAGGGGCTTTAAAGGACATTGATAAAAGGAGGTAGAAGAAGACCGGTCACAATTTGTCTGAACCATTTGTTTTCATTGATCAGATCTTGGCGCTGTTGATTTCAGCACAGGAAAGGCAGTTATAGCTACAACAGTTTTGATATTTGACACAGGTAAATACGACTCTTTAGGAGTACATTTAGCTAATTTGGGGGGGGGGGGGGGGTAGATGATATGTTAAGTTTAAATTTGCATACAGTATGCAGACTTTTTATCTACCAAAGGATTTAGCCATTTGTTTTACTCATGCACCTTGGCTAGACAACACAGACAGAAAAGGTGACACCACTGTCACCAAACACACTATCAGATTTGCTGCTGATTTTTTCCTTCAGATTTACCAATATCATATAATATGAGGTCAAACCTTAGGAGTTTCAATTTGTATGCAATCATGCAGGCCCTTGCACTACATGGTTTTGGCAAATCTGAAGACAAAAATCTGCAGAAATTCTCATAGTATGTATGGGGCTTTAGGCTATGTACACACAATAGGATTTTCCGACAACAAAACCGTGGATTTTTTTCCGAAGCATGTTGGCTCAAACTTGCCTTGCATACACACGGTCGCACAAATGTTGTCGGAAATTTCTAACAACATGTAAGACAAGGCGAGAAAAATGAAGTTCAATAGCCAGCGTGGCTCTTCTGCTTGATTCCGATCATGCGTAAACTTTTTTGCGTCGGAATTGTGTACACACGCTCGGAATTTCCGACAACAAATCTTGTTGACGGAAAATTTGAAAACCAACTCTCAAACAGTTGTTGGCAGAAATTCCAACAACAAATGTTCGATGGAGCATACACACGGTCAGACTTTTCGACAACAAGCTCACATCCAACATTTGTTGTCGGTAAATCCTATTGTGTGTACGGGGCATTAGAGTATATACATTGCTGTCACTCCCAGTCCTGCAGTCAGATTGAACAACAGCATCATCAGTAACATCAAGAGCAACAACATGCTGATCAACCCTCAGCTATGCTCTTTTTTTTTTTTCTGCAAGCATGCTCCCTGTCATACTGTATCTGTTGCTTTGCAAAGGATAACAGCTGGCTGATATCAAGATAGATTCAGATGCTTTGGCTAATTATAAATAAAACACCTTAAAATTGTTTTAAAGGGATGCACAGTTTTAGTTAAATGGTGTGTTTTTTTATCTGCCTAAAGTTCAGCTTTAGCCTGGGTTCACACTATTGTGAGCACAGACATCGCATGTGATTCGCACCGCATTGCTGTGCAGATCACATGTGAGGTCTGTGCAATGCAAATTCAGCCACACAGTTTGCATAAATACTAGGGGAGTACAACTGGGGGAATCCGTAGTGGAGAAGGATCTGAAGGTTTTGGTAGATCATAAGCCTAATAATAGCATGCAATGCCAAGCTGCAGTTTCCAAAGCGAGCAAAGTCCTTTCTTGTATTAAGAGAGGTATGGACTCCAGAGAGAGATATCATTTTGCCCCTGTTCAAATCATTAGTAAGACCTCATCTGGAATATGCCGTTCAGTTTTGGGCACCAGTTCTCAAAAAGGATATTGGGGAACTGGAGAAAGTGCAGAGAAGGGCAACCAAACTGATAGGAGGCATGGAGAAGCTCAGCTATGAGGAAAGATTAGATGAACTGAATTTATTCTCTCTTGAGAATAGAAGATTAACCACCAGAGCACTTTTTGTGATTCGGTACTGCGTTGCTTTAACTGACAATTGCACGGTCGTCCGACGTGTCGCCCAAACAAAAGATTTCATCTCCAAATACGGAAAGGTTTCTTTACAGTAAGAGCTGTGAAAATGCGGAATATAGGTGGTTCTGGCAAGCTCAGCAGATTGCTTTAAAGCGGAGCTCCACCCTAAAGTGGAGCTTCCGCTCATTGGAACCCTCCCCCCCTCCGGCGCCACAATTGGCACCTTTCAGGGAGGAGGCACCCACTTTCGGCATAGATATCCGCAGAATCTACGGATATTTACGCCCCTTTCCACAGGTCCCCGCTGTCTGCTGGGAAACACACGGATCCCAGAGACAGCGGGGACCATCCTTATTGCGCAGCGCGACTCGCAAATGCGCAGTAGGGAACCGGGAAGTGAAGCCGCAAGGCTCCACTTCCTGATTCCCATACCCAAGATGGCGGCGGCAGCACCCGAGAGACGATCGAGAGATCGGCTTCGGGTGCCGACATCGCGGGCGCGCTGGGTGGGTAAGTGTCCTTATTTTAAAAGTCAGCAGCTGCAGTATTTGTAGCTGCTGGCTTTAAAAAAAAAAAAAACGGCGGACTCCCGCTTTAAAGAAAAGGCCTGAAGTCTTCCCTAAAAGTACATAATATAACTGGGTACTAACATTTATAGGTAAAGTTGATCCAGGGAAAATCCATTTGCCTCTCTGGGATCAGGAAGGAATTTTTTCCCCTTTTCTAGCAAATTGGATCATGCTCTGCTGGGGTTGTTTGCCTTCCTCTGGATGGACTGTGGGCGAAAAATTGGGTATATGGGATTGTATTTTTTTTGGTTGAACTAAATGGACTTGTGTCTTTTTTCAACTTGACTACTTATGTTACTATGTAACTATGTGACTATGTATGGCTCAGTTCGCATTGGATTCGCATGAAAATGCTGCTGGAAATTTTTTTTTCCTACACTGAATTCAGATCTTATGGGTGTTCACACCTAAGTGATCCAATTCTTGTCCGAATTCACAGTTCGCACTGCGATCTGCGAACCAATCTGGAGATGTCATTAACTTTGTATTTAAACCCACAGCGGTTCGCAGACAGCAGTGTGAAATGCCTGCAAGGGAGATGCAATGCGGGAACCTGCACTGGAATCGCGCTGGTTCCAGCATCGCGTTAGTTGTTAGGTGTTAGGGTTAGGTTATGTGGTGATTTTCAGGGTTAGCTAAAGTGTATTTCTAATTTTGCAGCCAAATTAGGATGACACCTACTTTAACTTTGTTCTATGTTCCCATTCACATAGAATAATACATTTACTAAAATATTAAACCAAGTGCAGCTTACCTTTTTTTAGGAAACTGACTGCTGTTTAGTTCTTTATGTCGATGCTAGGGCTGTGCTGGCAGATCTCATTATCAGCTGTAAACTAGATTTGAACACTGTCTGTCCTAACAAAAGGTTAAAGCTTTGAAAGCTGTGCTTATCCATTGTATGTTATTGAAGGAAAACCTAGGCAGTTCTCTGAACTTGTTAAGAAATTACATGAAACCTTCTTCTAAGAAACGACCCAAATGTAAGAATGGTCTTTTATTTATTTATCTATTTTCAGTATGCTGTGTAAGGCTGGATTCACTCTATGCAATCCTAGACATCACATGCTGTCATTGCTGTGGACATCAAATTTGACAGCAAATGTTGAAATACACTTTAAGGAATATGTTATCCCAACATTTAATTTTCCTGATATGTGTCTGTTGTACTATGTATAGTACTTGTGTTAAAAAAAAGGTATACTGTTTTCTTTTGTGTGAAATACCAGGTGATCCTGCCAGTTCCCCTGTTTTCCTATTTCAAGCTGACCAAGGTAGGCAATAAACACAGCCATGCCATTGTGGTCAGTTTTCTGGCTGTGAGGGGAGCACAGTTTACCTGTCCTAGAATGGTCAGACTGGGGCTGACATGACCCCCCCCCCCCCTGCAAAGCCATTCAAGGGGAAGAGCAGTGCACTGATGTTTCTCCACCCCAACCTTTCTATTCTAAGCCACTTATTGAGCTGAGAACAAAGATTATTATATTATTATATTCTATTACTATATATATATATATATATATATATATATATATGTATATATATATACTGTATATGTATATATATATATATATATATATATATATATATATATATATATATATATATATATATATATATTTCTATGCAAATGTTTTGCCTTTCGTGTCTATTTTAAACAAAATAGGTAGTGGCTCATAAGGGGTAGGTTTTAAAGGTGGTGGAGGTTATGGGTTAATTTGAGTGTTAGATTACATTTTATGGCCTAAGTGAAGGTAGGGTTAAGTGCTAGGTTCAGGTTTAGTCTTTGGGTGAGTTCAGAGGTCAAGGATATGAGTGCAGGCACTTTGGGTACCTAATACCATGAATTTGACACATAACTGCCTAAGCTTCTGTACATTTCAAACATATGTTTTTGTGGGTTTTAAACATGCATTTTTATGTGCTTACGTTCATGTGTTGTGCAAACACGAGAGTAATATTCAAAACAGAGATTTACTGTACTACAGAAACACTACACGTTCACTAAAATGCATTAAACATGTTGTTGTGTATCTGACATTCATTTCAGTGGGTCTGTCTAAAGTGCTTATTTCTTAACAAAGCCCTCTGAGTTGCATAAATATAATTTAGTCACATAGTAATGAATGGGATTTCTGCTTGAAATGCATTTTCGTGTAGTAAAAAAAATATATGCCTTTTATTTCTTGAAAGCAGACAACTTCACCTTATTCACTAAGCTAAGTGAACATTCATTTTGCTAAGTAAACGGCCCCCACTCCTTCACTATATCAAATTCTTTGTGTCTGCCCAGGTGTATAATGGTTTATTAATCACTTGCCGACTGGCTCCTGTACTTATGCGTTGGCAGTTTAAAGATGGATATCTCGGTAACAGCAGCAGCTGCTGCCACAACCGAGGTATCCATCTTTTGAGCAGGCGGTCCTGTTTATGATAATGGTGGTCTCTGCGGCGGATTCGCCGCAAGATCACAGTTATGGGCAGTGGGAGAGGGGCCACCCCCCTCCCGTTGCTCTCCCATGCCCTCCGCTGCTAACTGGTGGAGGCGATCGGGACCTGTCTGTGGCTAGGTATAGAGACGAGTGAGGGGAATATGGCCCCCACCCGTCTCCATACCATAGGGTGAAACGTCATAACGTCACTTCCGCCCATACGTCTTAAAGGGCCATTTCTTTGTTGATATATATATATATATATATATATATATATATATATATATATATATTTTATTGCATTTAAGTCCAAACATCAGATCTGAGTACTTTTTGGCCCCAGATCTCATATTTAAGAGGACCTGCCATGCTTTTTTCTATTTCTACGTAATTTTCTATGTTGTTTTAAACTTGTAAACACAGAGTATGAAAAAGAGGCCTGGTCTTTAAGTGGTTAAGCTCAATATCCTATATGCTATCCTATATTTCTATATATGCAGTCATTCAAAGGCGCACAACTTTGCCATCTGATATAGCAATCGCTACTAGAGTACAAACATAAAAACAAGAAAATATGGTCCATCAAGTGTGTACTGTAAACTGTTGACAGTTACCACGAAAAATATCTTCAGATAAATGTTAGGTTATGTTCACACTAGCATACATGGTAAAACGCAGCTCACAATGAGCGCTTCCAATGGCTAAAAGGGAAAGGGGCCAGGGGGGTGCACAATCAGAGCCAAGTAAAAGTGATTGGTTGACTCTAGAGATTTCTGCATCACTTTTACTTGAAAGCCCTTTGCCAGCTATAAAATCTAATAGCAAGCTCATGGCTGCAGACGTTCCTTGGTATTCTAGAGCTTAATGTCTGTGTGGATGGGCTTTGGTTCTCTTCAGTTATGTTTTACATTCACATTCAAGTCTACAGAATGCAAAATCTGCTAGAAGTAGGTAAAATGCAAATCAGAAGACAGTCAACTGTTGGCCAAATGTCAGGTGGCCCCGCCCTTACCTGTATAAGAACTGTCAAATGGCCCTAAGGGTCTGGTATGGACTGGGGGGGGGATCATTTTTTTTCCTTTATCTTTTTTAAATAGCCAGGTGCTGGCAATTGCAACTGCAAGTCAATTTAAATGTGATTTGACTCGCTTTTTTTCTTTAGAAATTTTATTTTTGCTGCAGCATGTTCTATACATGCTACAGATGTGCCACTTTATAGGTAAACTAAGGGGACTCCTCACACACTATATTTAAATGATTTTTTCTTTTTTCTTTTTGCACTTTAGGCATCATTAAAATCACTGCTACTTTAAAAACAATCGTTGTTAAAAAAAAAAATTGCATTGATACATGTCCCCCAGGGCAGTACCCAGACCCCCATACCCCTTTTATAGCCAACTACTTGCATATAAGTCTTCAAAATTGACTTTTTTTCCTGTTCAGCTCCCATAGACTTCAATGGGGTTTTCCATTCAGATCAGAACTTTTCCCCTGTTTAGGAGTTCTGCTGCAAACCCAACAGGTTTCAGCCTATCAGTAGTGGTGAATCAAAACCGTCACCTCGTGAAGAAAGCCACCACCAAGAGAGGCCTTTCACATAAGGACTTCAGATATTAAAAATGACATCCTAATGCAGATGTGTATTCATTAAACAAACATTAAACCTATGTTTTAAATGTACTAGTGTAAGTACCTGAAATTGTAGCAGCTTCTTATAATCCCCAGAGCATCAGAACTCAAACCCAAGCCAATCAAGATCTACTAAAATAAATGTTTGCTGACTGTGAACACCCCAGACAGGAAGAGCATAGTGAGCATAGACCTCATTGTTCACTAAGAGGCTGGGGTATGGATTCTTTCTGCTATAGGCTTAAGGACTAAGTAAAGTCTTTCTCTTTAATTGTACCTACAGGTAAGGTATCTTGAAAATGGCGAATGCTGGGTTATTTTAACCATTGTCAAAATGTGGTACAAATAAGTAAAGATTGTCTTGTATAAATAGGCAGAATAGTCAGAAATGATATTTCATGTTGATAAAATG
Organism: Lithobates pipiens; assembly: GCF_037356315.1. Taxonomy (NCBI): domain Eukaryota; kingdom Metazoa; phylum Chordata; class Amphibia; order Anura; family Ranidae; genus Lithobates; species Lithobates pipiens. Next base: position 354,979,090 of record NW_027507748.1, on the reverse strand, counting down.
TTTCGCATTTTTAAAGCTGAGCTCCAGGCTTTAAATAAACTATTGAAATCCATAAATTTGACAGTTTATACCAGCCAAAGGTTTGTTATTCTCCACACTAGTACTATAATCAAGATACTCCTGCCAGGCAGCATTGCCAGATACTTAAAGAGATTGTAAACCTCAGAAAAAAAATTCCACAAACAAACAAACCTGCAAGACAAAGGCATAATGAGCTAGTATGCATCGCATACTAACTCATTATGAAATACTTACCTTAGAACGATGCCCTGCAGTGCCACTTGCACTTCGCTCCCACGACCGATATCCTTCCCGTAGTCACTTCTGGGTTTGCGAGCTCCAGTGCTGTGATTGGCCGGAGCTGCGATGACATCACCCCCATGCATGCTTGGATGCTGCGGCTCGCGGCACAGGTCCTGAAGAAACGGCACGGGTGGGCCATTCCTTCAGTGCGCATGCGCTAATGATGTCGGCAGCAGCATATATAGTAAATATCTCCCAAGCAGTGCCAGTTTAGGAAATATTTACAGTACCTACATGTAAGCCTTACTATATGTACAGTATATGCATGTATTTGTCTTTCGATATCGGTTCTTCCTATCATTGTGAAGCAGAATACACCAAGCATTGGATTGTTCACCCACTAATAGTGAACGTGAGCTGGGTTTAGACTGTCTTGAGACAAGTTAGTTTTTAAACCCTGAAATTTACATTCACTTTTTTTTTAAATTGTAGTTTTTATTGGGTTATAAGAGTAAATCAAGTACAACAAAAAGAAAGAAGGTAAAGCACCCACCATGCACAATATACCAGTAATAGAAGCATAATGGTTACAGATGGTGAATACGGAACTGATGTGAACAGGTGAACACTGTCCATAGTGCAAAGCACAGGGGTGCTCTGCACAGCTTATTAATAGTAATATAGCATAAACAACTCACTTATGAATGGTAAGATTTAAATTACAAGAGCATGTACAATAATGAAGGAGTTTTGTAGAGGGTATATGTAGACTAACAAAGTAATCAGATAGGCACCAATTAGCATACAAAAGAAAAAAAAAGGGGAGGTGAGTGGAGAGGGAAAAGTAATCTTAATTTTAAGTTAAAACATTTTCCATTGTGTCCCCTTGTTTATGAGTCCCATATTCCGATTAATCCGATGGATCCCATACTTTATCAAATTGGGGGATAGCATTGTGTACAGAGGCCATTAGATATTCCATCCTCCGGATCTCAGCTACCAAATGTAAAAATCTGAGCCATGGGGGGGGGGGGGGGGGTGTGTTGGACAACCAGCATAATGGAATAGTTCTCTTGGCTGGTTAGTTTTTTTTAGGTAGGCCCTAAACAGGAAGCCCTAGTAGGCAAATCCTGGGATCTAGCAGTAGTGATGCATCCACCACCCTCTGGATTAGTTGCCCCACCTCTTGCCAGAAGGGCCGTATCAGAGAGCACTCCCAGAAGATATGGAACAAAGAACCCGTTTCAACTCCACATCGCCAACAGCGAGATGAAACTGTGTAGGATATCGGGGGGGTTTAGTACCAAAATATAAGAATTTTTATAGAAGCTTCCTTTTGAGTCACACATTTGGAGGATTTAAAAATAGAGGACCAAATGTTATCCCTTGTTTGGACCGTTATGGATTTACCTAATAGGTGGGTCCATTTCCTCATGTAGTGGTGTGTGGCCTCAGTGAGATGGTTCAATTCATGGAGGATGCGGTGAATGGAAGATATTAAATGTAACTGGTGGGGGCCCTGAGCGCATAGATATTCGAAAGCGGTAGGTTTATCAAGGATCTGGGATGAGGACTTGGAGTAAAAGAGGTGTCTAACCTGTAGGTAAAAATGAAAAAGGTGGGAGGAAATGGCAATGGTATTTTTCACGTAAGATATCAAAAGGGTATAGCCTCCGTGTAGTGGGATGGACCAAGTTTCGAAGGTTGAATTAGTGGGGCATTAAGCCAAGGGAATACCCTACCCAGAAACATGCTGTCCGGTATGGCTGGGTTAAACAACACATTCATAAGGGGGGGGGGGTGGAGAAGCAAGGGTGCAGCTTTTAAGACATTTATACCAATCACTTAGAGTAAAGTTCATTGGTTCATTGGAGCGGTACATTGGTACATTCACTTTAAGGCACCGGGTTCACATATGTGCAGGGCTGTTTTCGGTGCGATTTGTAAAAAAAGTCCAGTGCGATTTCATTCAGGACTGAAAATCGTACCTCTGTCTTTTAAAAATCACACTGCAGCTGGCCTACACATATGTGCACAAGTACAAGTATAATTCGTATGTACACTAAAGCACACTGCGGTGTGCTGCGTATGTACAATGCTATTTATATTTTTAGGCACAAAAACACACAACATACCTGCACTGCAATTCAGTCATTTTTTTCTGTACTTGGGCCCAATCAAAATGAATGGACTGAAGTAAATCAGCACACGGCAATGTGCAATAAAGCCTTTTAGAGCATGTGTTACCACATTATTGTATAGTGTGGACAAGGTCTAATTTGTACAGATGAGCAAAATATGCACTTGCTTTTTCATCTACATTTACTGTTAAAATTTCTAAATGTTCAAAATAAAAACACGGGAAATAAAAAATGATGGTCCTTTGAGTGAAGCACCTTCCCTCTGTTGAAAATAATAGGTTATGCCTACAGTGGGGTGACATTAATTAATTAGTGGGAGCAAAGAAAAAAAGGGTGAACGTTCTTTATCAATTAGCAAAGTTATCTTGAAAATGGCGAATGCTGGATTATTTTAACCATAGTCAAAATGTGGTACAAATAAGTAAAGATTGTCTTGTATAAATAGGCAGAATAGTCAGAAATGATATTTCATGTTGATAAAATGTTTCACATTTTTAAACCTGAGCTCCAGGCTTTAAATAAACTGTTGAAATCCATAAATTTGACGGTTTATACCACACTATACAACAATGTGGTAACACATGCTCTAAAAGGATTTATTGCACGTTGCCGTGTGCTGATTTACTTCAGACCATTCATTTTGATTGGGCCCAAGCACAGAAAAAAATGACTGAATTGCAGTGCAGGTATGTTGTGTGTTTTTGTGCCTAAAAATATAAATAGCATTGTACATACGCAACACACAGTGGTGTACATAAGAATTGTACTTATATGTGCAGGCCAGCTGCAGTGTGATTTTTAAAAGAGAGAGGTACGATTTTCAGTCCTGAATGAAATCGCACTGGACTCTTTTTACAAATCACACCGAAAACAGCCCTGCACATATGTGAACCCGGTGCCTTAAAGCAAATGTAAAGTCCCATTTTTTTTCCTCTAAAAACATGTTATACTTACTAGGTGTCGGGAAAACAATGGGGGAACTCAATGTTTGGCACCCTCCCAGTACCAAATATAATATTTGATGTACTTAAAGTGATACTAAAGTCTTGTATTTTTAATAACAAACATGTCGTACTTACCTGCCCTGTGCAGTGGTTTTGCACAGAGCAGCCTGGATCTTCCTCTTCTCGGGTTCCTCTTCTGTGCTCCTGGCCCCTCCCTCCTGTCGAGTGCCCCCACAGCAAGCAGCTTGCTATGGGGGCACCCGAGCCGAGTCACAGCTCTGTGTGTCTATTCAGACACAGAGCCCCAATTCGCCCCGCCCCATCTCTTCCTTGATTAGCTAACTGACTTTGATTGACAGCAGTGGGAGCCAATGGCACCACTGCTGTGTCTCAGCCAATCAGGACAAGAGTCTCGGACAGCCGAGCAACTTGTAGACATTGCTGGAGAGAGATGGGGCTCAGGTAAGTATTAGGAGTGATGGAAGGGGGCTGCTGCACACAGAAGGGTTTTTTTTATCTTAATACATAGAATGCATTAAGATAAAAAAAAAAAATCCTTCTAACTTTAAATCCCCTTTAAGTAATCATTTTTCATTAGTTTAAAAAAAACGTTCACATCACACAAAAAATAGGTATTGGTAATTAGTATCGGTGAATACTTGAGAAAAAGTATTGGTACACGTACTCGGTCTTAAAATAATGATATTGATGGCTGCATTTGTTTTCTTTTTTTCAGGCTTTTTATTCTTTATTTTTAATTTGTGATCCTGGCAGTAACAGGCTTTCTGTAATAGGGTGACAATATTTACTAACTGGACTGTATATATGGAGAGGAAACATTGTCAATCTAATGTTTTAGGACTACAGACCACCTCCACTTTCCTTTTCTCCATAACATAGAGGGAGGTGCTTCATAGTTCATAGCAAAAGCTGGGAACAATAACTGGTAAGAGAAAGCAGAGGGCGCAGAAGGATATCACTAGATTTCTGGCAGGATCAACAAATATTTTTGCACTTGTCAAACAGATTAAACTTTTAATAGCATGTAATAGACCAAAATGTTCAAATGAGAGAAGTTCATTGTTAGATACATACACTTTAAAGTAGAACTTCAGGCAAAACTTTTTTTTCATTTTGGATAGAGTAGGGGGATGGTTATCAGTGATGTCATTAGGGGGGTGTAGTGGGTGCGCACCACACCCGGGTGACATCCACCAAAGGGGTCACACCAGAGGCGAACTGAGCCAGGCTGCTTTGATGCCCCCTCTCTCTTTCCCTGTCCCCTCAATCTCTCCCTGACCCCCTCACTTTACCTGACCCATCTCTTTCTCCCTGTCCCCTCTCTATCCCTGTCTCTGATCTCTCTATATTCCTGTCCCCCTCTCTCTCTCTGCTCTCACTCTCTCTCTCTCTCTTCCTCCTTTCTCTCACTGCCCCTTCTCTCTCTGCCCTCTTTCTCTTTCTGCCCACTCTCTCTCACCTTACCCCCTCTCTCTCTGCCCTCTCTTTCTCCTTGTCCCCCCTCTCACTGTCCCATCTCTCTCTCTGCCCTCTGTTTCTCCCTGCTCCTCTCTCACTTAAAGCCCTCTCTCTCCATCCCTGCCCCCCTCCCCTATCTATCATTGCCCCCTCACTCCCCACCCCTGCCCCCTCTCTATCTCCCTGCTCCCCCTATCTATCTCCCTGTTCCCCCTCTCTCTCTGCCCTCTCTTTCTCCCTGCCCCTCTCTCTCTTACTGCCCCCTCGCTTTCTCTCTCCCTTTCTGTCTTCCTGTCCCCCTCTCTCCCTGTGCCTATCTCTCTTTCTCTCTCCCTGATCCCTTTCTTTCTCTCTCACTGCCTTCGCTATTTCTCTCTCCCTGCCCACCCTCTCTCTCCCCCTGCCCCCCTTTTTCTCTATCTGGCCTTTCTCCCTGCCCCCCCCCTCCTGCAGATTGCAAAAATGATTGTGGGGGGTGACACCATGTTTTACTGCACCAGGTGACCCCAACGCTAGTGACGCCACTGATGGTTATAACCTCTATCAGATTTTTTTTAACCATCTGTGTCCCATTGCAGAGATTTCCCTTTACTTCCTGTCCCAAAGCCAAACAGGAAGTGAAAGCAAATCCATACAAATAAGAGGAATTCCTTAGGGACCCCAGGCCACCAGAACTAGTGTCCCCATTGAAAGATTTACCCTCTATTACTTTTCTGTAAAAGTTTGAATTTTCATTTTCTTTCAATAATAATGGTTAACAGGACAAATAGAGTGAGTAAATCTCCTTAACGGGGGGCACAGAAGGCAATAAAAACCGTCTGATGTTCTAATCCCTCTGCACTCTATCCAAAACTAAGAAAAAATGTTTTGCCTTTAGTTGTATTTTAATCCATCTGGTATTCCATACAGCCTGATTCCAGTGAACTCCTTGGGTTTTCAGAAACCACTGCTGTCCAAATTCTGGCCGTCCGTCTCTGCTTCCTTTATTACCAGTCAGATTAAAGTGGATGTAAACCCTCTCATATACCCAGTGAAGTGAATAGCCTCAGATGATACAGAGATTAAACAAATCTCCCTACATAAGTTTTACATGTATATCTGCTGTCTTCAGCTTTCTAGACTCTTTAGAAAGTGCACATTGTGTTAGAAATCTTTCTTCCTGTTTCAGCAGTGGGTGTGGAGTCTGGGCATAAACTGTGTGAGAGCTGATTGGAGGAAAGGCACACCGCCCTCCACATAGGCAGATGAATGAAGAAACATGCTGATCTGTACTGTGGATAGACTGGCTCTCTGCTTATCTATCCCCAAGCAAATCTCCAGCTGCTTTTATCTCCTATGTCGGAGAACTTGTCAGAAGTTATTATGCTGATAACAGAAGAACGGAGCAACAGAAAGAGATGGCACTCAGAGCTTGGAGAAAGAAGTACACAATACAGATATATATGCCTGGGTCAGATTTCATGAATGAGGTTAACAAACACTTTAAGGCATGTATCACTCTAGCAAGCCTGTCAATGGCAGCAACTTGCCATCAACAAGATCTCTGGGAGAAGAAAGAAGCTACTTACCGGTTTCTACACCATTGTCCCTTACTGGTCAGACCAGCAGGGTGTCATTGCTGTTCCTTGGCTGACAAGCAAGATTCTGTAGCATTACAGGCAGCAAGGCAGAACTAGGCGAGTGTTCTATTTAGCGTTCCTTTTGCAATTTATCTCTAACAATAAGAAGACTAGTCTAACAGATACCTTAAAGTGATTGTAAAAGTTTTATTTTTATTTTTTTTAAATAACACACATATCATACTTACCTCCACTGTGCAGCTCGTTTTGCACAGTGGCCCCAATCTTCCATTTCTTGGGTCCCTCTCTGGCTCTCGCGGCTCCTCCCTGCATCAGATAACCCCCTAGGAGAAGAGCTCTCCCAGGAGGTTACCTTGTGGGCGCGCTCTTGAATCCAGCATTTGTGCACATAGACATGAATGCCAGCCTCGGCCCCACCCCCTGGCACCCACGTCATTAGATTTGTTTGACAGCAGCTGGAGCCAATAGCTGCGCTGCTATCAATCTATCCAATCAAGATCAAGGACAGGGAATAACGGGGTACGGGGCCCAGGTAAGGAAAAATGGGGGGGGGGGGCCTAGGGGGCCGGTCACTGCCAAGTGTTTTTTTACCTTAATGCTGAATCCCAGGCTGTTTTTGTATAGTAACATGACCCATCTTGGATGTTTCATACCTGTGGGTTCCCTGTGGAAGCTTAAATTCACTATAGTGTGCACCATTAATATAGTGATCTCTATTAGCTGAGCCTACTACAGTGGTTTCTAAGGGAACTGGCCAGGCATAATGCATGCATACTTACATTAGTCCAAGCTGGGTTGGGCAGCAGAATTGTAGTGGGGAATTTGGGAATTCCTCTCCTGCGTCGTTCACAAGCATACATTCTCAGATCACCAGATAAATGACAAAAGCCAGTATAATGGATAAGTGAAATGTTGAACGTTAGAACTAATGAGCAAGTAAGCTGTATTCGACGTATTCATTTTAAAGGAATTGTAAAGGCAAAAGTTTTTTTATCTTAATTCATTCCATGCCTTAAAGCGGAGGTCCACCCTAAAGTGGACCTTCCACTCATTGGAACCCTCCCCCCCTCCGGCGCCACAATTGGCAACTTTCAGGGGGAGGGGGGTGCAGGTACCTGTACAGTACAGGTATCTGCACCCACTTCCGGCGTAGATTCTGCAGAAGCCACGCCCCTTTCCTAAGGTCCCCCGCTGCCTGCTGGGAAACACACGGATCCCAGAGACAGCGGGACCATCCTTATTGCGCAGCGCGACTCGCGCATGTGCAGTAGGGAACCGGGAAATTAAGCCGAAAGGCTCAACTTCCTGATTCCCATACCCAAGATGGCGGCGGCAGCACCCAAGAGACGATCGAGAGATCGGCTTCGGGTGCCAACATCGCGGGCGCACTGGGCGGGTAAGTGTCATTATTTTAAAAGTCAGCAGCTGCAGTATTTGTAGGATACTCCCGGCGGACTCCCACTTTAAGATAAAAAAACCTTCTATGTGCAGCAGCCTCCCCAGCACCCCCTAATACTTACCCTGAGCCACATCTCTCTCCAGCGATGTCCATGAGTCCCGGCCATCTGGAACTCTCCTCCTGATTGGCAGGGGCACAGTGGCAGTGCCATTTGCGCCTGCAGCTGTCAATCAAAGTCAGTTGGCCAATCAGGGGACAGAGGACACGTAAAATGGCAGCTGCATGTCTGAATGGACACACAGGTCTGCATCTTGGCTCGGGTGCTCCCATAGCAAGCTGCTGGTCTATGGAGGCACTCGTCAGGAGGGAAGGGCCAGGAGCAGTGAAGTGGGACTCAAGAAGAGGAGGATCTGGGCTGCCCTGAGCAAAACCACTGCTCAGAGGAGGTAAGTATAACATATTTGTTATTAAAAAAAAAAAAAAAAAAAAAAACAAGACTCTACAATCACTTTAAGGCTAATTTTCCTTTTAAACCGGAGAGGACTTTTAAAGTGACAGTGCAGATCACTTATAAATACTTAGTTGCACAGAAGAAGTAAGATACTTGCTACAAATAGAAAATACCATAAAAAAAAATACAAACAGAAAATAACATTTAATAGATAGTGAAAAGAATGTACAATGATTTCTACTAAATTCTTAAAAAAGATATGCATTCTTTCTTACCATGATTCATGAATTAGTCTAAAATAGAAACTTGTCTAGAAGAAAAATGAGCTACCATTTCACCCCCTCTGTAATATGGTAACTGTCTAGACTGATTGCACTAACCTTGATACTGTGCGCTGAAGCCTTTCTGCCTGTGATTGCCATCTGATGTAAAATGAATTCGCAACCAGTTTTTACTGCTGATGACTGGTGGTGGTAAATTCGTTCCAGTAAACCTGCAAAAGACAAACATGATGGAATATTAGTACTGCTATTATATGGTTAAACAAATATCAGAACTCATTCACAATATACTTACTACTATAGTTAGTATATGTAATTAATCTATCTATCTATCTAGAGGACAGTATAGTATTTCCGGTGTACTCATTCCTCCACAGAACCTTGAATATTCACGTAACTGGCCATCACTTTGGTTGCTTTTAGTAACATATTGGTCAAAGTGGAGAGACGGGGCTGTGACATCACAATCTCCACCTCATCCAATCAGAGAACGCTTTGCATTCATTGAGAAAACGATTTGTTTCTGTGAATGGCACCCATGCCAAGAGACAGACACTCTGTGGTTACTTTGCTGCAGGGCACTGGACCTGGAAGACAACATAGATCACTGTTGTAATGATGCCTACCACAGTAATTCTTGGCTTCCACATTAATTAATTCACTTGATAACCGCCCGCGGCTTCCAATATCACTTATACTCTGATGATCCCAAATCTGTCTACTCCTCACCTCACTCCTTCAGTCTCCTCTCGCATTACTAACTTACTAACTGACATATCAGCATGGATGTCACACCACTTCCTTAAACTAAACCTCTCTAAAACTGAGCTATTAATATTCCCCCCTGCACATGCCCCCCTCCATGACTTTTCCATCAAAATCAACAATGCAACCATCAGTCCCTCCCCACTTGCCAGGGTACTAGGTGTAATCCTAGACTCTGACTTGTAATTTCAGCCCCAAGTCCAATCATTGTCAAAAGTTTGTAGAATTTACCTCCGTAACATCTCTAAAATTCACCCTGTTTTAACAAATGAAACCACCAAGCTCCTCATTCACTCCCTTGTTAAATCTCGCCTTGACTATTGCAACTCTCTTCTCATTGGCCTGCCTCTCCATAGGCTATCCCCGCTTCAGTCTATCATGAATGCTGCTGCCAGACTTATCCACCTTACCAACCGCTCAGTGTCTGCCAACCCTCTCCTCCAATCCCTACACTGGCTCCCAATCACCCAGCGAATTTAATTCAAAATACTAACCACAACATACAAAGCCATTCACAACTCTGCCCCGAGCTACATCACCAATCTTGTCTCCAAATATCACCCAAATCGTCCACTCCGCTCTTCTCAAGACCTCCTACTCTCAAACTTTCTGGTCTCCTCCTCTCATGCTTGTCTCCAGGAGATCTCCAGAGCCTCTCCCATCCTCTGGAACTCATTACCTCCACCTGTCCGGCTATCCCCTACTCTAGCTACCTTCAGGGGAACCCTGAAAACTCATCTCTTTAGGAAAGTCACGGCTCCAACTAATTTTTTATCACTTCCATCAGCACATTCACAACAGTTACAACCTTTTGTACCACCTGCCCCACCCTATTAGATTGTAAGCTCTTCTGAGCAGGGCCCTCTCAATCCTCTTATATTTTATTGTATTATAACTGTATTGTCCCTCCCTTTTATATTGTAAAGTGCTGCGTAAACTGCTGGCGCTATATAAATCCTGTATAATAATAATAATAATCCCACAGGTATGGCATATGCATACTTACATTAGTCCAAGCTGGACTAATGTAATAATACAACAAAAATCTATACCTAAATTAAAAGTTAGATATAACTGACCTGTTAGGGCAGGAGTGTCAAACTAAATTTTCATTGTGGGCCGCATCAGCATTATGGCTACAATAAAGGGCCATTTGTATCTGTTATGCCCTATACACACGGTAGGATGTTCCGACAACAAATGTTGGATTTGAGCTTGTTGTTGGAAAGTGTGACCATGTGTATGCTCCATTGAACATTTGTTGTTGGAATTTCCGCCAACAAATGTTTGAGAGCAGAGTCTCAAATTTTCCGACAACAAAAGTTGTTGTTGGAAATTCCAAGCGTGTGTACACAATTCCGACACACAAAAGTCCATGCATGCTCGGAATCAAGCAGAAGAGCCGGAACTGGCTACTGAACTTAATTCACTTACGTCACTGCGTTCTTGACCTTTGGTATTTCCGACAACATTTGTGTGACCGTATGTATGCAAGACAAGTTTGAGCCAACATTCTTCAAGGCACAGGGCATAAGACTATATAAATGTATCTAGGACCTTTTTCTCAGAGAATAGGTGCAGGTTCTCAACCATGCCACCTCCACCGAACAGCATTGCATGATGTGTGTGGCTAAATTGCACAACAGTGGTAGGATCTTAAAGGGGTAATAAATACCAGAAGTGAGTTATGTGCGAAGTTCAGGATGCCCTGTGCAGAGTGCAGAGTTAAGGGTTGCGCTATATGCCAAATGCAGGGTTCAGGGGTTCTCAGGAGTGCTCTATACTGCACACAGAATACAGAGTTCAGGGTTGTGCTATGTACAGAGTGCAGAGTTAAGAGGTGCTTTTTGTACAGAGTGCAGAGTTGAGGAGAGCTCTACATACATGGAGGGTTCAGGGGGAGTGCTATGCATAGTTTGTAGGGTTTTAGCTCTCTTTCACAGGCTCTCCACATCTCACTTCAACCCCTCCTCGGCTCTTACCTCTGCACCACTTTCACCCATTCCCCACCTCAGCCCTTATCTTCCCCCCAAAATAAGCTTCCTCGCATCTCACTTACGCAGCCTGGCTCTAGTACCTCCCAGCAGTGTAGGCGGCTCTGCCTCTCTCTCTCTCTCTCTCACTTGCATATAGATCATTGGTCAGCATCTGTGAATTCACAGTGCAGCTTACCATGTGATGTCACATCCCACACTGCACCTGTATCTCTGTTGTCCCCACCAAGTGTGCAGGGATCTGTGGGAGCCACGGAGAGGAAAGTTGGCCTTGTAAACACAGAAGGTTTCGCTTTTTACAAGTGAAAATGGTGAGAGCCAGAGGTGGTGGAGCAGGGTGCCACTACCTCCTGGCTGAAAAAAAAGTGCAATGGTGCAATGTGTGCAATGCAAGTGCAATGGCCGAATTAAATGGCTTGGTGGGAAAAATTTGGTATGTTTCCCCATTGTGTTTGACACATGTGTTTTATTAAATTATCATACCTCCCAACTTTCTGAAGTGATAAGGAGTGACAGCTTTTAGCATACAATATGTATGCAAAGGACACATCCCTGCCATGACCCCAATTACATGAAGTACAAAGTTCTAAAATGCAAAAAATGATTGCTTAACCACTTCAGCCCCGGGAGATTTTACCCCCTTCCTGACCAGAGCAATTTTTACAATTTGGCACTGCATGGGTTTAACTGACAATTGCGCAGTCACACAATGCTTTACCCAAACTAAATTTGCGTCCTTTTTTTCCCACAATTAGAACTTTCTTTTGGTGTTATTTGATAATCTCTGCGTTTTTTATTTTTTGTGCTATAAACAAAAAAAGAGCGTCAATTTTGAAAAAAAAAATAGAGAACAGGAAATTGAGCTACAATTCGCACAGGCTCACGAAAATTGGACAATAAAAGACTGGAAAAATGTTGCCTGGTCTGTTTAGTCTCGATTTCAGCTACAACATTCAGATGGGTAGGGTCAAAATTTGCCCTAAACAACATGAAAACATAAATCCATCCTGCCTTGTATCAACGGTTCAGGCTGGTGGTGTAATTGTGTGGAGGATATTTTCCTGGCACACTTTGGGCCCTTTAGTACCAATAGAGCATCATTTAATCGCCATGGCCTACCTTAGTATTGTTCTTGACCATGTCCATCCCTTTATGACTATAGTGTGCCTATCTTCTGAGGGCTACTACCAGCAGGATAATGCACCCTGTCACAAAGTTCAAATCATCTCAAACTTGTTTCTTGAACATAACAATGAGTTCACTGTACTCCAATGGTCTCCACAGTCACCAGATCTTAATCCAATAGAGCACCTTTGGGATGCGGTGGATGCGGGAGATTTTCATCATGGATGTGAAGCCAACAAATCTGCAGTAACTGCGGTAACTGCATGATCATTCATGTCAATATGGATCAAAATCTCTGAGGAATGTTTCCAACAATCAATGCCATAAAGGCAGTATCAAAGGCAAAAGGGGGTCCAACCCGGTACCAGCAAGGTAATAAACTGACTTTGGTGATGGCCCTGGATCTTTCTTAGCAGAATCTCAAGAGCTTTTTTGGTGTTCAAAGTCTTGTTTTCACCACATGGATTTTTAACAGTCTTCAAGTGGACTCTTTTTTATTGATATGGTGTGTGACTCAATTTGCTATATGTCCTGGTTTTATACTGTAGTTAAGAACTATGGATTATGGATGCTTACTGTGAAAATCATATTTGTTTTCAGTACAAACTATCTCATGCCCAAGCGTACTGTTGTGCATTTCAAGTTAGGACTAATGTACCATTGTATGGGTGTTTCTGCAGCTTTATTAAATTAAATTTCTTAAACATTGCTGGGCTTCCAAACATAAAACTGCTTAGTGAGTTACTGAATAGGGATTAATTCTCCTTATTATATCAAAGAAAGCTCCTTTCCAAAACAAACTGCATGCATACTTTGTAAGAAAGGAAAAAAAGATGTTACCAGGTCAGAAAACTGAAAGGCCGTGATTTAAATTGTGAGCACAGAAATCCAGTCAGATGTAGGGAAACAAAAGATATGTCGTTATGACACTTTTTGTGCCTTGATCTTGACAAAAACAGCAGCTTATATTTCCCTTGGTAAAATTTTAAGTTGAAAACAAGTTCTTTAACAAAGTGCAGAAAAGGCCCATGAAGAACCCCAAGGAACCCCTTTTATCTTGAGACACAGTTTCACTTAAAGGGAAACTATATATGATTTGGGTCACGTACATTTTATTTATATTTTTTGATGGTCATACACTTTTAAAAGTGTTATACTTTTTTTACTATATTTACAGTACATAATACAATAGTTTACAAACAAGGATTTAATACATGACAAAGGACTTCCAAAGTATTAAAGGTTAGCTAAACATATAGTCTACAAACTAATGCTTGCTTTGCAACCCCCTTACCATTTTTTTAACCTAGTGGCGCACATTTGATAATGTTACTATTGTGATGACACGTTGGATATACATTGGACACACTGGAGACACATTGAAGTTCTGCATACACAGGATTTCTTAGAGCACAGCTGAAAGCTGAAATAGCTTTAATATGAATATTATAATATTTTAATATTATAATATTTTATAATATGTTTTTAAACCTAAAGAATATATGATGATAAAAGTGAAAGTTGCCATTGATGTTCTTCTTTTTAAAATTCTTGTTGCATGGCAGTGTCTGATTACATACTTTTAAGTAATGGACCTGGAATAAGCATGCTCTAAATGGGTGCCAGAATTCCTTATCTTTATGCCCATTCTCAGCAGCAAGGACAGCATTGAAGCCAAAGCATCAGCATGACAGCAAGGGAATTAACATGCTCAAAAAGCAAGTTTAGCAATGGCAGCCTCCATAACCTTTTATGACAGAGTCCCTTTAAGTATTCTTGCCTGCAATAAACTCATTGACAACAGTCAGCCATTATAAGGTGGTAGACTGCCACTTAAAAAAGTCAATGTAGTAGTTTATTAGATAGTAATATACACTACTGAACATCCTTTAAGGCTATTATGTCACTAATCATTCAAATTAGTATGCCGTAATAGAGGTTAAACAATGTTCTCTGTAGTCAGAAATTTCATTAACAAGCCACTTTGTGTTCAGAAAATACTAATCCTGCTCATTGGTATGTAGAAAGTCTGGATCTATGCTGATAAAGTATGTTTAAAGTGTAATTGTTGTGGAAAGCTGGAAGAATAATCAGTTTTAAACACTGGAAACAGAATGAAACACTTGTCTGGGTACTCTGATGCTGCGTATACACGGTCGGACTTTCCGGCAGAAAAAAGTCAGACGGAATCATTTCATCGGATATTCCGATCGTGTGTGGGCTTCATCTGACTTTTTTTTTTTCGAAAATTTTGACAGACCTAGAAATAGAACATGTTTTAAATCTTTTCGATGGAATCAATTCCTATCGGGAAAACCGTTCGTCTGTATGCTGTTCCGACGGACCAAAAATGACGCAAGGGCAGCTATTGGCTACTGGCTATTGGACTTCCTTTTTCTAGTGCTGTCATACGTGGTGTACGGCACCGCATTCTAGATGGTTGGACTTTGGCGTGATCGTGTGTAGGCAGGACAGTTTCAGCAGAACTCTGTTGGAAAAACCATCAGAGTTTATTTTGACGGAAAAAACGGTTGTGTGTACGCGACATTAGAGAGAACAGACATGTACTATATGCACATGTACACAAGTCATTTTCTATTCATCTGCATAAAAACACAATAAAAATAGAATAGATGGAAATTACTTAAGGAATTACTTGTGAAGTGTGTACCAGTCATAAAATTATGGTTCTTTTTAAAGTAAAATGATTCCGTAAATAACAGGGACGTATACCTAAGCTGGCAATTTACAATTCTGGTGGATGAATGGATCTCTTCAGGTGAAAACTACTTAAGTGGTATGTTCTTCTATATCTGCAGAAAATCACTTCTATACATGGCTCTCACCCACCCACCTGGACTCTGCTTTTATTTCAAAGCAACAGTTAAAGCTGGTAGAACACAAAAGGCTGTGTTTTGAGGATTAATTTAGAGACTACACCTGGCATCTCTGAAGAATAGGTACAAACCTTGTAAATAAGCTTGAGATGTTCTAAACTAGAATTACTCAGGATACTACACATTCAGACACTGCATATGATAAAGGAAACCGTCGTTGATTTAAATAATAAGCTTTCCACCTGCTGACCTATGATTCTAAAAATGATAGATTACTTGCTGTCATGCTAATCCAAAAACTTCACTGTCTCAAAACAAGTATGTGGATCAGGAGTTTTGTCATTAGTTGCTCCTTGCTTCTCATTGGTCAGTGACTGAAATTACAATACTAAAAAAAAAAAAAAAAAACGCAACCATGCCACCACTACTTGCTTTTCAGTAAACAATTTGGCCAGACACCAGCATTCTTTTTGGCACACCCATGGCTGGTTCAGCAACAAATATAACCTGGGAGTATTACCATGAATTTTGTTTCTTTGCCCTTGTACACATGGTCGGACATTCCGACGGAAAATGTCCGATCGGACCATGTTGTCGGATAATCCGACCGTGTGTGGGCTCCATCGGACTGTTTCTATCGGAATATCCGACCGACAAAGTTTTAGAGCTGTGCTATAAAATTTTTCGACAACATGGTCCAATGGGACTTTGTCCTATCGTTTGTAGAGAATTCCGATCGGACAAAGTGACACGCATGCTCAGATCAAATTCCTAGACCAAAGCTATTGGCTACTAGCCTGAACGTAGTCCCATCGTAATGAAATAACGTCACCACGTTCTGAACGATCGGATTTTCCGACAACTTTGTCCGACCGTGTGTATGCAACACAAGTTTCGGACAAAATCCGTCGGACAAAATCAAGGGCTTTGACAGTGACAGCAAGGTTACCGGTTACTAGCATTTTCAGAAGGAGGTTGGTCACTAGTAAAAGTAATATATGTATTTGGGAATTATGCAGCGTTTTATTGTATGCTAAAAATTAAGAAACTGTTAAGAGGCAATTAAATACTGTAAGAAAAAGCTTAATGTTAAAGCTCATCTACTGAATAAAACATTAAGGGGGTTATTTACGAAAGGCAAATCCACTTTGCACTACAAGGCAAAGTGCACTTGAAATTGTACTGCAAGCGCACTTGCAAGTGCAGTCACTGTAGATCTGAGGGGGACATGCAAGGAAAAAAAAAACAGCATTTTAGCTTGCACATGATTGGATGATAAAATCAGCAGAGCTTCCCCTCATTTCAGATCTACCCCTCAGATTTACAGCGACTGCACTTCCAAGTGAACTTTCAGTCCAATTTCAAGTGCACTTTGCACTTGTAGTTTGCACTAGTACAAAGTGGATTTGCCTTTCACAAATAACCGCCGCAGTCTCAATTACAAATGTCTTTCATAAAAGGTGTGAAAAATCTGACACATAACCACCTGTATTAAATGACATGGCATGACACTAAACAGTCGGTGAAATCAAGAGTATCAGTAATAGTCCTTTCTCTAAAATCCTTGCTGCCTGCAACAATGGTTTTTGTAGCAGATAAAATCTTCTGAATTTGTCATAGTTCTGACGCTACTTTACAGAGAGCACAGTGTAAGGCCTAGTGCACACCATTAGTTTTCTTTTTGTTCAACCAAGCAGGTTTTACCTGTTCCCTCAAGTTTTACTGCAGCAGAATAGCATGGGCAGGCGAATCACTGTCATGTTACGTCGCTCCTTAAGGCGGCCACTCACCCCCAGAGCCGATGTGAATGCTTGGCGGTCTTGATGCCCACCGGGCTCCCGCAATCACTCGTAATGCGGTGCGAACCAGGATCTCTGTGTGTAAACATAGAGATCCTGGTTGTCTGAGGAGAGAAGTGACAGATCGTCTGTTCATACAAAGTATGAACAGACGATCTGTCATCTCCCCTAGTCAGGCCCCTCCCCCTTCAGTTAGAACACACATTAGGGGACATAATTAACCCCTTGATCGCCCCCTAGTGTTAACCACGTCCCTGCCGGTGACATTTTTACAGTAATCAATTAATTTTTATAGCTGTTAGGGACTTCAGGTAAAGAGTCTGACTTAGTGGAAGGGGACCTCTCTTACGGCTCTGGTTCTGGTCTCACTGGAATGGGAACAGGGAGACCGGAGCGCAGCGGGGTAGGAGAGTCCAGCCAGGTGCAGCAGCAGGTGCAGGGTAGGTAAGAATCCTCCGGATCAGGAACTCTCTGTAGCAGGACAGCAGCTGGGAGAAGGCCGCAGACTGTGGGATCAGGATGGATGGATCCTCTGGATGCGAAGGTAGCAGGCACAGAAGTAAGCAGGAGACAGCAGAAGTATCAGGTACAAGCTGAGGTTCGGCAACAGGAAGACAGTCCAAGAAGGGTCAAACAAGCCGGGGTCGGAGCAGGAGAGGTCAACGAGGTCAGACGGAGCCGGGTCAGGTATCAGATAGGTAGCAGGCAGGTAAGCAGGTAACTTCAGGCACAAGCTGCAGACGAGACAGCACAGAACCCCTGCAACTGTGCCTTTAAAAAGGGCCACTGGCGCCAAACGAACTAACGCTCGCCCGTGCGTGCGTGTACCGCGCGCACACGCAAACGACGTGCACCCGCGCGCGTCGGAAGACACTCGTGCCCACGACGACCCGCGGCGCGAACGCGCGCGCGCGAACGGAGAGCTGATCGCACGGAACGGACGGATTCCTGACAATAGCATTGATCACTGTATTAATGTCAAGGGTCCAAAAATGTGTCAAAAGTGTCTGATGTATCTGCCATAATGTTGCAGTCATGATAAAAATTGCAGATCACAGCCATTACTAATAAAAAATAATATTAATAAAAATGCTATAAATCTATCCCCTATTTTGGAGACTCTAGAACTTTTGTGCAAACCAAACAGTATACACTTATTGCCATTTTTATTACCAAAAATATGTAGAAGAATACATATCGGCCTAAACTGAGAAAAAATTAGCTTTTTAAAAATAAAAGGGGATATTTATTATAGCAAAAAGTACAAAATATTGTGTTTTTTTCAAAATCGTCGCTCTTTTTTTGTTTATAGCACAAAAAATAACCGCAGAGATGATCAAATACCAACAAAAGAAAGCTCTATTTGTGGGAAAAAAAAGGACGTCAATTTTGTTTGGGTACAACGCTGCACGACCGCGCAAACGGCAGTTAAATTGAGGCAGTGCCGAATCGCAAAAAGTGGTCTGGTCGGGAAGGGGGTAAAATCTTCCGGGGCTGAAGCAGTTAATGGAACAAAACTGACAGCTTCGGTCAGAGCCACTGTACTAACAGTCTGAGTACAGCGATCTCCCCCACTGAGCTATTGTGTTCTGACATGGGGACCCCCCCACCAGAATACTACAGTCAACACTCTCTGTCATTGGCTAAGAGCACTGATCAGGAGCCGTTTATTAAAAGTAATGCACTTACATCATAAAAGATTAAAAATCACCTTGTTAAAATTCCAAACATGCCAGGTGACTCAGTATTGCGATTTCCTCATAGCTTCCTTTGTACACATGGAGTCACCATCTCAACGTTGCCGTGTAGCCGCGACCCGATGCTTTTGATCACTACTTTGTCATAGGGAGTAGGAAGTGACGAAACACGTCAGAACATGGCTACACGGCACCACTGAGACAGTGACTCCACATGTACGAAGGAACCTATGAGGAGATCACAACACTGAGTCACCTGGCATGTTTGGAATTTTAACAAGGCGATTTTAAGTTGTTAAGTTGGACTATATTACCATATTGATTTGCATTTGTTGGAGTATATATATATATTTTGGATATGCCATATGGACACTTTTCATTATGTATGGGTGTTTTATGTTGATCATTTCACAATGCTAACATTTAGGAGATTTGTAGAGTAATTAGTGTGCTACAGTGGAATTATTTGTCTTTTTTTTTCATTGACATTTGTTTCAACTCATTTGCATGTTTACTGAATATTAAGTGGCAGCACAAATAGGTGTTTTTCATTAGCGCAGTGTGCACACATAGATAATTGAACATTAAAATGCATTTAGGACTAATACAAATCCCAAAAAGTTCACAATAAAGTGTTTTGGGTTTTATTTTCCAGAAGATTCACAGTTGTCACGAAAAGAGGAAGTGAAGGGAAAATTGTTACTTTAAAATTGGCATTACAATGAGAAGTGAGGGTAAATCTTGAGTTGAGACACTTGTACCAGAGACAACTGTCTAGGAGGGAACTCCCTCTCACTTTGGAAAGATGTTTCTCACTTCCTGTTGTGACTTTAGGACAGGAAGTACAAGGAAATCTCTCCAACCGGACATGGGCCTGCCATCTAATAAATTACTTCTGTTCTTATCTTTTCTTCAGATCAGCACTACAGGCTATAGACTATAGCATTGATCTGTGTATTCTGACAGTGGGGAAGTTTATTTTCTGTTGGAATACAATGACTTAGGGGGGAGGATTCCCATATTTCCATTGAGTGTGTGGATGGGGAAATCAGGTCAGATTTTGTTATTCAACCCACTGAACGAAAAAAATGTGAACTCATATATGGCTAGTTTTATTGATTAAACCTTTTCGTCTGTAAATGGGTAATAGTGGTTCTGTTTAGTAATAAAGGTTTACATTTTATTTCATGATTAAACTTGATGTGTTATTGTGTTATGAAATGATTAGTGTTAATAGGGTGTACAATCCCACGTTCCATGGACAGAAATATCTTAGGAGAAGTAAAGATATTTAAAATACTACCTGATCAATAGACTCTCTGCCTCCTACACTACCCAGCTATCTTCAGTCATGAGTCATTTGCATTTTCCACTTCATGCCAGACAAATTAAGGCAACTGCAGACCAACTAAAACAACTGAAGACTAGCACCACATTGACAAGACAATAGAAAAAGCACTGGACTCTTTGCTAAGTGGTCAATTTCTATTGTATTTACATCGTCTGTAAGTTCAACATAAGGTACTTTAAATTCACTATTGGGAAATTCAATTAAAGCTCTGATAATAATTAGTACAAACAGAGCATCTAAGTAATGAATGTGATTATTTTTATATCAATTCCAGTTAAATAGAGCTTCATTAACAGAATCTAACACAAAAAGAAAAGTCTTTACTATTAATTAGGCACATTAGAGATAGAAGATATAAACTTTTGTTTAGCAATTGAGCTCATACAGTGATATTTTTTTATGCACACCCACTGAACAGAAATCCTCAAAAAAGGAATTACAGCCAAAATCCATGCAATTTCCAATCTATTTTCTAAAGATGCAAAAGGATATTATCACAGAGGGGGGTGGGAGTATCTGTGGCAGCTGTAAGCAATAGAGAGCTGATTAAACTCTATCAACCTTATTCTAAAGAATATATATAATAGGAAATTTGGTTAAGCCTGTAAACATTCCATTTACCAATGACTGTGGATGGGTCGCCAGTGCATAGGATATGATCCCCCAAAGTGTGGATTCTAAGCAGTCTGCAGCCTTTGCAAACTTGGGCAACAAAGCATTGTCCAGGATCCACCCCGAGGCTATGACTTGACAATAAAGACTCAAATGTACACCAATGAGATCCTTCTTCTGTAAGCAAGTTTACAGTCAAGACTGCACAAAGTAAAGCCTAGTACACATGATCAGAAAATAGTACAAAAAAATACTGCTTTTGAAGCGATTATACGATGCTCGTTAGTACACAGCTTTCGTCAGACATTATCCGAAGGGGCAAACATGAAAATTCTCCTTGTGTGTTACCAGAATGTTCAATTTTTGTTTAACCACTTGCTTACTGGGCATTTAAACCCCCTTCCTGCCCAGACCAATTTTAAGCTTTCGGTGCTCTCACACTTTGAATGACAATTACTCAGTCATGCAACACTGTACCCGAATGGATTTTTTGTCCTTTTTTTCCCACAAATAGAGCTTTCTTTTGGTGGTATTTGATCACCTCTGGGGTTTTTATTTTTTGCGCTATAAATGAAAAAAGACCGAAAATTTTGAAAAAAAAATGCATATTTCTTTGATTCTGTAACAAAATTATGCAAATTATTCATTTTTCTTCATAAATTTTAGCCACAATTTATACTGCTACATATCTTTGGTAAAAATAACCCACATTAGTGGATATTATTTGGTCTTTGTGAAAGTTAGAGAGTCTACAAACTGTGGTGTGAATCATACAAAATTGATCACATCTGATGTACTGGTGGCCTATCTCACTTCTTGTGACCCGAACAAGCCAGGAAAGTACAAATACCCCCCAAATGACCCCTTTTCGGAAAGTAGACATTCCAAGGTATTTAGTAAAAGGCACAGTGAGCTTTTTGATGTTGTCATTTTTTTCCCACAATTCTTTGCAAAATTAAGATTTTTTTTCCCACAACATTGTCATTGTAATAGGTTATTTTTCTCACATGGCATGTGTATACCACAAATGACGCCCCTAAAAAAATTCTGCTACTCCTCCTGAGTATTACAATATCACATGTGTGGGACTTTTTCACAGCCTGGTCACATAGAGAGGCCCAACATGCAGGGAGCGCCATCATGTGTTCTAGGAGCATAAATTACACATCTAACTTGTTGACTACCTATTACACTTTTGAAGGCCCTGGAGCACCAGGACAATGACATGTGACACTGATGACAGATGGCACTGATACGAGGCAATGATGACACTTATACGTGGCACTGATGACACATGGCACTGATGACAGATGGCACTAATATGTGGCACTGATGACAGATGGCACTTATAAGTGTCACTGATGACAGATGGCACTAATACGTGGCACTGATGACAGGTGGCACTAATACGTGGCACCAATAACAGATGACACTAATACGTGGCACCGATGGTGCGTGACACTGATGACAGATGGCACTGATAAGTGGCATTGATGACACGTGACACTGACAACAGATGGCACATGACACTGACAGGTGGCACTGATGACAAATGGCACTGATACGTGGCACTGATGACAAATGGCACTGATATGTGGCACTGATGACAGATGGCACTAATATGTGGCACTGATGACAGATGGCACTATGTGGCACTGATGACACGTGGCACTGATGACAGATGGCACTGGGGACAAATTGCACTGACAACAGGTGGCACTGGGGGCATATAGCACTAACAGGTGGCACTGGGGACAGATAGCACTAACAGGTGGCACTGGGGGCAGGTAGCACTGGGGAGGATGGCACTGGCAAGGATGGTACTGGGGTGGATGGCACTGGGGAGGATGGCACTGGGGCGGATGGCACTGAGGCGGATGGCACTGGGGAGGATGGTACTGGGGCAGATGGCACTGGGGGAGGATGGCACTGGGGCGGATGGCACTTTTTTTTTACTTTTTTTTTTACTTACGGCCGCTGCAGCCGTTCATCTGTCCCTTCTCACACGCTGTCTGTGTGAGGAGGGAGAGCGGCGCTGAGAGATGATCTCATATGTTTACATATGAGATCATCTCTCATTGGATAGGCCGATCGCGCTGTAAACGGACGCTGTGATTGGCCGTTTACAGTGATCTGTGACTGGCTGTGTTCAAGGGACACGGCCAGCACAGAACTTCCCCGATGCGTGCTCCTGGGAGCGTGCATTGAGGAAGTAAACACGAGGATGTCCAGGGACGGCCTCCCGGCAGATAGCATCCGCTCTGTAGCCGTCTTTCGGCTATAGGGCGGGCGTGTAGCGGTTAATCAGTAAAATTTTACAAATACAAAAAACAAATACAAAAACAAATACAATATAATACAATAATAATAATAATGCATCACTTACAAATTGCTGTTCTGTCATATGAGAATTTTTGTAACTTTAGTGACCTCTTCATTTTCAATATGAGATCAAGATGAAAAAAAAAGGGCATATATTTGTCTGATAATCTCATTGTGTCTACCAGGATTTTTGGAGCCCTGGTTGGCTCAAGTTATTTATTTTTTCCTGCCTGTGAGGTAGGAAAAAATAAATAAATTATCCAAATTGTCCAAAGTGAGGAGAATTCCTCTCCCAGAAAGTTGTCACTTGAGTGTCTCCATTAGAAGATTTACTATTGCCCCCCGTTCTCTAAAACTAGGGGGTAGGGAGATTTTTTTTACTATGCATACACTTTAGGCTTTTAACTAAAAAGAAATTCTATGCTAAAAAATTAATTCCAGGCAAGCAGTTAAATTTACAGCTACTCCTGCAGACAGCAATACACAATCCTTCATTCCAACTGCAAGAGAGTCAATGAAAGAGTATCAGCAAACGGACGAGTCATTAATCAGCTTAGTTTACTTCTGACAGCTGTTACTTGTCCCCATGTATGCCTTCATTTGCTTCTAGTGCTCACTTGAGATGAGCTCAAGGTTTACTTTGAACATAGGTTTGATTAAACTTAGCCTGTTTGGGCACTCTTCTGAATGTCTGATGTTTTACTTACTCTGTGGGAAGCAAAAGTCATGTACAGTAGTGGCATTTTTACAACTACTATATATGACAGCTTCCTGTCTATGGTTGCAGCAGGTGCTGTCCTTAGCAACTAGGGATATCACACAGCCATATAAACAAATAGGCAAGGTGACCCTGTCCCACTTTGAGGGCAGGAGGTCTGAAATAGTTTGGGGGTGTATCACTCACACTAGACGGAGTATACTAACTAGAGTGTGGCACATGCACTTGATGAGCTGTCCTGCATATTGGGATCCAGAACCTTACTTGGATTTATTGCACTTTACTAAAACTGTTTTGTCACAAATTGTTTATATTTGCAGAAGAACTTATTTGCACGATTGGAAGTTTTGAATTGTCACCATGCACTTTATTTGGTTATTATTGCACAGTCACTGCATTATTGATATCTGCATCTTTATTAGGTTGCTCATTTTTATATATATTTTTTGGACTTTATTCATAGCTGCTATTATTGCACTGGCTTGCACATATCATTCATTTTAGTTATTTTAGTCATTGTTATCTATTCAGGATTTGATTGCCCTTGAGGTTTAGTAAGCGCCACATTTCTTTTATCTTTCATTTCTGTTTAGTGTGTGAACACTGTTTCTTGTTGGCAGCTACTTCTCTTTGATTTATTTAGATTTTATTTATTTACCCTGTGTGGTTTGCGCATTAGTATTTATTTACATATTACATTTGGTGTTATCGCTCTCACTATCTCATACTGTTCAACATGTTCAACATGGAAGTCAAACATGGCACCTTATGGCAAAGAACTCTCTGAGAATCTTGAAAAAATAATTGTTGCTCTACATAAAGATGGCCTAGGCTATAAGAATATTGCCAAGACCCTGAAACTGAGCTGCAGCACGGTGACCAAGACCATACAGTGGTTTAACAGGACAAGTTCCACTCTGCACAGGCCTCACCATGGTTGACCAAAGAAGTTGAGTGCACATGGTCAGTGACATATTCAGAGGTTGTCTTTGGGTAATAGATGTATGTGCTGCCAACATTGCTGCAGAGGTTGAAGGGGTGGGGTGTTAGCCTGTTAGTGCTCAGACCATACGCCGCACACTGCATCAAATTGGTCTGCATGGCTGCCGTCCAAGAAGGAAGCCTCTTCTAAAGATGATGCACAAGAAAGCCTACAAACAGTTTGCTGAAGACAAGCAGACTAAGGACATAGATTACTGGAACCATGTCCTGTGGTCTGATGAGACCAAGATAAACTTCAGATGGTGTCAAGCGTGTGTGGCAGCAACCAGGTGAGGAGTACAAAGATAAGTGTGTCTTGCCTACAGTCAAGCATGGTGGTGGGAGTGTCATGGTCGGGGCCAGATGACCCCTACTTTGCTAAAGAAGCTGAGGGTAAAGGTGATGGACTGGCCAAGAATGTCTCCAGACCTAATCCCTATTGAGCATATGTGGGGGATCCTCAAATGGAAGGTGGAGGAATGCAAAGTCTCTAACATCCACCAGCTCCATGATGTCGTCATAGAGGAGTGGAAGAAGACTCCAGTGGCAACCTGTGAAGCTCTGGTGAACTCCATGCCCAAGAGGGTTAAGGCAGTGCTGTAGAATAATGGTGGCCACACAAAATATTGACACAATTTGCCCAATTTGGACAGTTTCCCATAGGGGTGTGCTCACTTTTGTTGCCAGTGGTTTAGACATTAATGGCTGTGCGTTGAGTAATTTTGAGGGGACAGCAAATTTACACTGTTATGCAAGCTGTACACTCACTACTTTACATTGTAGCAAAGTGTAATTTCTTCAGTGTTGTCACATGAAAAGATAGAATAAAATATTTACAAACATTTGAGGGGGTGTACTCACTTTTGTGAGATACTGTATGTATTTTAGAGGGAATCTCACACTTTGTGTGTGCTTCCTCATTAACATATATATCAGAAATAAAAGTGTGGTATTGATGAAAGGAGCCCCTAGATGCTTTTTTTTTTTTTTACAAAGTTGTCCTTTGCTGGCAATCTAAACAGCATTTTATTATTTGTAAATGTAATTTTTGCTGCAGTAGATAGTATACATTATACAGATGTGCCACTTCACAGGCAGGTTAAGGTAAGGTTGCTGCCTCATCCCTTTAAACCCAAACACATATAAGTTACACAGGTTGTGATGCTAATTTAATGCAGATAAGGCACCAAGTGAATTCAATTACCACATTAATCTGCCGCAGAACCTGTGTAATTAATATGTGTTCAGGTTTAAAGGGATGAGTTGGCAACCCTAGGTTAAGGGCACACTATATACATTTCTAATATTTCACTTAAAGCATTCTTGGAATTGCTCATCACTACCAAATGCAATTTTTAAACATTTTTCATCTGGGCTTTTATACATGTTTCCCAGGGCAGTGGTGACCATCATCCGCCCCCCCCCCCCGTAACCCTCCCTCCCGTACCATATCCCATTTGTGTTACATTCCTTTGCCTATTGGCCTAGAACAGTGATGGCGAACCTTGGCACCCCAAATGTTTTGAAACTACATTTCCCATGATGCACTGGCACTCTGCAGTGTAGTTAAGCATCATGGGAAATGTAGTTCCAAAACATCTGGGGTGCCAAGGTTCGCCATCACTGGCCTAGAAAATGGCCACTACAAATTTTGGTTCCTGTAGACTTCAACTCAGTACAGATGCGACACTCAAACATCAGTAAAGTTCACTGAACCAACCTCAAACCAGTCACCGGTATGTTCTGTCCATTTCTAGTGCTCATTCTCCAAATCGGAATGCTACTGTGCCAAAGATTACAGGAAGCTAATATTAAAATAGATCCCTGCACTTTCACTAATTGCATTTAAAAATACATTTAAAGTGTGTTTTTTTTTTTTTTTTTTTTTTTTATGGAGACATACATGCAAGATTTGGTGTTTTTATACCTGCTGGAGTTTGGATTTGTGTGCAATCAGCCTATGCAATCCCATCTAGCATTGCAAACCAAAAAAAAAAAAAAGTGTAACACTGGTTTCAGGAACTGAAAAGACCAGATTTAGCTGCTCAGACACAGCAGGAGATTCATACACTTCAGTGATTCCTAAAAGTGTATTTTATATTTCACTTTGAAGACAGCAATTTAATACTGGGAAGTAGGCTCATAAAATCAGAAGGAAATCATTGTTTATATGATGCAGTTTCAAGGAAAATCTTTTAGACCTAGAAAAGTGTTGAGGCTATGTCAGACAGGCTATTCTGTAGCAGCGGTAAATCGCTGCTACAAATCGCTAATGGCACCGATTAACAGGGATTTGTAGCGATTTAATTGCTAAAGTCGCTGGCAATTTGTCACTAGGAAGCAATTTGTAACTGCTAGAAGCTTAGGTTTTGCTACAGATTTGTGCTAGTGTGCTCTGCTACAAATCGCTCTCCTTCAGTGATTTGTAGCTAAGCCATAGAGGTGAATGCAGAGTGATTGTCGCTGGTGTGCTGTTCGCTGACATGAAACGCTGCACAAACTCAATAGCTAAGCCACTAAGCTACAAACCCCTGTAAAATTAGTGAGCTAACAATTCCACAGAAAATTACCATGATTTTCATAGCAACAAATTGCTTTAAGAAAAAAAAAAAAAACAGGATAAGTGTGAATAAATTGCTCATCTGACAATGCTTTTTATTTTACAGCAGACTCACAGATCAAGAGAATTATGTTTAAAAGTGCTACTAAAGGGATAAAATAAAAAATAGACATATATGAAAAAAAGAACTCACAGCCAGATTTTTTTTTTGCTCAGTTCAGATAGAAAGGGTAACTGAGGGTTGCCAAACACAGTACTTTAGGACTAGAAGCCCAGCATAGGTTATTAAAGAGCAAACATGAATTTAAAGTAGAACCAAAAGACAAAACATTTCTTTCCTTTTGGAAAGAGTAAGGGGGGGGGGGGGATTTTAACCCCTGTCAGCATTATTTTTGCCATCTGTGTCCCATTGAATTTTTTTGACACATTGAAATATTTTTGACATCCTGTCCCATAGAATTGAGAGAAAAGCCCTCCAAACTGAGGAAATCTCTGGTTTAAACCAGGGTCACCATAAGTATGGTTCCCATTCGAAGATTGTCCCTTTATTATGTTCTGGGAACTACCCTAAATTTAGTTTTTTCTTTTACTTTCACTGATAATGGTAAATATGACAAATAGAGAGAGTGAATTAATGGGGGCACAAGCACAATTCAAAACCTGGTAGGTGTTCAAACCCCCCTCCCTTATGTGCAAAAGTGAAAACATATGTTTTGCCTTTACTTCAGCAATGAATATATGTCTTAACACTCCGGGCTTATTCACACCAGTGCATTATGGTATCATGCACATTATGTGCATTGTTGCACTCAGGTGAATGGCATACCAGCCAACCTTCCCAATGCACTTGAATTAAACCCATTCCAGAAGACTGCCCTGAGGCGAATAGGCTTTTTATATCTCTATTTCTTAACATTAATAAAATATGGGCAGTGCTGTAGACATAAAAGGTGGAGGTCTAGTCATTAGTATGACTTTTCTGTTGCATGACTGCATAGTCACACACATGTTTGCCAATCATTTATGGTTACTGGAATTAGTAAAGGAATTTTTTTATGATTCCCGTTGATTTTTTTCTCTTATTCCTAAATGGCTCCCATATCATTTGTCAAATTCATTGCCTAAGGGTATATTTGATGTACATCTCTCTAGTGGATTTGGAACATTTGGGAGCTTCCTTTCTGTTTGGATACATCCCTGTGCTGCAGTTTATCCATTTAGCTCCTTATATCTCTCCCTGGGGGCTCAACCTATATCTTCTTCTGGGACTTTTGTTTTTAAGTAAGTATATGGGCTTTTTTTGAATTTGGTCTAAACCTTGTGATAGAGATGGGGTAGTAATACAGGTATGTCCCTATGTATGTCCCTATTCATATTTACTCAGATTAGGTCCATCTGTACCATTCTTTGGTTTCCTGTGCTTCCCCACAGCCTGGGGAAGGATGTAACCAGCCATAAGACCAGCCATTGAGTGCGTGGTTGTTTGCAGTTGTGAGTTTGGCTGTCTTGTAATACGGATGACAGGTTTCTAAAAATGTTTTTTTTCCTTTAGCCTCTCCCTCTTCTCTTATCCCTCCCTCCTGTTATGTGGTGGTGAACAGCTGATTTTTGGTTAGTTATGTACATTTTGTAACCTCTTTATTACCCTTTGTAGATGAATATTAACTTACTATCAGAAGTTGCATTTAGCCCTAGGGATGGGCCAAACTCCCCCCGGTTCAGTCCGCACCAGAACATACCGAACAGGCAAAAAATTTGGCAGAACACACGAAAACCATTAAAGTCTTTGGCACACGAACATGAATAATCAAAAGTGCCTATTTTAAAGGCTTATATGCATGTTATTGTCATAAAAAGTGTTTGGGGACCTGGGTCCTGCCCCAGAGGACATGTATCAATGCAAAAAAAGTTTTAAAAACAGCTGTTATGTTCGGGAGCAGTGATTTTAATAATGCTTAAAGTGAAACAATAAAAGAGAAATATTCCTTTAAATTTCATACCCGAGGGGTGTCTATAGTATGCCTGTAAAGTGGCACATTTTCCCGTGTTTAGAACAGTCCCTGCACAAAATGTCATTTCTAAAGGAAAAAAAGTAATTTAAAAGTACTTGCGGCTATAATGAATTGTCGGTCCTGGCAATACAGATAAAAGAAGTAATTGAAAAAAATGGCATGGGATCCCCCCAGTCCATTACCAGGCCCTTCAGGTCTGGTATGGATATTAAGGGGAACCCTGCACCAAAATTCTAATAAAATGGCGTGGGGGTCCCCCAAAAAATTCATACCAGGCCCTTATCCGATGCAACCTGGCAGGCCCCAGGAAAAGAGGGGGGATGAGAGAGCTCCCCCCCTCCTGAACTGTACCAGGCCACATGCCCTCGACATGGGGAGGGTACTTTAACTTTCAAATTTGCCCCGAACATCGCATATTGTTTGGTGTTCTGCAGAATATCCGAACAACCCAAGTTCGAACTTATGCTCGGGCTGAACCGTTCGCCCATCCCTATGAAGCACACGTTCAGTCCTGAAAAGAAGGTCCACTGCAAAGTGCATAGACTTAGATATAGCATATCAATCTATCTTTGGCTTTCAAACACATATCTAGTATAACAAATAAGGAGATTATTTTTCAAACAATAGTTATATACAATCAATGAATAATTCCTGGAGTACATATTTAAAGTCCTTTACATACTATGTTTCTCCACAATGGCTTTGACTGGGATGATGCCCCCATGGAACTATTTTGCTGACATATTTGAATTGACTCCACATATGCTTGATTGTTTAAAAAGTTACAACACTTTCCCTTCTTGCCACCACACTGCTACTCGGAGCTAAGTGTTTTCTTCTTAGAACGTAAAGCCAATTCAGTGTGTAAAAACGACACCTCCCACAATCCTCCACACTTCTCTCAAGAATCTAGTAGTCCACATCCTCAGTGCACTCCCTAGTGGATGGAGGTTGGCTTAACACTGGCTGCTCCATGCTCTCCCATTGCTGTTAATGTGTAAAAGACTCTTCTGCAGAACAGATACAGAGACACAGACTGTCAGAGCTGCAGACTAGGCCATACACACACTTTTTGTGCAGGGGATCTCCAATTTAGCCCTCGCTCATGTGTAAAGTGTGGATACCCAGCAACCACAAAGCTGTATATACTTCTTTTATTGCCAGTATCTTTTAGAAGCTGTTAGTTCCTTGGCTGCATTGCTTATTTTTTGACATTGCTAATCAGAGAAGCACTGACCCAGTACACCTATCAGAAATTCTAAAAATCACTTGCTAAATAGTTTTTGTACCCTGGTGGCTCACTTAGTAATAAAACTGGAGGGTGGAGGAAATTTGCAGCTTGTATGGTCAGCAAAACTCTCAGTAGAGATATTCCCCATTTATGGCCATTTACTGTTATTTTTGTAAGATACCACAGCAATTTCAGTGTGTTTCCAGACTCTATGTTCATACATCGGTGTTTACAAGCAAAACACACATAAGTCTTTATTTGACAAGGGGAAGTGCAGTGGCGCATAGAAAGTAATGTCAAGGCATTTTGTACTTAACTACACCAAGCAGCAAACAAAATTGCTTGGTATGAGTAACATTATATACTGTTAGTACTATGGTATTATTATAACGTTGCTAATTACTACCTTTTCTAATGACCTTATTTTTCTGTATTAACATATTACAGAAATAAAGTATAGTCTTGATTATGATAAATATTTTACAGTGTAACACATTTATACTGTGGAATAATCCTCTAAAAATAACATTTAATTTTCTGGAAAACGTGAACACTAAGGCCGCGTACACACGGGCGGATTGTCTGTCCAACTTAGTCCGCTGAACCGTGTTTCAGCGGACAATCCCCTTGTGTGTGGGCTTCAGCGGACTTTTTCAGCGGACTGTCTGACGAACAAAGTCTTACGGAATTTCCGAAATTTTGTCCGTTCAAACTTGGTTTTGTCCGTCCAAACTTGGTTTCAGCGGACAGTCCGCTCGTGTGTAGGCAAGTTGGACGAACTAAGTATGGCGCATGCTCAGAAAGGATTTACACGGCCGAAGGTTGCATTGCAGTGTATAGGACGTCGTTTTTCTAGTCCCGTCGTACGTGCTGTACACGTCATCGCGCACGCTTTCAGCGGACTGTCTGCTCATCGTGTGTGGTCAAGTCCGTTCATGCAAATTTTGAACGGACTGTCTGTTGGATTGTCTGACGAACTTAGTTGGCCAGACAATCCGCCCGTGTGTACGCGGCCTAAGACATTCTAATCTAAGATGCATTCATTTACTGGTTTTAACTAGTAAAGCCTTGGCTGAAAATGTCTTTATCAGTAAAGCTGCCTAGATTTAAGCTATACCTGCCCTAAAGTGTTACTGAACCCAGAATTCATTATATCCGGTCTTCCACAGTACACACAACATGAAAATGCAATTCATTTAGTAAATATAAACGTGTGACCTTGTTAAAGCTTGTATGAGGCATTTTCATTTTACTCTGACTGTCCTACAGGACCCCTGACCCTCAGTATGGACAGTGCGGATTGGTCGTGTGCTGATCCCATGCACCCTTCCAAGAAAAAAAATTATCCAGTAATACACACCAAACTGAGCATTTTCAGAATGACTCCAAAGGCTCTGTCTAATCAGGAGATGGATTGGGGACAGTGAAAGAAGAGCACATTGGGATCAGTTTTTAGTGAGCCATCTGGCTAGGTATTTTTATAAAATTGTAGCAATTGATAAAATAATAATAAAAATAATTGTTGGATTAACTCCTTTTCCCAAATTCCTTATTTGCCCACTATGGCCATAGTAGCAGCCTTCTTCTTTATGGGGCGTTTCTTTTTTTGGGGAAATACCCTGAAGGAAATCTTTCTGTATGGATATTTGTTTCAACTGTCTATAAGCAGCTTTTGCTCACATTGGAGAGTTTTCTTCTTACTTTGCATAGTCTATAGTACTTGTTCTCAACCTCAGTCCTCAAGTACCCCCAACGGGCCACGTTTTTGAAACTTCCCTTAGATAAAATAGCTCTTATCAATACCATGTCATTGAAGTTGATTTAAAGCAGCTGTGCAAAGTAAAGGAAAAATGAAAACATGCCTGGTTGGGGGTACTTGAGGACTGGGGTTGAG
Organism: Lithobates pipiens; assembly: GCF_037356315.1. Classification (NCBI taxonomy): domain Eukaryota; kingdom Metazoa; phylum Chordata; class Amphibia; order Anura; family Ranidae; genus Lithobates; species Lithobates pipiens. Next base: position 354,946,674 of record NW_027507748.1, on the reverse strand, counting down.
AACCACTGGTGGCCACTAAAACTCCGATTAGGAAAATAAATGGGTCTCACATTTATATAAAAATATTAGATTTATTGGAATCACTTATAAAACACTTGACTAAAGAAGTACATGAACATGTCTTTATGATATATTGTGATTCCAATATATCATACAGCCATGTTCATGTACTTCTTTTTTCATTTTTCATTTTTTTTGCTCATACATTTTTGGATGCGGTGCCAAGCTCTGCAGTATACACCTCTAACTTCTCTGCTACAATCTTCCCAGTTGGACACAGATGAAGAAAAAAACGTGACAGGGGTTTTTACCATTTTTAACTTTTTCTAAAATGAATAAAAGTTTGGGATTTAGTCTTACTTTAAATCCAAAGTGTATGCACAACTCTCTTAAAGGGGAATATGGAGCGCCAGAATAAAGAAATAGTTGAATAGAGAAAGCTCCAGTAACTGCATTAAAACTGTTTTCTTAAAAAAATCTATTAAAGAATGCTTTAAAATTGTTTTCTAAAATCAGATCAATTGATCCTGATGGTATGTTGCCTATGTCAAAGAATGCAGCTAAAGCTCTAGGTGGTAGCATGTGATGAAGTCACAGAACACTGGGAGGAGATTTGCTCTACAAAATACTATGGGATATAAGTAGGGGTGGTAAGGCACAGATGCCATTGGAGAGTTCATTGGCAGTTCATTTTTTTTTTTTCATTCATTCATTTTCATAAATTGCAGTGGTGGCAGGTATTCTCCCACTTTATTGTGGTGCTACTGTTACCCATATCGGAATCAAGACTAAGAGCAAAAATGTACAGTAAATGTACAGTAAATAAGGTACACTCATTATGGGTGAGGATAGCTACAGATGAGAAAACATTGCTTTAGCTCCCACTTTAACATTATTAAAAATATGTGAAAAAAAAACATTTTTTTTTAAATAATTAATCACCACTAAAACAGCCTCTAGACTAGAGGGAGCTGTTATTCAGACTGGATGTTTTAAAACATTTTTTTTTACTGTTGCGTGTGGGCCATTAGACAGTGGGGAACATAGGCTAAAGGCACAGAGATATTCAGAGTCACTCTGGGTCTTGTGATCATTACTGTGATGGCCAGTCACAATGACCACAAATTTAAACAGGCTTCATCTCCATTCTTTTACACTTCCATAACATTTTATTAAGGATATTCAAGGTATGTATACAGAGACGGGTGGGTGTACAATACCACAATTTACATGGGCCCAGCGGCCTAAAGGTATACATGCAAGCCAAAACCATAACAGTGGTTTATCCTTCAATCCAATTATAATGACAAAAAGTTTTATTACAATGTTATAGTGCACTTAAGGAAATACAGCCGAATAGTATAGGTTATATGGTGAGTGTTAACAAACTTTGTGACTCGTAGGCCCAAAACAACCTAATTTTTAAAGAAGTCAAATCTGTGTTGGTGTTGACTGCATTGTGAATTAGGCTGGCTTCTTGATATAAGAGGGATTGGTTGGGGGAGTCTATGTGTAGAGGTGGATGAGAATAGACTATGGAGTGATGGGTTACATGAAGTGGTATTAATATGCATTTGGGGGGTTTCCATGGTTGGCAGACCTGCTGACAGCCAAGGTTAGGTATGCTAGTTGGTTTGAGGTAGTAATGATGTGTGGTAAGGAGGGTGGTTGGACGGGAGAGGGTAGAGAAGGGATTGGAAAGGGGGTGGGGTGTGGGGGAGAAGATGAGAGTGTGTGAGAGTGGCAGGGAATGTGGACGTGTTAGACCAAAACAGGGGGGGGGGGGGGCATATGCCACCTATCTGACCCTGGTTTACAGTCTATCCGGCTTCAACTATCCCCAGGGCTTTATGTAGGTGTTAGGTCACCCAGAGAAGGGAAAAAAAAGGGTAAGCCCTGGGTAGTTTCCCTCTTCATTAAGGTTTGGAGTCCATAGTTTGAATATATTCAGTGGTGGGTCTGAACTGTGACCAACAAGACCAGTAAGTAGTGTGTTTTGAAATGTTGTCATGGGAGATGACTATGAGCTCTTCCATTTTGGTGATTTTGTCAATTCTCCAAAACCATTATTTAATTGAGGGGGTGTGGGTTTTTCCCCACAAGGTTGGGACACAAAGCTTAGCAGCATTCAGCATGTGAATAGCAAGAGATTTGAAGTAAGAGCATCTGGGTATAGTGGTATGGTGTAAGAGAAATTGATCAGAGTGACTTATAGTTACCAAAACCACCCCAGTGCTGATGACTGCCTTCTCTAAGCAATATAAGCATCTCTTTTTAAAGGCTTGAGTTTATCTAGGCTCTGGTGAGTAGGGATGGCTCCGAACACCACCCGGTTCGGTTTGCACCAGAACATACTGAGCAAGCAAAAAGTTTGGCTGAACACACGAACACCGTTAAGGTCTATGGGACACGAACATGAATAATCAAAAGTGCTAATTTTTAAGGCTTATATGCAAGTTATTGTCATAAAAATGTTTGGGGACCCGGATCCTGCCCCAGGGGACATGTATCAGTGCAAAAAAGGCATTTTTTTTCGGGAGCAGTGATTTTAATAATGCTTAAAGTGAAACAATAAAAGTGAAATATTCCTTTAAATTTCATACCCGAGGGGTGTTTATAGTATGCCTGTAAAGTGGCACATTTTTCCCATGTTTAGAACAGCCTCTGCACAAAATGTCATTTCTAAAGGAAAAATGTAATTAAAAGTACTTGTAGCTATAATGAATTGTCAGTCCCAGCAATACAGATAAAAGTCATTAAAAAAACAGCATGGGATCCCTCCAGTCTATTATCAGGCCCTTTGGGTATGATATGAATATTAAGGGGAACCCCAAACCAAAAAAAATAATTAAATTGAGTGGGGGTCCCCCCAAATTCCATACCAGGCCCTTCAGGTCTTCATTGTTTTGGAAAGCTCTAAAGCAGGTGGCCTGGCCAGTTTGAGACCTCTGCTCCAAAGTACTACTTACCATCCTTTAATGTGGGATTGTTTTAGGGGGTTTAAGTGTTTTCTGTTTATCCATGACATTTGGTCATTGCATACAATGCTGTTTCAGTGCAATGCAATTTCATACTCCAGGGAACTGTCTCCCACTTATTAGAGGACTTGCACTTAGCTCCAGTGGGCACATTTTGAAGGCTAAATATACCTTAGCTACCTCCATATCACAATGTTTCTTAATTTCCAAAGAATTGTGGTAAAAAATAAGATCACCTTGGAGTGTCCACTTTAAAAAAAAAAAAGGTAATTTTGGGGGTGATTGTACTGTCCTGACATTATTATTTAATATGTTTTCTATGAGAAGGTAATGGAAAAGGGAAAGAATTATTTTTTTTCAAAATGTGAAGTCTTTTTTTCTTTTTCTTTTTTTAAATAAAAACCCAGTAGTTATTAAATATAAAAAAGCTCTATATGGCTAAAAAAAAATGTTAAAAATAAAACCTATATGTTATTCACCAACATGTTTTATGTTATAAACCTTCAGTCTTCTATAAAATAGCAAAGCTAGCAATCTGCATTAATGAGGGGACAAAACAACATGTCGGGCAGCAAACTTCAGAGGCATGTTCTACACAAAACCGTGGACATAACTAAATTGTGGTCTTCAAAGCTTATGTTCAACTTGATTAACCTTTTACTGCTGTTCTGTGATGTTATGCATTAGTATATTTCACAGCAAATAAATGTGAGGGAAATATGTAAAAAAAAAAAAAACTGACAGCTGTGCCAAGTGCACAGTCTTACATGGCTGACACTGAGTCTCGATACTACTTTATATACTAGACTTTGTGCGAGAAGGAAAAGCTGCTGGTGAATATTAGGTAGTAGGTGGAGAGCTTCTCACTCAATTACAGAAAATACCCTTATCCTGAGCGTCTCTTAAATATCATTAGTGGTGTAGACCTGTAATTACACGTACATACAATGAGCTGCTCTTATCAGCACTCTCAGGGGAACACACTTAAACGACCTCCATTTGGGAGAATTTATGACAGAAGCCCATATATATCCAAGAAAGACTGCAACTAATTTAACTTTAGAATGAAAGCACTGGGGATTAGAGAAGTTTAATGCATTGGTGCCAAGAACAAAGGATTTGACAAAGAAGAAAAGCTGAAGCAGATATTGGCTGCAATACAAATGGAAGTATGGAAGTTACGGGATTATTTTGAGTATGTAGTCTATTAAAGCAAGCATGTCTGATGGGTGTTTTATGGGTTGCACTCTTGCTCCTTCTTTGCTACCCTCATTGGTTTAGGGATAAAAAAAGTTTGACATGCCTGAGTACAGTATATGTAAAGTCAAAACTTTATTCCTAGTTGGGATAAAGTCAGAATGACTTAAAAACCCTGTAATGTTCTTGCTTGCCATATGTGCTTGGAAAGATTTCTCTTCACTTCCTGACCAAAAGGCACAACAAAAAGGAGGAGAAAATCTCTTCAAAGTGAGGGGAAATTCCCCTTTATACCATCGTCACTGGTACAAATCTCCTTAATGAAAGACTTCCCCTATTCCAGTTTAGATAACAAGTGCAAACTATTGGATTTTTATGCTATCTGTACTGGATGTCCATCAGGACCATACAGAATAGGAAGCTGAAATGGGTTTTATTACTTTTACACCCACCTATGTGAATATAATTTCCTTGCTGGATGCCACTTTGTTGAACATCTGCTGCTTCACTGTTCCCTAGCCACTGCATATGTGTATTTCACACTTATGGTTGTATGAAATACAAACTCCCCTGCAACATGCTGTGGTTCCTACTGCCAGCTCATATGTAACTTCAGGATGTATAAACTGTCAGGAAGTACCCTTTTTTATGGGGGTTATTTGATCCACCAGAAAAGTCAAATACTTACAGCAGCTGGGCAGCAATGAAGTAAGTTTTTCATCTCAGGGGTTGCCAGAAAGATAACTATATTCACTTTTTACAGGCTGTTTTAAAGGGTTCATTTAAGAATTAAAGTCTAGTGATTCTCCCATTCAGGGCAAGGTTAACATTTTGTTAAAGCCCACTTCCTTTACTACTGAGGATTACCATCACCATGCTAACCCACCAGCCACTTTCCCCTTGGAAAAATCTTGTGTAGGCTTTCTCTTGGTCTAGTCTGGAGGCCATATAGGACACATCCTCTGCTACTGAGAATTACTATCACCATGCTCCTCTGCCAAGTACTTTGCCATTAACAAAATACAGTGTATGCTTCCTCTTGGTCTAGGCTGAAGGCCATACAAAACTAAAGATATGTCCCATACCCTCATAGCTTTGACCTGGAGATCAACTGTTTGGATGTTTTGCATAGTGGAATAATAGAGGGGGTGTCACATACACTGAGCACTTTGTAGATAACTTGGTTAGGTTGCATGGTAGGGACACAAAGGTCAGCATCTGTGGAAAACAGAAGGGCTTTAAAGCAAACCTACTGTTTTGTCCTAAATAAATGAGCTGCAGGCTCTCTTTAGGGCTCCTTCCCCCCTAAGCATTAGGTAAACTAGTCAAACACCCAGGCAACCTAAACTAAGAATATGATAAGAAAATGCATGAGCAGGGGTTACCTTTAGAGAAATATATTCAGTGACCCTGAGGATGTGGAACATATTAAAGAGCAGCTGCTGTAAAGCCTTCATTTGCCAAACTTTACAAGCAGCTCTGTTTAATAATTGTTTCAGTCCACAGAACTGGATGTGCTGAAAAGACAGAGGATAATGGCACAAAGCTGTAAATCATGAATCTATTCAATTAGCACTGAAAGGAAAGCTACACAAAGTCCGTAATTTTCCTCACACAAGTGCCCTTTTACTATAGCAGATCTGATTGGAAGTCTCGGGGTGTTGGGGACTGTCTACATCTGCTTCTGAGAGGTGCACATCCTTCTCACCCGCAAAAGCTCCAGATGTTTTGCCTTTGTTTTGTCACTTGCTTTGGAGTCCTTTTTCATTAAAATGCTATAAGAAATCCAGAGCCTTCAATATAGTAAAATCCAGATAACACATAGGAACAAATAGAGTAAAGTTAAGCCTATTGTAATATAAAATCCTGCTGCAAATATGTATGTATCTATATAGTGGGGATCGCAAGTTTGGGCACCCCAGGTAAAAATGTCTATTAATGTGCATAACGCAGCCAAGGAAAGATGGAAGAATCTCCAAATGGCATCACATTACAGATTAGACATTCGTATAATATGTCAAAAAAAGTTCGATTTTATTTCCATCATTTACACTTTCAAAATTACAGAAAACAAAAAAATGGCGTCTGCAAAAGTTTGGGCACCCTGCAGAGTTAATATCTTGTACTGCCCCCTTTGGCAAGTATCACAGCTTGTAAATGCCTTTTGTAGCCAGCCAAGAGTCTTTCAATTCTTGTTTGAGGTATCTTTGCCCATTCTTCTTTACAAAAGTGTTCCAATTCTTTGAGATTTCTGGGCTGTCTGTCCCGCACTGCTCTTTTAAGGTCTATCCATAGATTTTCAATAATGTTGAGGTCAGGAGATTGTGAAGGCCATGGCAAAACCTTCAGTTTACGCCTCTTGATGTAATCCCCCATGGATTTTGAGGTGTGTTTAGGGTCATTATCCATTTGTAGAAGCCATCCTCTCTTTAACTTAAGCTTTTTCACAGATGGCATCAAGTTACCATCCAAAATTTGCTGAAATTTTATTGAATCCATTTTTCCTTCTGCTCGTAAAATGTTCCCTGTGCCACTGGCTGCAATACAACCCCAAAGCATGATTGATCCACCCCTATGCTTAACAGTTGGACAGAGGTTCTTTTCATTAAATTCTGTGCCCTTTCTTCTCCAAATGTACCTTTGCTCATTCCGGCCAAAAAGTTCTATTTTAACATCATCGGTCCACAGAACTTGTTTCCAAAATGTCTCAGGCTTGTCTATATGTTCATTTGCAAAGTTCAAATGCTGATTTTTGTGGTGAGGACGTAGAAGAGGTTTTCTTCTGATGACTCTTCCATGAAGACCATATTTGTACAAGTATCTCTTTATAGTGGAATAGTGTACCACAACACCAGTGTCTGCCAGATCTTTCTGGAGTGATCGTGCAGTCAAACGTGGGTTTTGAATTGCTTTTCTCACAATCCTGCGAGCTGTTCTGTCTGATATTTTTCTTGGTCTTCCAGATCTTGATTTAACTTCCACTGTTCCTAGTGACTGCCATTTCTTAATTACATTCCAAACAGAGGATACTGACATCTGAAAATGCTTTGCTATCTTCTTATAGCTTTCTCCAGCTTTGTGAGCGTCAACTATTTTCAGTTTCAGTTTTCTAGACAACTGCTTAGAAGAACCCATGGTGCTGATTGTTGGGGCAAGGTCAGATGAGTCTGGCCATTTAAAACTTTTGATATTGACATCCCCTGGTCTTCCCAGACGATGATTGAGAACAATCTATGACACTGGCAGGTCTCAGCTTTGCAAAGGGGGCAGTGCATGCTATAAATTCTGCAGGGTGCCCAAACTTTTGCAGACACCATTTTTTTGTTTTCTGTAATTTTTAAAGTGTAAATGATGGAAATAAAATCTAACTTTTTTTGACATATTACAAGAATGTCTAATCTGTAATTTGATGCCATTTGGAGATTTTTCCATCTTTCCTTGGCTTCGTTATGCACATTAATACACATTTTTACCCGATTTTACCAAATTTACGATCCCCACTGTACAGAGAGAGAGAAAGAGAGAGAGAGAGGGAGAGGGAGAGGGAGAGAGAGAGAGATAAATATATCTATATATATATATATATATATATATATATATATATATATATATATATATATTTCTCTCTCTCTCTCTCTCCTTCTCCCTCTCCCTCTCCCTCTTTCTCTCTCTCTCTCTCTATACAGTGGGGATATATATTGTAGCAGAGCATCCCAGAGAGAGTCCTATTGGGGGTTTATATGTGCCCCAGGCCCCTCTCATACACATTCAGAGATCTCTGATCCATGGTCCAGTTTAGATCTTGGTCCTCCCCCCCAGTCCAATTTATACTCACCAGAGACAGCCAGCCATTGCTCTTGGCCTGGGAACCTCAAACAACTTCTGTCTAGGAGAGAAAAAGGTTGGTAAAAGCTATTAAGCAGTGTATGGGGATGCTGGCAAGCTGTAGGCTTGCCCAGTCTGGTAGTTAGGACCTCTAAATATTGTATAGTTAGTAGGGCAGGCTGAAATACCCCTGACTGGTTGCGCCAAAGAGAAGTCTGCATTTGTGACACTGGAGAGTTTGTTTCAGTACAAGAAAATGCCTTTTTAGTTGCAAAATGCCCCAGCAACATTTCAGAGGACCATGGACAGGACCCTAAGACCTCACCGACAGCCTATCTGGATGATATAATGGTACACTATAACGGCACTGACTGGGAGTCTCACTTGCCCCATATCCAGACTGTCATTGATTCCCTCTTCAAAGAAGGTTTTATGGCAAATCCCAAAAAATGTGCCATTGGTTTAGAGGAAGCCAGGTATGTGGGCAACACTATTAACCGTGGAGTGATTAAACCTCAAGTGAATAAAATATAAGCCATCCAGGAATGGCCACATCCTGCAAACAAGAAGCAGGTCAGGGCCTTTCTTGGGATCGTGGGGTATTATAGAAGATTTATCCCCAATTTTGTAACTATACTCTGTAATGGTAAAATGGTCCCCAATAGCAGTCTTGAAGAAGCCTCTTTGTGCACAGCCAGTGCTGTAATCCAACAATTTTTCTCCAAAGATTTTTTAGTTTAGACAGATGCGTCTGATGTAGGTATTGGGGCAGTATTGTCACAGGTACACAATGGGGAAGAACACCCTGTTGTGTACCTAAGCAGAAAGCTCAATGACCATGAAAAAAAGTATGCAGCCACTGAAAAGGAATGTATAACCATTAAGTAGACCGTGGACACACTACGGTACTATTTGTTATTATTTTGATTTAACTTTGATTCAAATCCATGCTATAGCCGAATGATGGCTACAGCACGGATCTGCTTTGCCGGTAGGGCGTCAATAGCGCGTCAATAGGGCGTCAATAGGACGTCAATAGACAAAATATTAACTCTGCAGGGTGCCCAAACTTTTGCAGATGCCATTTTTTTGTTTTCTGTAATTTTGAAAGTGTAAATGATGGAAATAAAATCTAACTTTTTTTGACATATTATACAAATGTCTAATCTGTAATTTGATGCCATTTGGAGATTTTTCCATCTTTCCTTCGTTATGCACATTAATACACATTTTTACATGGGGTAACCAAACTTTCGATTCCCATCCATGACTTTTGTTTGCTCTTTTAAATGTATAACCCACTGGGATGAATTGGCTAATGTCCTTATTTAATATGCTCTTAAAGCAAACCCATCTCTCCTCCATGTTCTTTGTTCCTAAGATTTTTTTATGCCTTCTAGCAAGGTTCGTAGTTTAGGGAAGTTGGCTCTTTTGAAATTCAGTGTTTTTGTATTCTCCTTATTTTTCCTATTTATGTGATTTATTCTGAAGCCAATTGACCTGTGATCGCTGTTTCCTAAATTACCCCATATTTCCATATCTGTGATCAGGTCTGTATTGTTGGTAATCAGTAGATCTAGTAACACTTTATTTATAGTTGGTGTGTCTACCATCTCAACCATGAAATTGTCCTGCAAGACATTTAGGAACTGGCCAGCCTTAGACGAATGCGTGGTTCCCTTCGCCCAGTCTACATCTGGATAATTAAAATCCCCCATTATGATAACACTTCCCATCCTTGCTGCTAATCCAAATTGTGTTAGAAGATCCATCTCCCCCTCCTCCCCCAGGTTAGGGGGCCTATAGCATACTCCCAGTATTATTTCCCCCTTAGCTTCATCCCTTTGGAACTCTATCCATAAGGATTCCACCTCCTCCCTAGCTCCCTTATTGATGTCATCTCTCACATTCACTTGTACATTATTCTTGATATATAGGCATACCCCTCCCCCTTTTTTACTCTCTCTATCCCTGCCATAAAGAGTATACGCTTGAATGGTTGCCAGCCAATCATGAGAGCTGTTGGACCAGGTTTCTGAAATTCTCACAAAATGCACAAACTCTCCTCGTACAACAGTATCTCTAGTTCACCCATCTTGTCTGCCAGGCTCCTGTAGTTAGCACAGGATCTCCTCCCGAGTTATGAATTTTATTTTTTTATTCAGCCCGCTTTCTTGAATGAAAACAAAATAATCTGCTAGTGTGTACCAGGCATGATTCTTGGTTGCAGGGGTTCAGCAACAAGCATCTCAGTTGCTAGAGAGTTTACACCTGCTCACAGCTTGTGGAGCACTGCACATTACCTCTTAGACCCCTTCTACTCAATTCCTGCTGTTTTTCAAGACTCCCTTGCATGTGGCAACAATAATCTAGAAGAAATTGCTGTACCAGTTGTGAACAATGAACCATGAAATGAGCTGTAAACTTCAGGGCACAGCCAAGGCACATTAAACTAGTCAACTAGCAACAAAATGTTTTCCTCTGCTGTAAAAAATGCAGTGTTCACTTTAAAAGACAGTTGGCCTTTACCCCAAGTCACACCCAAATTGACCATTTATTCTAACTAAATTTGAAGCTGAACATTCTAATTGCCAATAGCACCAATGCTATGTGTTACCCGCGCATTCAATTTTTATGATCTCATCATTGGCATTGTTCTGGATGCCGTCAGTTCAATCGTTCATGACCACTCTGTTTCATACAATATATATATAGAACAAGCCTAAAAAGAGATGTGTGACATAAAAGCCTCCCAAATTATTTCATGCTGTCAGTGTGCTGGCATACATTCTCTTCATCTCGCTCTTATCTGGCTCTGTCTAATACAAAATGGAACAATTCTGGCACTTCTGTTACCTGGAAGTGTAGCACAAATGTGTCATTCATATCTTCAGCCAATTTCCAATAAGTCAGAGATTGCTTGGCAGTAAATACTGACATACCAATGCTATGCTATTGGGCAAAGAGAGAAATCTTTCATTACAAAGCTGTGGCTTGATCTTTTAGCTCTGAAGGGGCAATTGCAGTACATGCTGAGTCAATCCTTTTAGCAAACGGAATGATGTTTATGTGAAGCAGGTCGCTCTTGGATGTTATACACACACACTGATAGCATCTTGCTTTTAAAACTGTACTCTGATGGAGAGATTTAGTATCATGGCAATAATCTTGAGACAGATCATTTTTCATAAAAACAGCTTATTATTCCACTGAGGCTGGGCCTTTTCTGGGATGCCACAACAGCTCTTAAGAATGTGCAGTGACAGCCGTTGGCAGGGCTCAGATCATCTTGTCAATACACTGGACCATCCAAGCAAAAGCAGCGAAGAGCATAAAGATGGATGGACGGTAAATATAAAGGGTTTTCCTGGGGGCACACCAGCTGAAATGTCTCTTCAGCTGCCTAACTGATGACAGTAGCTGGCTGAGCTCCATGGACAAAGAAGGATAGAGATCAGATGTAAGATGAACTACAAAGCGTTGCATGCCAGAGGGTACTGCAGTGAAGTGCTTTGTCTGGTGTTATATTGAATTGTGAAACACTGCAGGATGTACACAGCAGACTGGTAAGATTTGCAACTGAATAAACAACACAATGGAGCAAACGGCGATAGGAAAGTGTTTAGGATTTGCTACTAGCAGCTTGGTTTCTCAAGCTACAAAAGTTTATTTATTCATCCAGGCATGTGTGCTAACACTGCATGCAGCACTTTTGCACTGAACAACAGCACAAGCTGAGCAACAAGCTGCCCACAGCCGTTTAAACAATGAAATCAACTGTCTAGGAACTCATAAGTGCAACTCAACATTTAAAGCAAACCTTTCATGCATTAAACTAGTATGAATGCATTCCTGACATTCTACCAATTTAAAGCAACAGTATAATTTTTCAAAATAGCTCTACCATTTATCATTAAAAGAAGTTCTTAATCTCAAGGGAAGTGGCAATGCCTTAAGCCTCATACACACTATCAGATTTTCTGCTGATATTTTCCTTCAATTTTACCAAAACCATGTAGTGCAAGGGCCTGCTTGATTGCATACAAATTGAAACTCCTAAGGTTTGAACTCATATTATATGGTTTTGGTAAAACTGAAGGAAAAACTCAGTAGAAAATCTGATAGTGTGTATGGGGCTTTAGTTGAGATGATTTCATCATGCTGCAGGCAGATGGAAGTATGTCCTATTAGCGAGAGCCTGCAGAAAAGGACCAAGAACTGCAAAGGTATTGATATTATCCAATACAGGGAAACTATACCTGCTCCTCTTATGTTTTTTTACTCCATCATGAGTTATACAGTGAGAATTGCTGGATAGAAAAAATTTTCATTAAAGCCAAATTACAAATTGCACCAGGAGAACCAAGCTTGGGCTAATTAATCTAGTACGAAAAGAATGCATACTAAGGCCTGGTTCACAATAGTATGATTGCAGATGCAACTTGAATCACACAGAATCATATGACAATGGAAATCACAGTGTTTTCAATGGTGTCTATCCACATCAATGCATCTCACCATGGTGACATTTTGGAAAAGGTTCCCGTATTACTTTGGTGTGATTCCAGCGTGATTTTGGCCCCATAAAACATGCAAACCACATCTAAATAGCATCCAAGTAGCACTATGTGATTGCACTGAAAAACAGATCGTGGAAGTGTTAAACGGATTGTAAAGGTATTTTTTAAATTTTTTTTAAATAACAAACATGTTATACTTACCTCCACTGTGCTGCTCTTCTGGGGTCCCTCGGCGGCTGTCTCTGCTTCCTCCCGCAAGTACTTATCACATTCATGCAAGCTCCCTGTGGGCGTGCTCCTGTGATACAGCCAGCAGCTATAGCCGTTCACTGTATCACACGGCCCCGCCCCCGACGCGCCGCATCATTGGATGTGATTGACAGCAGCGCGAGCCAATGGCTGCGCTACTTTCAATCCATCTACTCCAGCCAATCAGCGGAGGGGTCAGCTAAGTAAAACGGGGGGGGGGGGGCTGGGGGTGCCAGCACTGTCAGATGTTTTTTCACCTTAATGCATTCTATGCATTAAGGTGAAAAAACATTTACTTTTACAACCCCTTTAACTTACACTAAACCCTTTACAAAATGAAATGTTACAAAATATCCAAAATATGTAATATAATGATCATTTATCAATTGTACAAAATAATGTTGCCTAATACAATGTATAATGTGTGAATATCACTCTGCACAATCAGCCATTATTCCATCTTTTTATTAATAAAGTTATATTCTATCAATTGGAAATGGATTAAACAATAGCCATGACATATTGGTGTAAATAATAAATGTCTACTATTGCATGGCTCCCATGATACAAAAACATCATGTAACATCAATATTATTCATATATAAATAAACAGCATATTCAAATTCCTAGGCTTTAAATATCGTATTCCATACCCTCCCTACTAAAATCGGATGGGTGGCTGGGATAATTTGCAAACTAGGCATAGGAATTGTTCTATGGACTGTGGGTAATCTGCCAGTATTATATATTTATAACGGATAAATAATAATAGATAAATAAATAGTACATTTTACTGTAAGTTTAAAAACTCTATATCGTGTGTAAAATGCAATTATTTTCAGAAATGTTTGCTATAGTAAGTGAATTTTCTCATAAAATGTTAACGATGACTATTATCTTCAAAACAAGACGCACATCTATTTCAGTAAGGCAGTGCAAGGAACAAAGAGCAACATCTATAGCATGCAATCAGGCTCAGTCTTCCAATGGTTTAAGTTTAGTAAATTGTAATTAGTTGCTAAGTGTCCATGCACTTTGCATTCATCTGAATGGTATAAGCTGGCAATAGTAGCTACAGCACATTCTGTATGAGGCAAGCCACCGTGAGCAGATGTGTGAGGGTTCAGCACCATGGACAGCAATACTTTATTTCTGCATCCAATTTAAAGGAAAACCCTCAGGATAGACAAGTGAGAGCTATAACAGACATGTTTTTGGAGCTGTAAATAGCGGATCTGCTGTCCTCAAACCCGATGTACTTGTTCCAAGCCAGTTACTCAATAAGTTGTGAGCAAATATAAGGAAAACAGCTTATAGCTTAAAACTTCAAAAACAAGTCAGTAATGGAAGCTCCCATATTTCTATCTTCCTTCTATCTTCAAAAACTGCCATTGTCATCATACTCCAATGCTTCAATGCATGGAACAGCCATGTATTCAGTGAAGTCAGAGCGTCTTCAAAGTCAATGACTAGGAAAGTATTGAGTCAGGTTGAAAACCTGACAGCTGGCATTGTGAGAAAGAGATGCCAGCAGCTTGCCTGTTTCTCTTAGACCCCTTTCACACTGGGGCGGTGCAGACGTTAGTGGTAAAGCACATATAATGGGGTGATTTTAACCCCCCGCTAGCGGCCAAAGAAAGGGTTAATAGTGTCCATGTTGTGGCACTGCCGAAGCGCTTTGGCAGCGCTGCCCATTCATTTCCCTCCTAGATTGCAAGCTCTAATGAGCAGGGCCCTCTGATTCCCCCCTGTCTTGAATTGTATTGTATTGTAATGTCTGCCCTCATGTTGTAAAGCACTGCATAGACTGTCGGCGCTATACAAATCCTGTATAATAATAATAATAATTTCAATGGGCAGGGTGTTTTGGGAGCGGCGTATGCATCGCTCCTGCACCACCCCAAAGATGCTGCTTGCAGGACTTTTTTTTCCATCCTGCAATCACACTGCCCCAGTGGGAAAGCACTCTGGCTTTTACACTGGCGTGGCTTAAGAGGCGCTGTTCAGGCATTTTACAGGTGCTATTTTTAGCGCTAAACTGCCTGAAAGGCATTTCAATCTGCTGCTGTAAAATGGGGGGGGGGGGGTGGTGGAGGGGGCAAAAGCCACAACCATTTACTGGGAGGGGGGCACAGGTGAAGTGCCAACTCAACTCACAGTGCAGGCAGCGTGTCTTGTTTAACCAGGAACAGTAGTATACAGGTCACTGCTGCTACAGTACAATAGAATATAATGCAGCACTGCAGTAGTGTGCCGAGTGCACCCTGCACAAGTCTAGTATGAACACACTTGCTTCCTGTCAGTCCTTCCAGAGTGATCTCCGTGATCTCCGCCTGAAAGATGGCTTCTAATCCAGGCCCGACTTCACTGAGAGGCTGGGAGGCAGGATAAGGGAGGAGAAGGGAGCACTGCTGGCACTGTGAGGTACAGTGTGCAAGTGAGCAATAACCTAAGGAAGCAGATCCTCCTTCCTGATATCCTGTCTACATTGGCAGTGTAATGTTGTGTGTCAGTATGAACTGGTTCTAGTGATTAGAGGCTGACTGGAGGGGAAGGGGTAATTAATTAACAATGCTATTAGTGATATGCAGCATAAAAGAATTCATGTGCTGCCACTGGCCACTGATGCATTAGTGACCAGTTGCAGTTAATCAACCCCTTTGTCCCGCATTAGTGGCACCAGTGTCAGTGTTAATTAACCCCTTTATGCTGCAGCATGAAGGGGTTAATAAACACTTACATTGGTGCCACTCACAGTATGCCCACTTGCATTGATGCAGAAAGATTAAAGCAGAATTTCACTGACCCTCTATATTTTTTTTAACAACCGCTGCTTACTGGGTTATGTTTAGCACATTCCAGATTCTCACCCACCCAGCGGGTCCAGTTCTGAGCAACTGAGAAACGCTGCCATGTTTTACTGTGAAATCATCGAGAGGCTGCCTGCTGCTGCGATTTCAGCTGGCACACCTCCCAATGATATGCCAATAGGGCCCACCCCTCCTCCTTTACTTAATGAAAGGCTCTGCCTCCTGGGATATGTGACATGCATATCCCAGAAGGCAAAGGGAGCATAGTGCACATCAGTTCCCAGGGGGGTGCAAACATTTTCTTAAAAAAAAGAAGCTAAAAAGCTCAAAAAATAAAATAAAAAGCTCATGATATACATAGAGGACTGGGTGAAAAATGGAAGGGAGGATCTACATTTTGTAGGGTGAAAATCTTATTTAACCCTTTAAAGTTCATATTTTTCAATGAGTTAGCGTGACTCAAAATGTGCTCTACCTAACGGTGGAGCACAACGTTAAAAGGTAAAAATGCCTCCTCCTAACACTTATGTTGACTGACCTATATTCAGCCAACTCTGATCTGGTCACTTGATCTCCCCTGTGTGAACCAGCAGTGGCTGCAGGGGAGAGGAGGGAGAGCCGACAATGGCTGAGACATTGGAAACTATGGGTGATAGCCCTACCTCAAGCTTTTCCAGCCATTGTCAGCACTATCTCCTCTCCCTGCAGCTGGAACTGGCTAATGCAGGGAATCACATCACCTGACCAGAGCAGAGCAATGTGTAAATAGGTAAATATATATATATGTGCGTATATATATATATATATATATATATATATATTTTTTTTTTTTACACAGGTTAGTCAACATAGGTGTTGGAGGAACATTTTTAAGGCTAGTTAGGTGTAAGCAGGAATTCTACTTTAAGAGAGGTTTAAATAGCATAACATCACTGACCATTGGGTTATTGTTGCAGAAACTGGCACTGATGCGGGGGGTTATTATGGCAGAAACTTCCATCAATGCTGGGGATTATTGTTGCAGACACTAGGGAAAGTGCTGGTTTTGAAATGACACTGACTTATTTGTAAAAAATGGGGGGTGGGGGGGGCGTAACATAATGTTGTTTCGACCAGTCATGCGTGAAACTGCGGCAGCTTGTCAGCAAGTGGTTAATGCATACATAACTGCATTAATTGGTATTTTATTTATCTGCCTTGAGTTCAGCTTTAAATCTTTGTAACCAACAAAAATATAGAGAAAGAGAATAAACAGAAAGTAGGGCAAGGGGATTTTGGACAAAGAAGGAGACAGTGTCCCTATAAAAGAAAGGTATGGTGTAGTACAAAGAAAGGATTCCATTAGTCTACTATAATCTGTTCTGTCTCAGTACTTTCACATAATACAACTGAAGCTATATGGTAGCCTGCAAGATACAGCATTAAATCAAATGAAATGGATAAAGTCCTTAGCTTTTCAAGCATGACAAAACATAGAAACCTAGTACAGTAATCAGAGCTATGACAAATACCCAGCTTGGTCTAAAACGAAATAGATCCTTGCAGTTACACCTATGGGTGTTGTCGCTACAATGCCGACACTTCTATAATATAGTGACATTGTAAGCCACTGAAGAACAGGTAAGTAGAAGATTGTCTACAGTGTAAGTGCAGACAAAAAAAAAGAAGGATATATATATATATATATACATATATATATATATATATATATATATATATATATATATATATATATATATATATATATATATATATATATATATATACTTTAGCATACAGCATATGAGGAAATGTATGCCATTAATAAGCATTTAAATTAGTTACACAGTTGGTAAGGTTGACTAAAGACATCAGTCTTTCCAGTTTAATGTGTGTGTATGTGTTTATGTCGCTACCATCTCCCATATTCTTGTATATTGCATATGTAGTTTAAGGTGAATATGCTTCTTATTTGAATTCACTAAGTTGCTGTGTGTCTTTTTAAGAGACATAAGACTGAGTAGTGTAGCCCCTATGCTAGAATCACCATTTAGATACTTGTATTTTGCAATCACGTCGCCTCTTAATAAACTCTTACACAGGGAGAATAAGTTTTAATGTTCATAGTCATTCCTCATAACTGAGGTACTCCTGTCCCCTTATTAGATTTGTTTCCCTTCTCTGGACTCTAGCTCCAGCACATCCTTCCTAAGGACTGGTGACCAGAACTGGATGACATACGCAAGATGTGGCTCAACCAGAACTTTGTAAAGTGGTAGAACTATAGAAGTATTTACTTATATAACCTTTTTTATAAATGCTAGTAGTCTGCTGGCCTTGCATGCTGCAGCTTGATGTTGCAAAGCCTATAATCTACTAAGACACCCATATCCTTCACCATCCTAGATTCCCCCAGTGGTTCTCTTGCTAGTAAGTAACTTGTATTTCATATTTTTAGTTCAAAATGGCATTACTTTATGTTTTTCAATATTAAACAGCAACTGCCATGTAGTTGACCACTCCTCTATTTTATCAAGGCCTTCTTGTGAAATTGCTATATCCTGTTGTGAAGCTATTGCCCCGCTTAGCTTTGTATCATTAGCAAACGCTAAGATTGAACTTTTTGTACAACCCCAATATAATTTATGAATAAGTTAAAAAGAATCGGTCCCCCATTTACAACACCAGCCCATTCAGAAGATATGCTCTTTTTCAACATATGGTAGAATTCTAAACCCCCTTACTTCTTTACGTTAGTTTTTCTGCTTACTTCAGAGCCCCCCCTTACATCAGTTCCTCCCTTTATATTGAAGTCCCCTCTTACATCAATTCCCCCTATATCAGTGTCCCCTTTTACAATAGTGCCTTACTTGCATCAGAGTCCCCCCTTACATCAGTGGACCCTCTTACCTCAGAGTCTCCACTTACAATAGTGCCCCCTTTTACATTACAATCCTTCCTTAAATCAGAGCCCCTCCTTTATATCAGTTCCATCCTTTATATCAATGCCCCCTCTTACATCAATTTACCCCTTACAATAGTGCTTCCCTTGCATCAGAATCCCTTCTTACATCAGAGCCCCCCCGTACTTCAGATTGGCATGTGTGTGAGTGAGCTGGGGGGGGGGGGGGGGTGTGGACATGTACTTAGAGAGCCAGAGGATCTGATGTATTCTAAGCACAGTCCTCCATCTGTTCCTGCTTGCAAAAGCTCCTGTATCATTCTGGACACTTTGGGATCCCCAGGGACAGACCATCGGCGCTGCCTCACATCCTGCAGAGCTGACATAAGTAGCGGGGGTGGGGCATATGTAACCTCCTGAGCACAGCGTAGCATGTGGCAGCTGGGACATCTCCCTCTCCATCATCTGGTTCGAACTTCTCACACCCCTCTGCCTCTCCAGAGCTCCTTCGGACAGGGCACTGGTGCTGCTGTGAACCCGCACCAGGAGATGATAGGGGAAGGGGGAGGGGAGGCGCACATGTTGTCCTGCATACTCTATACTGGCCTCACTCCCCTACAGCTCTGCTCCCTCTATGAGCACATTAGCTGACATTCAGGTGCCCTGCACCCTCACTGCTATTGTTCTGCAATAATATCTCCCAATAATATCTGGTGCATTGGGATGCCAGCCAGCAGCATAGCAAAAAGACAAGGGGAGCCAAGAGAAGTAGCTGGGGGGAGAGAACACCTGTTTTTCAGTAATGGTGGTTTTGGTGTAATCAGGAGCAGTGCACTGACAGGATGGAGGAGGGGGAGAGAGAACACAGCTGTTGCCTACGCACGGTTCTCTCCTCCTCCCTCCCAGCACTGGACTTACAGGAGCAGTGATGTTGCTCTCTCTGCTCCTGTCAGCTGTGGTACCCCTCTGTGTGGCACCTGGGGCAGCTACCTCCTGCCCCTCCCCCTAGCTTTGGCCCTGCCTGCCATTGCCCAGGGTTTCTGTTGTAATGCACAAGTATTCACTGCATATTTGCACATTACATCTGGCTAAGGCAGCAATTTAGTGTTTGGGCAGATTTCCCTTTTAGCTGCAGTCAGCTGGCAGTAAAGGGGGTGTCTGCATTTTATTGCAGCTCACTGCACTGCATCTCATTGTAATGTGAACAGGACACATAGAAAACCATTGTCTCTAACTTTGACCTGCATTCATCCAGTGTGACATATAGAAACAAGGCTTTAGCTGCCAAAGCACCTTACTTCAGAACTGCAGCCACCCACATTATCCCTCATCTCTCCATCAGTGCTATTGTCCGGTCGTCCTAATCTGCTGGGCCAGGTTGACTTAATTCCAGCACACACACACACACACACACAAAACATTGCTGGCAGGCAGATAGCACTTATTTTGTGAACTTAAGTTTAGTTCCACTTTAAAGAGAAGATCCAATGTGCTCAAGAAAGAAATGTGTAATCCATCATAGAAATCTGTCAGTTCGCATCTGTTTTATGAGAGATTACTACACAGTAGGGATAGTGTTTTTATAAATATCTAATATTTGAATACAAGTAGGGAAACATGCAAAACATAAGAAATGTAGCAAATGTCAATTATTAGCTGCATCTTTTTGAATGCTTCAGTGTATATTATTCTGCCCTAGCCTCATTCAAAACCAAAACACTATGAATAAAATAGCTTCTTTATTTTAATTACCTATTATTTTAGAGCTTCTACTGAGTTATTACATCCCCAATGACCACTTGCTTCAGCATTTTTATTGCAAAATAACTATTCCTGTTATGAAATGATTGCTCTTAGTGAATTTTGTACTGCCCAAGCTTGTCATGTTATGCTTCTGAATGGGTTGTAAATATTATACAAATTGATAACCTGGATTCAGAACAATGAATATAATTATAATGAGAATGAAGTCTTGCAAGAAAACCATGGTACATTCTCTGTATTAGAACCAAGATAGAACTATGACAAGAAGGCTCTATGCCTGCTTTCAAAGTTAGATCAATAGATAGATAGATTGTTTTAAATCTAAAATAGTAATATTATTTGTATGATCCAAGCATGCAAGTACCTATGAGTACCCACAATCCATTTTATGTGCTGACTTTTTAATTTACATTTTGATTCATTTAATTATTTTAATGGCATGCCTCCAAAAGTTCACTATACACAGGCACAACCACAATGATAAAATAAGGCAGTGGTGGTAGATATTTCTAAAACTATAAACAATTTACCTGGTCGTTTTGGACTGGAATATGCATCTAGAAAAAAATGTTCTTAAGTAAATAATATAGTCTAGAGGCTTCAGAGTAGGTAAGCCTTTGCAAAGTTCTTGAATGACAGTCTTCTATTCATTTGGGCTGGGTCAACAATGGCAGAGATGTGCGAAACTCAGTTTGTCCACCTTTCGTACACCAATTTATGTTAAACTGTCCTATGTAATCCCCTATGACCAATTATAAAGAACTAATTACATGGAACAATTTGCTTTCTTGAAGTCTGTGCTATGCATTGTAATCTTTCTTTGTGTTTGATTTATCAATGACCAGTTTCAAAAGGTTTGAATGTGATTGGTAGATGAAAGAAACTTCTTTGTAATCAGATTTTTTTTGCATAGGGATTTCTAAATGTATTAGATAGCAATCTGGATGAAGATGTTGTGTTTGGGTGCACAACAGCTATACCTGCATGAAAATCTGAAGCTTACCAAGGTTAGCTCCAACACAAGAAATTGGAGTTAATCTTAAAAAAAAAAAAACAGGCGAAGAGATGCACATATATAAAAAGGTTGAGAGTAACTGATATTACGTAAAGCGTATTTCACATTTTTAAGGCAAATTGGGATAACATCTACTTTTATATTTGTTAGATATTCTCA
Organism: Lithobates pipiens; assembly: GCF_037356315.1. Classification (NCBI taxonomy): domain Eukaryota; kingdom Metazoa; phylum Chordata; class Amphibia; order Anura; family Ranidae; genus Lithobates; species Lithobates pipiens. The sequence goes on along the minus strand of NW_027507748.1, from coordinate 354,925,276 downwards.
ATAACATAACTTAAAAAAATGCTTGTTACCTTTCTAAATGCTTTTTATTTGCTTAAAAATCCCTACATGCTCTACCAATTGGTGATGTTTAGAAGGGGGGTTCTGGAGTAATGTTTCGCATAATTAACCCAAATGTCTACTACATTTGAATATTGTCTGCTCTAACAATGGATTACAAATTTATAAACCACCCTCCTGCATTGTATATTAATAGGGGATAGCACTGTCTGTGTGGGGACCAAGACACTGTCCAGAAATTCTTAGAATCAGAAATTACACTGTCTGACACTGTCTAAGAGGTACAGCATATTTTTTTAATTTTATTTTATTATTTTTTAGTTATGCAGGGTGGATGGGAACACATAGCAAACATATAGCAGTGTTTTTGACTTTGACTGCAAAAGTAGAAATACTGTATGCTTTAAAAACGGAAGTATATACAGTAACTGAAAAAAATATATTGACAGGAAGTATTGGAATCACAGGAAATTGTCATGGCACTTTAACCTTGGAACAACTGACCATGACATAAATAATATGTTGCTGATGAGATGTGACGACAGGACAGAAAACTACCATCCAACATTTTGAAATGGTGCAGCAATAAAATAGGATAAGTCAATGGGATGTGTCAGCATGACAGAAAACTACCATCTCCACCATCCTTTGACAGAGTTCAGCGGATAGACAGAATAGGTTGATGGGAAGTAGCAAGAGAACAGAAAACTACCATCCCATTCTTTGTTATAGTGCACCAAGAGGACAGGTTAGATTGACGGAATATGTCTAGGGGACATTAAACTACCATCCAACCTTCTTCAGGGTTTACCAAGAGGACAGGATAGGTTGATGTGATGTGTCAAGGGGATATGAAACTACTATTCCAACCTTGATAGTGTACAGCAAGAAGAAAGAACAGGTTGATGGGATGTGGCAAGAAAACAGAAAGCTACCATCCAACTTTTGAAATGCACTAGTAAACAATCTATTCAGCTAACTTGTGCATATCTGCTACAAACTCAGCTTCAATAAGCACACTGTCACAGTTTTGTTGATCTGGTTGAAGTGCAGTTGAACATCTGCAGAGTGAATGAGACTGCAGGAAAACTTGACAGATCAGGGAATGCTATTCTGCATAGCAATCTATTTTTGGGGTTATCCATCCTAAATTCTGGAGTTCTTCATAGCTAGATATATTCTTTTCATTCCATGTTTATTCTTTATTGACCAATATGATGGAAATATAGAGCTGTATTTCACAGATATGATTAAACTGGACAACTACTAAATACATAAAAAATATGACAGAATTGCACTGCCCTTGCATGTTATAAACTGAAAATGCAAGTATTTTGGCAAATTTGGGCAATTTTTAACATTTTCGACTATTTGACTATGAGACAGTTGTTAGCTAAAGAACCTACTTGTATTAAAATGGGACAGTCAAAATGCAATTTTATCTGGTTTAGAGTAGAGTGGAGACGGTTATAATCTCTATCAGGATTTATTGCTGCTCATGCTCCCACTGGAGAGATTTCTTGTATGTTCCTGCACTAGGATCACACAGAATATGAGAGGTCACCCTTATATAAGGAGGGTAAATTCTAACCTTTACAGACATCACCAGTCTTTGTTTTCTCACTGGGACATTTCTACTCTACTACTGTTCTGGTGACAACTTTAAAATATTATATTTTCTTGCAATTTTGCAGTGACTAAAAATTTGAGTGACGCTCTACAAAAGTTTCAAAGACAGCAATTTTTGCTGCTGGAGTTCCAAATTAATGGGATTAAAACCTATAATCATTAATATAATGCAATCACTGCTACAGTGGTATAATAACTGCATATCATATTCATACCCTTATCCAAAAATAAGATTCACTGTATTACGACACATCTGCAGTACAGCAAATATAAATGGACCTTTACACTTTAGTGGGTACTAAAAGAAAAACAGCTTTTTCTCCAGCTTGATTCTCTTTTTTTCGGATTATTCTCCGTGATGATAATATGTGCCCAGAGGCACCACTAAGCTATCCAAGGCTGTTTGGAACCATTTCTTGCCTACAAATACATTTTTTAATGCAATCAATATAATTTTCTTTCTCTCAGGAATCATATACTTCCTAAAAATTCTGTAAGATAACCCGTTTCTCACTACCAAAGATACAGTATTTTTTGTGAGTCTCACACAAGATAAATGTTCCTTCTATGTTATTAAATCCTTTTACCTTCATAAGTGCCTTAAGTTACATCACCCAATGGAGAAACCGAATACTGCTGCACATCCAAAACAGAAAGTTTGTGGAATCAATTGACATAGAAACTACTGGTTGGAAAAAGAGCTTGTGTAGGCACAAGGTATTATTTTCCAAATCTAACAAAGTTTTAATAACTGGTGTCTATTTTCTGACTCCAGATGCTTTTTTTTTTGTTTGGAGGACCTCACTATACACTTTGTTGAACTCTGGATTGAGGCTAGGAATCCGCATACACTAGCAGTGTAACAGGAATTTAACTTGTAAGAGAATGCTTTGGATATGAACGATCCAAAGCATACTTAGAAAATAGATTTCTAGTTTCTGGTAGTTTTAACAACATTATAACACAATTGCAATTACAGACTATGAAGTCTATCTAATCAATAAGGAGGTGATTTACTAAAGGCCAGTAGGCTATTCACCTTGCAAGGCAATTTGTATTTTGTAGGGGAATTTTTCTGTTAGCTTAGTAAAAAATATGAAGCTCTATCAACTTCCATTATCCAATCACATGCAAGCACAATTATGGTTGCTTTTTTTTTTCCTTTCATTTGATTGGGTATTCTTTGCAACGTGAATTTTCACCATGTTCAGAAAGCTAAGGTAAAATTTCCATTGCAAACAGTCTATTTTCCTTCAGTAAATCATTGTCTGGTTTGATTAGTCTATTAAAAGTCCCAGTGCAAGGAGCCAGTGTCCTCAAACCACTCCCTAGGACTGCTGTTCTAAAAATTCTTCACATTGGACTACAATACCTAAACCTCTAAAGATAATGCTAATTTTAAGGAGAAATTATAGCAAAAATGTACAAATTATGTTTGTAAAAATGCTCCTTGCACCAAGAGGGAGAAGGGTAGTCCATGTATCTCTATGTAATGAACCGACACATATGCCATAGTGAACACATTTCTGACAATATGGATGCTGAAAACACTTCCCAGCTAGGTCAAAACAATCCAGATCAGAAAGTCAGCATCTAAGATCTGTGATTTTATTTAGGGATTTAATGTAAGGGGCAAAAAAGCCTTATGGAGGAATATTAACTCACATTTTTTACACTTATGCAGCCATGATGTAGTATATAGGTTCAAAATATCATGCATGAATAACAAATTTCAAATTGATTCAAAAAGTTTCCAGCAAGCACCATAACAACCTATTTAGTTCAAAATGGTCAAGTGATTAAGGTAAATAAAAAGTCCATTGGTTTCAATCTATTCCAATATTGTTTTAATACTGTTGATCAAGAAGAGGCAACAAAACAAATCCATTAAAATGGTTACATCTTTCTGTGAAAAGATTGATTTGTGGTGAGATTGATTCTTTTCTTTCTTTCTTTTTAATTCAATTCTTTCTAATCTGTTAGAAATGCCCAATATCTAATTTATAATGTTTAAAAGAAACTTTGCAAAGACCTACATTTTTGTTTTTTTTAAGATGGATGGATTGATGAAGAAAGCTTTCCTCTAACCTACATAAGAAACTTTCCATATTGACTGTGGCTAGATATATTTTACAGGTTCTCCAGTTGATGTGTGAAGTAGAGTGTGATGTTCTTTTCTTTCCTTCTTCCACAAAAGTACTCAGCCTGACTAGAATTTTTTTCTTTGCTATTTTGGGAAGAAGATCTAATGGCACACAGTTTGCGATTGGTCCTGCTAACAACCTTTCCCAACACACAAACATATACGACTCTAGCATGTAAGAAAAGGAACTGCTGGGAAAACATATTCAGTTTTAAATTTTTTATTTCGCATTTATGGAAACTGACACTTAAAGCGGATCTTTTGAGACCAATATACAAAGAAGAAATCAGATTAATTAACAGGATTTCATTTTCCACAAAGTGAAACAAATAGAGTTAGGTACTGGAGGAATAGCACACACAATCATCAACCTATTAGAAAGGCTGCTGAGTCCAGGAAGGAAAATAGAATTAGTTTCCAGTGAATTTGGAAGTGCCTCTGTTCCTGCCATTACATATTTTATATTCTATTAGGTGAAAAGAAACAGTAATATAATCTGTTCACGCTAAAGCAATAAAGTTGCAAATGTCAAATGTAGAATCCCCTGAAGGAATGTGATGTAGATTTATCTGAATGTGCCAGAGTGAAAGGAAGTTTAGCTTTGCCTGTCAGGGAAAACGAAATCTGTTTTTTCCATAGAACAGGCCCTGCAGGGGGATAAAATGCGTCTCTTAATCAATGAGACATATACTGTTATATTTGGGTGGATTCTTCATATTACCACACCTTCGGGCAATGCTGTCCATACTTTTTCCGGTTTAGGATGGTGTAAAACCATCTAGTTTTAAAGCTCCTTTTTTGCCTTAGACGTGAAAAGTCTCATCCATCGCCCGTCACTAACTACGCTCTTGTATTTCCTGTTATAGATTTTCTGCAACAAACCTTCCAGTAATAAGATCATGTCAGGGAAAGATGTTGAGTAATGCTTGGGTTAGTCCAGACTGATCAGTTCTAGTCCCTGCCTTGAAATACAGAACAGTTTTATTCTTATACCTCTGTTGAATATAAATACATTTGCATCTGAGCACTTTGGAATGCAAAATGTTAATTCTATTACATTCAAGTTATTAGTTGACCATTGGCTTTATGTCACATATCCTCTGGCCTATCTAAAATATACTACCAACATTTGACTAATATTTAAGCCAGTAACCTGGCAACCAGAGCATCACTGATTAATCCTAGATGATACTTCATTGCATTCCAGTATTCTATGCTTTTAAGTATTAGAATGCATAAAAGATGACCTTCTCCAAACTTTACCTTTGCTAGATACACATACAATTAATTTCCATCAAGGTTATGTACACACAAAATGACTTTACTTCCTTGAACAAATACTGTTTATAGACACGGAGAGCTGAAGTTATGTTAAATTATACCTTGGCTCCATATTGAGGTATAGCCCATTTATGGCCAAACTAATTCTCTGCAGATACTATATCAATAAGTCTGTTATTGGCAAGCCGTACTGATTCATCTATCTGGAACAGTTTGCACCTAAATCTAACTCTAAGAATGAGAGCATACTGTGTATATACTGTGTATGTACTGTGTCTATAAATGCACAGTTTATTCCAATATATTTCCTTAGTCTGCTTCATTGGTGGCATAACTACTGAGCCTTGCAGAGAGCGGACATAGTGATAAGATTTGGTGACAATGCCGCCATATTCAGGGTTGCCTGCCACTACGATGACTGCTGTTCACTGCAGGGAAGTAGGGCATGTCTTCCCTTGTGACCTGCATCATGTGATCACATTGTGTAATAAAATGTCAGATGCATGGAAATCTAGGTCCCATTGTTGCAACACATTTGTGTCGCCAGACTGAGTAGGGTAGCTTCGTTCTCAAAAATAATCACTGTGTTTTCTTGATGCACATGTATAATACTTAGTAAATGTTATAAAACCAGTGATGGGCAATATGGGTCTCATCCCCATGGTATCCAAGATGCTTGCCCAGAGACTGAAAGCCAAGGGCCTATTGAAAGCCATTGCGATGGACTCATAACATATGAAAAGTCTAAAGCTAGAGTACATTTTTGTGAATACATTTACCCAAGAGTACCGATACAAGAACATGGTAGATAAGAAATAATACATTCAATGAATGAAAGTCCAAGAGACTAAAACATGTAAAAAGCCTATTTCTCAAGTTAGCTCTTGTTTGACATTATAAAGTTACATCAGCAAAATAGAATTTATTTTAGAATGAATAGGATTTCTAACATTTCACTTTCCTATTTCACCTTGTCTGAACTTTCTAAGAATGTGTTTGAATAGAAAACAGTCAAGCTCTATTGCCTCATTTTTTTCTCCTGTCTCTATTTCTACTATCAGTAAAATAAATCATTTATAAACACACCCAAGTGTTTACAGCATTATTTTATTATTTTCATATATGATTTACACAGCTTTTACCAAAGACTCATGCACTTTCTAATTAGGTTCAATTGGAGAAATCTGTGATTCCTGAGTAACATTTTTTTACATTGACCCTGGAAAGTGTATCTCTAGCCAGGTTTTCTTTAGTTTTGGATAAGGTGAGAGAGTTTCAGAACCTCTGTTAGAGTTTTTCAGCTGTAATTGGTTTTGTTGGGGAGATTTCTGCTTACATCCTGTCATGATGAAAACATAGCTCCTGTCACATGCACATACTGTATACATGAAATATAACAATGTGATTTCTGCCAAAAAAGATATGAATCACAGAATGTGCTAAATTCATCCACTACAGAAACTGATTTGCTCATCTGTAATATTGTGCTATTGCCCATGCTTTTGACCCTTAAATGCTAGTGGTCTATCCCCACAGTAGCACCAAAAGCCTGCATTGAAACTGACTCTGACTACTTATCTACTACCTGTACCAAATTACCTAATAAAATTAAAAGCAACCTGGTCTTGTACCAAATCCTCTTGACTTTGTATACCGGCATTTTTATGTGAAACGTGGGACATAAAATTAATTATTACTGCACTCACTGTTGACTAACAGTCAGTTAATTTGTTTTTAAATTCTGCAATAGGGGAACTAAGTATTATTTTCATAAAAAAAGTTAAATACTTGTTTGTGAATGCTGAAAGCATTGACAAACATTATATAGGAGTCCTTTACAGTCAACCTTGCAGTAAAATACAGTACTTAGGTCTACATATACTGTATGGGCCCTCCTCCTTTAACTAAGTGCCTAGGGCCCACGCATTATGCCTTTTTAGGATAAAATACTACACCTATATGATAAACTTATCGGGGACAATCTCCCAAACGAACCTTGCGTAAACATACTTTCCATGTTGCCGGGCATCTACAAATAAGCTTAAAAGCTTAATTTGCCAATTTCTTATGGCTGCCCACTCTACCATCACTAGATATTAGCACCAACAGGTGATTCCCTCTTCAGCTGACTGGGCTTGTGAAATGGACAAGATTGAACACATAGAATGTATGGCCACCATTATGTGGACTGCATGCTTACACATCCAGTTTTCCTCCAATTTTGAAGTCTTTGTAGCAGACAAATTTGACAATGCTTCCCCCTCCACCCCCTTTTATTTCTTCTCTCTCTCTTCTACTTTCTACATTTTCTTCTCTCTCCCTTTTTTCCTTTTCTACTTGGCTTTCTGCTACCCTGTATTTCTTTCCTAGACTTCTCCTATTTTAGGTGCTTTGAAATATCTAAACATGATAAATCTTTCTTATTCTCTAACACTACATTACTAATGGTCTATAGAGTTCACTTTAGCATGCCTTAGGGTTCTTTATTTTTTCATAACCTTGTGATGTTTGTTTCTTATCACTACAGTATTAATGTATAGTTATACATTCACTGGAAATGGTCTAGCAAACTCATGTGTATGCTATGTACTGTTTAAAATGTAATAAAACAGATTCAACATAACTAAGTGCCTAGGAGGGAGTAATGTCAAACACTTTCTGGCAAGATAGCAGCAAACAAATACTCTTCCGCACAAGTGTGTTGATCAGGTGATCTAAAGTTCGGGCTGGATAGTGTCTCAAGGCTTGTTGGGCTCCAGAATAGGGGTATCCTAGCAGTCAGAGAAGCAATAAAGAAAATAGGGTGCACCAGCCTTGTGCATTATTCTTTGATAAGTTATATTAAAATAATTAATTAAAAACTACTTACAAGCATGTGAAAGAAACCGGCAATATGAAAGCCTTTAACCAATGGCAATCAGCCCGATATCAACAGTCTCCAGGTAATGAAGGAGAGGACTTGAGGACCACTGCTGGCTTTATTTATTTTCTAACTTTCTGGCAAGACCCTTGGGAATACAGAGACACTGAAATCCCATTAAAAGACACCCTTGCAATGAACTGGGGTGTCTTCTCCTGAGAATTCACCTGCTCTGCATTCACTCAGGAATCTTCCCAGAAGGGTGGGGATTTTACATCCAGCAATGCAGGAGACAGGGGTAAAGTAAATACACATCTAACTTTTATCAACACTGGGTGATTTTTAAAGGGGAATCTTTCATTGTACCGTAAGGCATCATTTAAAACTTGTCTACAGCCAAAACGTTTGTTGTTGTTGCTTTTGAATAGATTGGTGAATGGTGAAAAAAAAGTTTTTACTGTTTCCATTGGCTATGGGGATTTTTGTCTCACTTCCAGTGTGATCACCTAGACAGGAAGTGAGAAATCTCTCCCCATATAGGCCATAGACAATAATAATGCATTTCAAGTAGGCTGAATAAGATTTGTTGAGGTTTTTTTGCTGCCTGTGACCCTTTTGAGGAGATGTCACTTTTTGCGTTCACACCAAAACTGGAAATTACATTAAATCTGCCCACACAGGTGTCAATAAAAACTTGGCAGAATTTATAAGCCTTTCTTCTTTAAACTAAACCAAAAATATATGTCTTGTCCAGAGACAGGCTTTAATCAACACTTATATGTTCTAAAGGTGTTTGAAGAGAACATTTTGTAATTTGAATTCCAGAATGATCCTGACAACTTCCTTGGCAGGCTAACATTTAAAAATTTAAATTGTGGTTATAGTTTCCAAGGTCCTTTTAACAAATATGGCACAGATTAACACTTGCTGACCACATTCATCCACTTTTAATCTGGGCACAAACCTAATATAAGAAGCTGGGCTGTCTCTAAGGTCCTCCTTACGTCTGTTAGGCAATTAAAATTGAACATCTGTGTTTCTGGCACATACTGTCCATTAGTGATGGCCGAACGGTTCGCCCGGCGGTCGTTTCGCGGCGAATTTCCGACATTCGCGGTCCGCACGTTCGAACGCCTTTTTCCGTCGTTCGCCGCGGCGGACTTACGTGTTTAATGTATACAAGAACTTTAACCTTTGGTGACACGTTTATCATGTGATACAGGACAGCCAATTGAGACATGACAGCACATGGACACTTGTACATTCCCCCTAACCTATAAATACACCCGATCCGGTGGCCATTTTACATTCTTTCTTCTGTTAAGATAGGGACAGGTTCCTGTGTGGAGTAGGGAGAGATAAACCACTAGCTATTTGGTACACAAAAGTTCTTTTCAGGACTGGTATAGGTGTTAGGTGTTGATAGGTTTGCTGTGCTGCTGATTCTTGCAGCAGCCTGAGTGTCTTTTGTTAGTTTAGAGAAAGGGAAAGGACGGTGTATGCTACAGGGACAGCCAGATTAGTCTTTCATCATCATCATCATCATCATCATCATTAGCTGTTACTATCAAGGTCCACAAAAGAGCTGTTCCAGTAACCACTAATCGTTCTCTTTTTTTGCCAATTTGTATAGGGACAGGAAGGAAGCAGTGTTGTCAGGCAGTGAGGGTAATTTTAAAGACTTGCTGTTATTATTAGTTCCACAAAGGTTCTTTTCAGGACTGGTATCAGTGGTACAGTAATAGGCTTGTACATGTATAATATTCTTTCTTCCAAATATAGAAAGGATATTATACTTGACTGCTGCCCTTCTGCTGCAGTCTGCTAAACATTCACAACTCACTTGTTCCACAAAAGTTCTTATAAGGACTGGTAACTTGGTATAGGGTGCTACGGTACATAGGCTTGAGTGCGGTACAGTCTGCTGTTCTGTAAGGACCGCTATCGGTCCACAATAGATAGGGTTGACGTGCACCACTGCTGACCGCTCACCTATACTGCAGCAGTCCTTCAGCGGTATAGGGACTGACGTACAGTCTGCTAATCACTAACACACAACCTGCTTGTTCCACAAAAGTTCTTATAAGGACTGGTAACTTGGTATAGGGTGCTACGGTACATAGGCTTGAGTGCGGTACAGTCTGCTGTTCTGTAAGGACCGCTATCGGTCCACAATAGATAGGGTTGACGTGCACCACTGCTGACCGCTGCCCTATACTGCAGCAGTCCTTCAGCGGTATAGGGACTGACGTACAGTCTGCTAATCACTAACACACAACCTGCTTGTTCCACAAAAGTTCTTATAAGGACTGGTAACTTGGTATAGGGTGCTACGGTACATAGGCTTGAGTGCGGTACAGTCTGCTGTTCTGTAAGGACCGCTATCGGTCCACAATAGATAGGGTTGACGTGCACCACTGCTGACCGCTGCCCTATACTGCAGCAGTCCTTCAGCGGTATAGGGACTGACGTACAGTCTGCTAAACACTAATACACAACCTGCTTGGTCCACAAAAGTTCTTATAAGGACTGGTAACTTGGTATAGGGTGCTACGGTACATAGGCTTGAGTGCGGTACAGTCTGCTGTTCTGTAAGGACCGCTATCGGTCCACAATAGATAGGGTTGACGTGCACCACTGCTGACCGCTGCCCTATACTGCAGCAGTCCTTCAGCGGTATAGGGACTGACGTACAGTCTGCTAAACACTAATACACAACCTGCTTGGTCCACAAAAGTTCTTATAAGGACTGGTAACTTGGTATAGGGTGCTACGGTACATAGGCTTGAGTGCGGTACAGTCTGCTGTTCTGTAAGGACCGCTATCGGTCCACAATAGATAGGGTTGACGTGCACCACTGCTGACCGCTCACCTATACTGCAGCAGTCCTTCAGCGGTATAGGGACTGACGTACAGTCTGCTAATCACTAACACACAACCTGCTTGTTCCACAAAAGTTCTTATAAGGACTGGTAACTTGGTATAGGGTGCTACGGTACATAGGCTTGAGTGCGGTACAGTCTGCTGTTCTGTAAGGACCGCTATCGGTCCACAATAGATAGGGTTGACGTGCACCACTGCTGACCGCTGCCCTATACTGCAGCAGTCCTTCAGCGGTATAGGGACTGACGTACAGTCTGCTAATCACTAACACACAACCTGCTTGTTCCACAAAAGTTCTTATAAGGACTGGTAACTTGGTATAGGGTGCTACGGTACATAGGCTTGAGTGCGGTACAGTCTGCTGTTCTGTAAGGACCGCTATCGGTCCACAATAGATAGGGTTGACGTGCACCACTGCTGACCGCTCACCTATACTGCAGCAGTCCTTCAGCGGTATAGGGACTGACGTACAGTCTGCTAATCACTAACACACAACCTGCTTGTTCCACAAAAGTTCTTATAAGGACTGGTAACTTGGTATAGGGTGCTACGGTACATAGGCTTGAGTGCGGTACAGTCTGCTGTTCTGTAAGGACCGCTATCGGTCCACAATAGATAGGGTTGACGTGCACCACTGCTGACCGCTGCCCTATACTGCAGCAGTCCTTCAGCGGTATAGGGACTGACGTACAGTCTGCTAAACACTAATACACAACCTGCTTGGTCCACAAAAGTTCTTATAAGGACTGGTAACTTGGTATAGGGTGCTACGGTACATAGGCTTGAGTGCGGTACAGTCTGCTGTTCTGTAAGGACCGCTATAGGTCCACAATAGATAGGGTTGACGTGCACCACTGCTGACCGCTCACCTATACTGCAGCAGTCCTTCAGCGGTATAGGGACTAAGAGTTTTGTCACAGGGTCATTTAAAAAATGACATGCAGAGGAAGAGGCAGGCCCTTCCGCAGGGGTGGTAGGGGTAGGGCAGGAGCAACAGGCTTGAGCCAAAGTGGGAAGTTGCAGAAGGTGCGTTCAATTACTTTAAAGGATGCACCAGACTTGGTTGAGTGGCTCGCTCAGCCTTACTCTTCTGCACCCTCCTCATCCTCTCGATCTGCACCCTCTTCTTCACTCTCTGCTATGTGCACCCCCAAAGACACTACCACCAACAACACGACCACCACCACCACCACCACATACCTTCCGCTTGAGTCACTGGAATTATTTTCCGATCCATATCAAGAGGACATTTCTGATGCGCAGCCACTCTTGGTATTGGATCAGGAAGAGGAGGTAGCAACAAGCGCTACTCAGCAGTCTGACGCCAGTACCCAGATCAGCCCAAGGAGGAGGTTGGTCCCCGGTGTTGCTGCCTACTCCGAGATCTCTACTTATAGCGGTGGGGAAGGTGACGTTGATGATGACGTGTCTAGTGATGTCACGTGGGTGCCCACAAGAGAGGAAGAGGAGGGGAGTTCAGAGGGAGATATGGACCAGCAGATAGGGAGGAGAAGCAGCAATGACTTACATTGCACAGCAGGGACAAAGCAGACTGCAAATGTATCAGGAGCGAGTCATCGACCATGTACGGTCACATCTGGCGCTCCCAGGACACCGGCACATGGCTCCGCAGTGTGGGCTTTTTTTAACGTGTCCGCTGCTGACAATAGCGTTGCCATCTGCAATCTTTGCAGTCAACGCGTTAGTCGCGGTAAGCCCAATACTCACCTAGGGACGACCGCCTTAAGAAGGCACATGAGCAGCCATCACCGAGCCCAGTGGGAGCAACGGAACACACAAAGCCACACTGCAGGCTCTCACCGTCCAGCCTCGTCTTCTACTTCTCCTTCTCCTCTCTCCTCACAATTGTCCTCCACTCCACCTTCCATCACGCCAAGCTCACATTTTTCTGCAAAAAGGCAGGCTTCCGTGGGCCTAATGTTTGAGCGTAAAAAAATGATGATGCCGGATAACCCTCTTGCCCAACGGTTGGCGGCTGGCTTGTCAGAACTCATAGCCCGCCAACTACTGCCATATAAACTGGTGGACTCGGAGGCCTTTCGCAAATTTGTGGCCATTGGAACACCACAATGGAAGGTCCCAGGAAGGAAGTATTTCTCAGAGAAGGGCATCCCAGAGCTATATGGCCATGTTCAGCGGCAAGTGAATGTATCTCTGGCACACAGTGTCGGTGCCAAGATACATCTGACCACAGACACGTGGTCTAGCAAACACGGGCAGGGAAGGTATATCAGTTTTACTGCCCACTGGGTGAACCTTCTGACGGCCGTCAAGCATGTAACCCGTGGCACCCGTGTAGATTTGGTTTTACCGCCACGGATTGCATGCAGGCCTGACTCTTCTTCTCCTCCTCCTACTCCATCCTCCTCCCTCTCCTCCTCAGCTGCCTCCTCCTTTTCCGCTGCTAGCGTCTCTTCCACTGCACCGCCCAAGCTCCCCAGAACCTATTCCACATGCCAGGTGAGACGTTGCCATGCCGTGCTGCGTCTGTTGTGCCTGGAAGCAAAGAGCCACACTGGCCCGGCACTCCTTTCAGCTTTGCGTTCACAGGCAGATGAGTGGCTAACACCGCTCAATTTGACAGTTGGTAAAGTGGTGTGTGACAACGGTGCCAATCTGCTTAGCGCATTGAAACAGGGCAAAATCACGCACGTGCCGTGCATGGCACACGTCTTAAACTTGGTCGTGCAGCGATTCCTTGTCAAATACCCTGGGGTCCAGGACATCTTGCGGCAGGCAAGGAAAATCTCGGCCCATTTCAGAAGATCTTACACGGCCATGGCTCGCCTTGCTGACATTCAGCGGCGACACCATCTGCCGGTCAGACGTCTTATTTGCGATTGCCCGACGCGATGGAACTCAACCTTCTATATGCTTGATAGGCTGCTCCAGCAGAAACGTGCAGTTAACGTCTACCTGTATGAACTCTGCGAAAGAAACGGTTCTGGGGAGCTGGGTTTTTTTTCACCGCGCCAGTGGCTGCTCATGCGCGACACATGCAGACTTCTGCGGCCATTTGAGGAGATCACCAAACTGGTCAGTCGCAGCCATGGCGCCATCAGTGACATGGTACCTTATGCCTTCTTTCTGGAGCGTGCATTGCGTCGTGTCATTGATCAGGCTGTGGAGGAGCAGGAGCGGGAAGATGAGGAAGTCGCAATGCTGGATGAATTCCCAGGGGGGGCTACTCTATCTGAGACAAGTCAACAACAGGAGTCTGATGAGGAGTCAGAGGAGGATGGTGCCGGGGCGGATGAGCAGGAGCAAGAAGAGCATGCTTTAAACCTTTCTGGGATCCCTGTTGTGCGAGGATGGGGAGAGGAGAATGAAGAGGACGACATTATCCTGGATGATGAGCAGGAGCCAGGCCACCACACCGCTTCCACTTTAGTGCAAATGGGGGCCTTCATGCTCCAGTGTTTTAATAGGGACCCCCGTATAAAAAGCATGAGGGTCAAGGACCAGTACTGGGTGGCAACGTACTTAGACCCCCGGTACAAACACAAAATGGCGGAAATGTTACCGCCGTCGCAGAGGGCTGTCAGAATGCAGCACTTCCAGGCCTTGCTTCGAGAAATGCTGCATTCTGCTTTTGCGTGCGCTGGCAGAGGAGCAATTCCCACTCCCAGAGAAGGATTTGCGGGTACCAATCCAACAGCGCCTGCAAGAAGAGGCCGGTTTGAAGATGTGTTGGTGACTTCGGATATGAGGTCATTCTTTCAGCCGACCCATCGACAGGTGTCATCCGGATCCAGCATCAGGGAACGCCTAGACCGTCAGGTGTCCGACTACATTGGGTTAACGGCCGATGTGGACGCTCTGAGGAGTGATGAACCCCTAGACTACTGGGTGGGCAGGCTTGACCTCTGGCCAGAGCTTGCCCAATTTGCAATCGAACTGTTGGCTTGCCCCTCATCCAGTGTCCTGTCCGAAAGGACGTTCAGCGCAGCAGGGGGGATTGTGACCGATAAGCGTACTCGCCTAGCTCACCACAGTGTTAACTACCTCACATTTCTAAAAATGAATGAGGCATGGATCTCGGAGGAATTCAACACATGTGACCAGTAGACCATGTATATGTCTATAAACTATTTTTTTAATCAAGCACACAGACCTTCTTAATTCATTTGGCTCACTTCCTTGACCCAAAAAAGCACACCGTACTATATGCCCCTACCCTCCTCTTTGAAGAGGTTGAGCGGTGTCATATTTCTACTGGGGCTGCTTATGATATCCCTGTGCTGTGCTGACTTCCTCCTGGGGGTTCTTATTATGAAGGGATCACACTATCCCTGTGCTGTGCTGACTTCCTCCTGGGGGTTCTTATTATGAGGGGATCACACCATCCCTGTGCTGTGCTGACTTCCTCCTGGGGCTGCTTACGGTGCTGCTGTCAGTGCTGTATGTCACGGTGCTGCTGTCAGCGCTGTATGTCACGGTGCTGCTGTCAGCGCTGTATGTCACGGTGCTGCTGTCAGCGCTGTATGTCACGGTGCTGCTGTCAGCGCTGTATGTCACGGTGCTGCTGTCAGCGCTGTATGTCACGGTGCTGCTGTCAGCGCTGTATGTCACGGTGCTGCTGTCAGCGCTGTATGTCACGGTGCTGCTGTCAGCGCTGTATGTCACGGTGCTGCTGTCAGCGCTGTATGTCACGGTGCTGCTGTCAGCGCTGTATGTCACGGTGCTGCTGTCAGCGCTGTATGTCACGGTGCTGCTGTCAGCGCTGTATGTCACGGTGCTGCTGTCAGTGCTCTGTATTACGGTGCTGCTGTCAGATGCCTCTATCACGGTGCATGTGTCATTCCGGTATGTCACGCTGCTGGTGATCATCTCCTGCACCCTCTTCTTTGCCTACCCTGGTCCCTGACCTTCCCTCTCCTCCATTGCCTTCATTAGCTCCATAGTCCTGAATTGTTAGAACAATTTCCCAAATAAAATAAAAATGCTTGTAGTTATCGATCCCAAATTCACCTCATACATGTATTATGTCATTGTCCAGATGGTGGGACTACGTTTTACCCCCTAATAATTACCACGTGGCCGCAAATTCGACATGAAGGTTTGCAAAGTTCGCCTCCCATTGAAGTCAATGGGGCCCGCGGCGAACGGTCGGTTTCGCGAACGTTTGGGTCCGTTCGCATTTCGCGTTCGCGAAACGTCCCGTCGGAAGTTCGTCCATCACTACTGTCCATAGACCACAACATCCTTTTGTGGAATAACCTGTCATTGCAGCAACTGCAAGCTAAAATACTTGAAGAATGGCAGGGTTGCTGACACACTGTTCATTTGCACCAGCCGTATTAAAAAAAAAGGAAAGCCGGTACCCATGAAAGACAAACGTATTTTCATAACACATTGTAATAAACACAGTAGATTTAAAAAAATGACATTTCAGTGTCATGTATCTTAATGGTATCACACTGAGATGCTTTGTGTGAGCTGGTGGTATATGTTTAATAATATTTAACAGTGAAATGTTGTGTGCCCTAAATATTTGTAAAACACACAACAAAAATGCTTTAGAAGCCCAGTGTTTTCTGGACACAAGTCAAAAGGCTATGCTAAATTCAGCTTCACTTCAATACCTTGTAACTGTTTCCAGGTATGTTTCACTTTCTTCAGTGCAGCTCTTTTTCTATGCCAAAGAGCTACATTTCCAAAATAACAATACTTGTGAACAAATAATGTATTTAGAAAACGTGTTTGTGTATGAAAAGTGATATTACTTTCAGGAATTTCTCAAACCTGAAGATGGACGATAAGAAAAAGACAGAGACAATCTTGCACCAGGCCTAGTTTCTTATATACCTATAGCATCCTTATGGGTCAGTAATGGTAATTACACAACTTTAAAGGAAATGTCCTCTGGGTGGACTCGAATGGTTTGCATGGGCAAGCCCAGAGCAGTTCTGCATTCATAGAACTACAACAAACTAAACAGTCCTATACCTCTAGTCACCATACACATCTCCAAATGCTTTTAGGTATACTGCATAAGGATTAGAAATATGACAGAGATACCATAACAGTTAGATTCAAGTATACTGTCCTCTACAATTTATAATTGTATTAGGTTCTATCTAATTTCTGCAGTCCAAAAGTAAATCACAGAGGGAGAGGTCACGCTCTTAAACAAGAAGGTGGATTAGAATAATAAAGGATTAAGGGTGTAGTCTTGTAGCAAAACTGTCACAGATCACATAAAACTGGCACAGATCACACCATTCAAAAAAGCACAATGCAAAATAGCCAAAATATATAAGGTGAAATATTATAAACAGTAAATGGGGATTTATAGTTGGCAACAGAAGGGCAGAAGTGTTGCTACAAACTGCTCTTGTTTACTGTGACATTGTGCGTTTGTGTTAAAGCAAAATAAATAGCTAAGCAATTCACAGACTGACAATTCTGCTTTAAGCAGTAAACGACCTTGAAACTGCACTTTCTCAAAATGTTTTGCTGAAATAAATACTTACGCCAGAGTATTAATCTACAGAGTTTCACGAGAGTTGTTCCCCTAAGACACCAGCATAAAGTTTTTGCAATTCCATCTGCACAAGTAAGTGTTTGCTAGCAGGTAATGTCTGAGGACAAGTTTAAATGCCGCCATTAAAAAGATCAATCAGACTCTTGTTTGCATGCATCCCAGGATTCCAAGAGACAGGGAAGGTTAAGCCAATTTTTCAAGATTGCATTTTAAGAATTTTAAAAGCTTTGTTATTCATTCAGAAACCAAGAAGACACTGTGTTTCTTCCTCAAACAAACTAATTTTAGTTGCTTAACTCAACACTTACCTGCGGAGCATGTTCTGCCATTCATCGCTTTAGCAATGAGGAGGAATTAATAGCAAATTCTTTATTCGATTTCCACTACCAATCTGCTTTTTTTCTCTCTTGACTGCCATCACTACTATGTAAATGCAGCTGGGCTAGCCAACAATGAAGAAAGCAAAGTACTGCAGTTTTTACAGTGCAATTAATGTTCCAAACGTTTTCTCCCAGCACTAGCGTTGTTAACACCTTATGTGTCCCCTTTTCAGTGTTAACATCTAGTTCACAAAACTGTTCCACTAATTCCAAAAACAAAACTAAAAGGCAATTAATTTAAAATATATGCTCATTTCCATGTACTAAGAAAATATGTACACTTTAGAGAATCATTTGATGCTTGTCTCATTTATTAACCCAAAGCTTTTTAATCAATATCTTAAAAAATTATCCCATTGAAATATAATCATAGTGTGGGATCTTAAGGGATTCCCACACTACAATTCACAAACTATCAGTAGTTAATCTGGTAAAGCCTAACTCGTATGCCACTTACACATGACCCGACCCGGCAGAAAAGGTCCGACGGTCATCCCGACGGAGTTCCGACGGACTTCCGACCGACCAAACTTGCCCACACATGAACGGACCAAAGTCCATTTATTTTGAACGTGATGATGTTCGATGGGACTAGAAAAGGAAGTTCAATAGCCAGTAGCCAATAGCTGCCCTAGCGTCATATTTGGTCCGTCGAACCAGCATACAGACAAATGGTTTTCCCTATAGAAATTGATTCCATTGGACAGATTTTAAACATGTTCTATTGCTAGGTCCATCAGAATTTTTGAAGAAAAAAGTCCCATGAAGCCCACACATGATCGGAATATCCGATGGAGTGATTCCGTATGACCTTTTCTGATGGAAAGTTTGGTCGCGTGTAGGCGATATTAGCTGGGCACTGCAATTCTGATGTTTTTCTCTTGCCTCATTAAAAAATTGCATTTTGCCTGCCACCTAAGTCCAATCAGTTGACATCATGTCTCCTCTGCATCTTCCTCTAGAGGTGGGCACTCCCGAATGTTGTAGTAAGATAAGATTCATATTGATCTTTTAGTGGCATCATTTAAACTTATCCTCAGACATTACCTGTTAGACGTTGTCCACAGTTACCATTTTTAATTTTTCTAGTGCCGGTGGGAGAATTATAACCATTACAAGTTCAGATGATATTAGCAATAGTAACATATATCCAGTGTTCTACTTTTTTCTACAACGCTGTTTGTCATTATAACAAAGAATTCTGTGTCAGGGATGTTCCTTTAGCAATTGTTGATTGGCTGCAATAAACCATAAAGTGTTCAAACTCTGCTATAACTGCAAAATGCAAATACTAAGAAAATTGGTTTTGTTTGATATATATTAAATGAAAGGGAAACATTAATGTTTACAGATATTTACAGAAATTGCCTAAATAATTAGCTATTGCTTTCATATTTTACAAATCTCTGTTTTCTGCCATAACATAAAATGCTAGCTTGTAAGAGATGATTCAAAACATTAACCACTGATCAGGTCAGGCATCAGTTAATGTTACTGAAAAATGATCTTTGAAAATTGTTCAAAAAAAGCAGTCAGTCAGAGCTTTAAAAGGAAAATTAGAACTTTCTAAGCTACCATTACTGGAGTCTGGTATATCTCCTCCACCCCACTATTTCTGATCACTGGGGTTCTTCTAACTGCATTCAGAAAACAAGATACACTGGCAACTGTGTGCTTTATCTGCTCTGAAACATATCCCAATAAAGAAATCCATTGCTAGAGAAATTGAAAAAAGAAAAACATTTTTGTTTACTATTGACTTGCTCAACATTCTCTGGTCAGGGTACTACCTTTTTCTAGGTTTTTCTTTAAGCTTTGAAGTGTTTTGGATAAAATCTCTTTAGTAACAGCTTGCCATCTTGACCATGTTACTGTTGGTATTCCAGGACTCACTACTCTAATACATGTTCAATGCTCACTAACATCATCACCATCATTCACCACTTTTTCACCAGGAATTGCTGCTGTGTATCCTCACATTCTCCCCTCCGTTAATCAACAAAGCTTTACAGGTGATCAGTAGGAGGAGGAGGAGAGCTCTCTTCCTTTCATCTATGCTACTCCAGCCTTCATTCCCTGTATATCCCTCTTGGTTGGTATTTACAATTTTCAGTTTTTTTGGCTCCAAGACCACCAAGGAAAAGCAACTTCTAAACCCTAGTGATCCAGAGAAACGAAACCCCATATGAAATAAAGTACAGGAAAATAAAATCTTCTTATCTCCTGAATGCAATTGGATACATCTTTAATGTGTTTAACCACACCTGCACAAAAGAACCCTAACCGCTAATTGAAGGACTTAAGGACTTTGATGGTATTATTGAAAAAAATGTGAAGAACTTCATTATACAAAGCTTAAAATCATCTTAAAGTGGAGGGCCACCCTGAAAACAAAAAAATATTAAAAATTACAAAAAAATCTAAAAAAAAAAATGAAAATGATTTTTTTTTACTTACCAGAAATGCCTGTTGCTAGGCACATAATCCTAATCTTCCTCTTCCTCCTCCGCGGAGATCTTCTGTCTTCTCTCCTCGTTGCGGCGTCTTCTGGGTAATGGGTCGCGCTGTGTTCTGGGAACTGTGTGTTCCAGAACACAGCGCGTCCCATTCAGAAAGTGCTGCGGGACTCGCGCATGCGCAGTAGGAAACAGGCAGTGAAGTCATAAGGCTCCACTGCCTGTTTCCCTTAGAGGGAATGGCGGCGCCGGGACCCGAGAGCCGAGGGACGGGTCGGCCTCGGGCCGCCGACATCGCGGGCGCCCTGGACAGGTAAGTGTGTTTATTAAGTCAGCAGCTGCAGTGTTTGCAGCTGCTGACTTTTTTTTTTTTTTAAACGGCCCTCCTCTTTAATTACATGTTAATACATAGCACAATTATAGGAAAAAATCCTGTGATAATGTTGTGTATTTATCATCACCCTACTACAGCTAGGTGGTGATTAGCTCACAGTAACTTCCCTTCAATGCAGGTGCTTTTCACGGGTACAGAAAGCCCACTTCTTCAGGAAAGTAGGGCTACAACATAAGCTCTGAACATTTGTAAATAGAAATAACAATGGTCATTTTACAACACCAACTCCCCCAGTCTGTGGAGTAGTCATCATGGGTTTACTCTCAGTCCGGCATAACCAAATATAGTCACAGTATGTGTTAAACTGAACAATAATCTCATGTCTCTTAGAAGCTGGTATAGTAAACATTGTTCACTGGATGAATAGGATGGTTGAGCAGTGAGGAACGATAGAGGAAAGAGAGCCTTGTGTCACTCCATCTTGCAGTGAGGATGGCTCCTGATGTATTAACATGCTTTTCTACATCATTGAGATGATTTTATCCTTTGTATAATAAAATTCTTGATATTGTATTTCAATAGCACTGTCAAAGTCCTTCAATTAGTGGTTAGGGTTCTTTTGTGCATGATATAATTAGGATGTGGTACTGGACAACAATGTCCCATTAGTAGAGGGATCTCCCTAGTAGTGCCTCCTCCCAAATCCTTGTGTTCAGTGTTTAACCACACCTACATTAAAGAGTCATCTGCATTGGTGAAAGCCAATCCTCTTTGCTCTCAGGTACATTGTCTACCCTCAAATATTTTTTACTTAAAATTGTTTGCTTTAAATCCTTAAATTGAATGGGTCAATTTTATGTAATTTAAAGAGGAACTTATCTGAAAAATGACAACACAGACACATTAGAAATGTTTAGTAATGACAATCTACAAACAAAAATCTGCAAAAATAAGATGGGTGTGTAAAGGTGCAAAACGATTCTTTCTATTTTTTAACTAGTTTTTAATACAGGATAGCAGCTTTCTAGATGTATAGGCTGTATATTTGCTTTGCATACCCAAATGCCAATTGGAAGGTCCTCTTTTTTGGCAAGCCCCCTGCCCCCAATGCAAATATTATCATCATGGCTTCTTGCAAAGCTGGGAGCTCAAAGACCCACAAGAAGCCTATTGCAAAGCAGCATTATCATGGGATTACAAGCATCTATTCCAAGAAGAAATTGTGAGACACAGTGACATCACCTGTGCCTCTCAGAAGCGCTGAAGACCAGGGTAAGTCATTTTATTTCAAGGTGATCTGTTTGTTGAAAATTTGGCTTTTTAAAGCCATTTATGCTAAAAGGCAGGGGGACCTTCTATTTAGCAAAGTAGGTAAGTAAAAGAAAAGCCTTACACTAGCAGTTCTTAAAATGATTCCTCCCCCCTCCTTCTACTACTTACCTATTTTTAATCTGCTCCTGCCTGATCACATGTTATCATAGCTCTGGCTCCCCTGGGTCAGTGAGCAGCTGCTGCAGGGCAGAATTTGGAGCAATGACAACAGCTGGGTCATAGAGCCTATGGGTGATGACACAGACCCTGGAATTCATAGTCATTATAGAACCCTCCCTGAGCTGGAGCTGTAGGATTGCTAGGAGGGGGGGGGGGGGGGTTAAGAACAGGCAGATTTTTCTTCCAACTTAAGCTTATTATCTAGAAGGCAACCCATATTTTTCTGCAACATTGATTTGCCAATTCCCCCCTTCCCAGCTTCCCACTACCTACAGGCATGAACTAGTGCTAAGGGCCATTGTGGCTACCAAGAGGCTTGACTGCCTACCTAAAGCCAAACATGCTGCAGTTCCTGTTCCAGACTGGTAGAAAAACTCTCCTGTTGATCCACTATCTCTACCAGCACATAAAGATCTCCCTTGATCCTTCTACAACATTCATGTTGTGTAGGGTGTGGCCAGGATATTGGCCCTACCCTATACACATCTCTGCTTAGACAATAGGATTCATCAACAACAGCTAAAGACATTTTTGCCCTATAATGAAGGCAATTTTATATATCTTCTATGACTATCATATCGTACCTATCCTATAAGGTCACACACCTATCAGTTTTTTTCTATGACTTCCTTTTTATATAGTTGTCAAATAAAAGCTAACTTTTAGATCATGGTAGATTTGGTGCCTGGGTTCAGCACATATTTGCTGATGTTTATCTATCATTTTCCATGCAACTACTGTGTCCAGGGTATATTGTAAACCGAAGACATTTTCCATATGTTTTACACTACATAGCTTTGTGCAAATGTTACTCACCACAGTTGTTTCTTAACATAATGTAAACGTACACCTACACATTGATTAACCCAATGTTTTAATTTTTTAGAGATCCTATATAATCAGATCTGGTGCAGTACAGATCTAAGGGAACCTAAATCAGACTATGGAACATACACCAATCCAGAATATTGCTGCACTCTTTGATGACTTTGATATGATTTTTCAGTAATCACTAAATCCAAGGCGAAGCATGTTACCTTTCATTGCTCCTGTCATACCCATGATATGATTTTAATGCTTCAATAAAGTCATCAAGGAGTGCAGCAATATTCTGGATTTTTGCATGACCCTGAGTCTCACAGGCGAGCTGTGAAAACACCCTTGATTCCAGTTCACAAGGAGTAGTTGCTCACTCACCTGGAGCAGCATTATCTTGGTTAAATCAACTATGTTGTTCACTTATTGAGACCACACAAATAATTACCATATTGAATCCTGGTTTGCTCCTTTAACCAAGCAATGCATCCCAAGAGATTTTACATAAGCTTAAGTTTATTGCATCCAACAACTAACTTCTTCAAGAAAGCTATCACGCTTTCTTAATCTGACTGCATAATGGAATGTGACTGGCTTAGTTGATCATTTAAACAGCACAGTTGGGCTTCATAATCAACGAGAAGAATGTTAGCGGAGTCATTATGAAAGGCCATTCAAATCTGCTGATCGAACCCCAAGCATTTATTGTACTCTAAAAAAATATAAGTTCTCCTAATTACAAATCTTGAATTACATACTGCACATAAAGCATAATTGAGAGACATTGTGCAAGATGCTTTGACTAGATGGCCCGTGAATGTTCTATCAGGCAGACTGCTCCGTACAAAGCTTCTTCTACAAAGCATCCACTCTCCTAACTTTCATTATTAATGTCATACATGACCATCCCAGAAACCATTCTCTTCTAGTGCCTAGACAGTAAATCCCAAAGGCGCTGACATTTTGTGAGTTATTAGGAGAAATGCGAACTCACTGACCCTGCTAATTCTCATGATTCCCGGTCCTGTTTATCTTGAATTATTGCCAAATATATTTACTTTCTTTTCTTTCACAGCGTTTGGATGAGCTTATGTATCGATCTGTCTATTGACAATAAAAGGGTTAACAGTGACACATTTGAAATATTGGTCTATATACACAGGAGAACTTGAAAACGACAAGAAAAATGTGTGCAATTTGCTCTAAATTGTAGAAATACACACAGTAATAGTGTCAGTCAGTGGAGTGGATGTGAGGATTACTGAAAAAAAAAAAAAAGTCTGCGGTAGGAAGTTAGGCGCTGGATTCACACCTATGCATTTTTAGAGCTTTTTGCAGATTTGCAATACGATCCATTTAACATGGTTTCCTATGGAACACGTTCTGTAGTGCAAATCTGCAAAATGCAAAAAGCACTAAAAATGCATAGGTGTGAATCCAGCCTTAGGCAAGGACAGGAGTATATCAGAAACTTTACACAACAGTATTCATGCATGAATAAAGGTAAAAAGAGATGCATGTGTGTGTGTTCTAAGGTCTGATTCACACCTATGCATTTTTAGTGCTTTTGCAGATCTGCACTACAGATCATGTTCCATAAGAAACTATGTTAAATGAACTGTAGTGCAAATCTGCAAAATGCAAAAAGCAGTAAAAATTAGACATGTCACATTTCACACTGAAATATTTTGTTTGGGAATTTTGTTTTCGTCCGAAAAATTAATTAATTTAGTTACTCCTGAAATTCGTTTTTATTTATTTTGTTTAGTTTAAAAATGCATTCGACCAAATATCCGAAATAATTAAGGTCAAATCTGTCATTGCAGGCTTTTGGTGTCTGTCGAATGTTCTAAGAAGATTCAACGAAGCCGCAATCGTACATTTCCACCTACAAGCTATAGTAGAATTCTAATGCTGTATGACACTAGTAATAATTATATGTATTAAATATTATTACTAGTCAACCAATATTAGAATTCTTCTATAGCCTATGGGCAGAGCATTTGACCATAAATGTCCACTCGCAGCCACTGCTTCATCGAATCCTCATGTCAAATCTTTTCTCTCTATGTCAAATAATCTTGGACTAATAGAGTTAGGTTAGGCACATCCAGCCGTTTTTGCTATTGTCTCTATAATGTCTAACCTTTTTTCTCTATGTCGAATCTTTTCTCTCTATGTCAAATCTTTTCTTTCTGTGTAGAATAATCTTGAACTAATAGAGCTAAGGTTAGGCACATTCAACCACAGGTTCGATGGACACAGATCGCTATTGTCAGCGTCATGTCGAATCTCCTATATCTCTCTATATCGAACTGTTGCAACGAAAAATAATATAAAATAAGCATTTGTTTATGTGGGATCTTTTGGTTTTCAGATTCTGCATGTTCATTATCATTTCTTAAAACTATACCAAAAATGCCCAAAATTCATAGAAATGCATTCGGAAGAAAACAAATGCACATGTCTAGTAAAAATACATAGATGTAAATCAGGCCGAATTGCTTATAGAAAACATCAACTTGAACTTGACTAAGGCCTGGTTCACACCTATGCATTTTTTAATGCGTTTTCAGTTTTGCAGAAACACACTACAGTCCATTTAACATGATTTCCTATTGATGTAGTTCACATCTGTGCATTTTATGGAAAGGGCCAGGGAGTTTTTTTTTTCTGGTTTTTGGTTCCATAAACTTCAATGGACCAAAAATGTGCATTGAACAATGCAAAATGCACCTGGCATATGCAAACTGCAACCTGCACATGTGTGAATCAGACCTTAGTGCAAAGTGAAACACCTACCCCCTGGCCCTCACATCCAGTGATTTGACTCTGAACTGAGCCATCGCGGTATAACACAACTACAACAAAGGGTTGTAGTGCACACATGATGTGAACAAATGAGTGTACCATTTGATGTGGTCTTCCAAACCAATAATCAAAAAAATATAGAATTCAAGGAATATTTGAATGCATAACAACACAAAAAGGCTCAACAAAAGTTAGGCAACAGATGTCATTATTAGCTTGAGAGCTTAGCAGTGTCTTTCAAGCAGCTGATCGGTGGGAGTAGCAGCAGTGTAATCTCTGCCAGTCATCTGCAGAGGGATGCACATAGCTTTTCCACTTTCTAGGGGAGAGTGGAAAACCTTTTTAACCATTTCAGCTCTCAAACCTACACACCCCTTATGGACTTTTTACGTTTCTGCTATGGGCTTGTTCATTCGGAAATAACTTTGACATTACCTAAAGTAACAAGGTATTACATACTGAATATCATTTTTTTTATATCTTGGGGGTGTTGCTATAGTTAACAACTGTAAATTATATTCAATCATTTGTTCTGCTTAAAATAACATAAAATTCTGATTCCGGTACAAAGTATTGCAAACGTATTTACAAAAAAAGGATTTTTTTCAATGTTGTTTTTTTTTTTTTAATGCAACACTAAAAAAATTTACAAAAACTTTTAAAAAAATTATTGATTAGTAAAATAGAAATAAAGGAAGAAAGTGAGAAGGAAGTAATAGGTAAGGGGGAAGCAGAATACCAAGTTAATTAGAGCGAATTTAGGTAGGGTTAATAAAGGTTTTAATAGGATCAAATTTAATATAAAAAAAATGTCAAATTGTTTTACTTGTCATGTTGATTTAACTGACATTGTATGCAGATCAAAGTACATTTCTTTGGTCTGCAGATGAATGAAACAGAGTAAATATAAAAGGTAATTTGTATCTCAATTACTTACTAGAGTAATCTTAAAGTGGTAGTTAACCCGCAAACTTTTTTTTTTTTTTTAAACCTGCAAAGCAAAAGGCATAATGAGCTAGTATGCACCACATACTAGCTCATTATGAAATACTTACCTTAGAACGAGGCCCCGACATCTGGCCCGATCCACGCCGAGGGAGCCGACATGCTCCCTCTGCGTTTCTTCCGGGTATCGCGGCTCCGGCGCTGTGAGTGGCCGGAGCCGCGGTATCGTCACTCCCGCGCATGCGCGCGGGAGATTTTATTCCGGCCGGTCGGCCACTGCCGAATTTTCAGGCCGAGAATCCCCTTGTGCGCATGCGCCACTGCAGTCAGCGGCGCATACCGAGGGGAATATCTCCTAAACCGTACAGGTTTAGGAGATTTTTTTTTACCTACAGGTAAGCCTTATTATAGGCTTTCCTGTAGGTAAAAGTTAAAAAATTGAGTATACAACCACTTTAAAGAGTAACTCCACTTTTGTTGAGAAAAAAACATCCCCCCCCAAGTGATCTTTGTACATTGCAAGGATTTTAACAAATGTTGTTGTAGATTCCTACCTTTTGTTATTCTGAAGAAATCCCTATGTGTTTATGTGGTAAAGTGAATCTAATAGGAGTGGTTTCATTAATATGAATCAGCTGCAGCACCTGCAGAGCACTAATTAGGAAAGGGCCTGCATCCCTTTAGATGTGATTTCCTATTGGGAGTATCTCACCAAAAATGAAAATTTTGTTCCAGGGGATGCCTAATATCTGACTTGTATCTTAGTGCAGACCTCTGGGAAAATCAGTGAGCCAATTACACAAGCTGGAAATTACATATCTGGAGGGCATTCTGTACAAATTATGTATACAGAAACTCGGGGGTGTCTATAGTATGCCTGTAAAGTGGTGCATTTTCCCATGTTTAGAACAGTCCCCGCATGGGTTCCCCCCAGTCCATTACCACATTACCAGGCCCTTTGGGTCTGGCATGAATATTAAGGGAAACCCTGTGCCAAAATAAAAAATGGTGTGGGGGCCCCCCTCAAAATCCATACCAGACCCTTCAGGTCTGGTATGGATTTTAAGGGGAACCCAACGGCAAAATTTAAAATAAAATGGCATGGGGTTCCCCCCAAAAATCCATACCAGACCCTTATCCAAGCATGCAACCTGGCAGGCTGCAGGAAAAGAGGGGGGGGGGGGTGAGAGAGTGCTCCCCTCTCCCGAAACATAACAGGCCACATGCCCTCAACATGGGAGGCACCCGTCATATTACGCATTCCTCACAGGTGACAGTTCTTTTATAACTGAGGGCGGGACCACACTGTGATGTCTTGGCTGACTCCTCCCCCTCTGATGCATGGGGACTTTTTCATGGCTTTCTTGAGGCATTTCCATCCATTTACATACCCGGGTGGCCTGCCCCCCTCTGACATCCCGGAAAAGCCATTGGGAAGTCCCCATGCATCAGAGGGAGGTGGGGTCACCCGGGACATCAACATGTGGCCCCGCCCTCAGTTATAAAAAACTGGGTCTGTCGTGGCTTTGTTTTGTTTTTTCCTTTTTTGGTCCATCGGCGGAGCGGGAGAAGATGAATGGACTTCGTGGGACATTTTTATTTAAATTTTTTTAATAAAGGACTTGTCCCAAGCTGTGTCTTGTCTTTTGTACCATTTTGAAATTTTTTTGTGAAATAGTAAGGGTACATTTGGGGGGACCACCACACAATTTTTATTTATTTTTTGGTTCTGGGTTCCCCTGAATATTCATACCAGACCCAAAGGGCCTGGTAATGGACTGGGAGGATCCCATGACTTATTTTATCTGTATTGCCGGGACTGACAATTCATTATAGCTACGAGTACTTTTAAATGACTTTTTTTCCTTTAGAAATGTCATTTTGTGTAGGGACTGTTCTAAACATGGAATAAATGCACCACTTTACAAGCATATTATAGACACTCCCCAGGTACGAAATTAAAAGGAACAGTTCACTAGTATTGTTTCACTTTAAGCATTATTAAAACTGCAGTTTTTAAAACTTTTTTGCATTGATACATGTCCCCTGGGGCATAACCCAGGTCCTCAAACACTTTTTATGACAATAACTTGCATATAAGCCTTTAAAATTAGCCATTTTGTTATTCATGACTTTAGTCATAGACTTTAACAGTGTTTGTGTGTTCTGACAAATTGTTTTGCCTGTTCGGTATGTTCTAGTGCAAACCGAACCCAGGGTGTTCGGTCCATCCCTATTCACCACCTATCATGTATTTTTAAGTGTTTTTATTACATCTAGGATTTCTTCCACACCACATTTTGATTGGCTGTTTGCTACTAATGTTTGTTTCTATATATCAGTGATGGAGAACCTTGGCACCCCAGATGTTTTGGAACTACATTTCCCATGATGCTCATGTACCCTGGAGTGTAGTTGAGCATCATGGGAAATGTGGTTCCAAAACATCTGGGGTGCCAAGGTTCGCCATCACTGCTATATATGATCTGTAATATGTGACAATATTTTTCATTGCTGCATGCATTATGTCATTATGTCATTTTGCCATGTTCCTTGTTGTTTCACCAATAAAAACATGTTTTTGATATCGACTTATCTCATAGCCATGTGTACTCACCTCATTTAAAAAAAAAAATCAAAGGGTTAATGATGTCCAAAGGGATTCAGACCCTGTTACTTTACCAATTAAAACACTGCAAGAGCAGCTGCTAATCACTAATGAATAAGTCACTCCCATTCACGTTGTCATGGACACAAACAGCTTTTTCTTCCGAATAACAAAAGGTAGGGATTTGCGAAAAAATTTGTTAAAATCCTTTCAATGTACATAGATCAACCCATAGGGGATGTTTTTTATTTTCGCAACAAAAGTGGAGTTACTCTTTAAGAGGTAGCAAAACTGTTTTCTATGCAGCTCTATGCAACAGAGAGTCCTCTAGTATATCCAAATTGACCTGTGGTGGTCGCATGACAATAACATCATAAGTTGTTAAAAAGGTGGCTAG
This sequence comes from Lithobates pipiens, assembly GCF_037356315.1. Lineage (NCBI taxonomy): Eukaryota > Metazoa > Chordata > Amphibia > Anura > Ranidae > Lithobates > Lithobates pipiens. The sequence goes on along the minus strand of NW_027507748.1, from coordinate 354,895,716 downwards.
CTTGTCTGTGTGTTTGATGATTCAATATTGTATGCTAGGTCTAACTGGATTGTCTTACAAGAGTGCAGTGGGCTGTATAGTCTAGAACTGCATTTGTGCAAACCCCCATTCACATAGTAATAAATGGAAAAAGATTTGTTCTTTAAATGTTTTAACAGTGTACCATAACAGCACTGACTGACACTTCCTCTTCTTCTTCTACCAAAAAGTAAAAAAAATATGTGCCCATTTCAAATACCTAGCCAAAGTGTCAGCCTTACAATTTGCAGATACAGATACGCTTCCATTTTTTGCTATGCTCAAATCTAGTTTTATTCATTAACTCTATGGACAAAACCATTTTCTGAACTTTCAGATGATGGGATTCCCTTGTACAAACCTAACCACAACCAATAGTTTTAGGCCATGTCCACATTCCAAAAAAACCCCATAAAGCATTCTTCACAAACACGTGAGGAATTTCATATAGCAATCAAATATATATCCCTATTTTATACATTTCCATTAACATACTATATTTAGAAAACAGTATCTAAAATATCTGAAAATAAGGCGACAGACAGGATGGAAAATTCAAATATGTGAACACTTACCCTGCAATAAGCAGCATGGAGACACTCTAAATGCATATACAACTATACTCCTGCTTTTAACTTTCCTTTGTATATTCCTTATCTCCTTGTTCAAATTCAAACAAATAAACAGGCAGAGGTCATTACAATGCATTAGCTAAAAAAAATTAATGTATCCTCTGCTAACCCTAATTCTATGCATGAATATTGAACACTATTAGAAAATTTGAAAGCATGTCAGCAGTGTTAAATGGTTAAGTACATTCAACTTATTTTGTCCCTATTGAACCTTTTAAGTGCTACTGGCGCATAACTTGGAAGGAAGATGTCTAGTGCTCATGTCAAATTAGACTAATCAGTAAAATATATGTATTTGCATTTCTCACACTTTGGCAATTATGGCTTTCTGGAGAGCTAGCAGAAGTAAGAAAAGATAGGAATAGGACCGTGTTGATATGCTTCCTGACAGAACTGTAGATTTTAATGCTATAATGAAACATAGTAGAACTTGAGTATCAAGGACAGATAGCTTTCAGAATGCCCTTAATGTAACAGTGTATTTTGGCATAAAAACTGAGGTATGTGTAGCACAAAATCTGAAATCTTAAAAAAGTGGAGAGTGAAGTGTAAAGTAACCTATAACAACAAAATCGAACTCTCTAAGTAAGGTTAAACAAACATTAAGAAGACACTTTTGCAACTGGTTACTAAACTTTTTTATTGTCCTTTATGTTATACTATTTAATGAATTAATAACATTTTTAAAATAGTAGACAAACCTATGATTAAGCTCTCAGCGGAGTGAAACGCACTGGGAGCGTGGCTTGGCTGGAGCCCGGGCTGAGGCTGTTATTTCACATATCCACTGGGTCTTGCAGTGAGGTGTGGTGCATAGGACCTTTTTTGACTGTTGTATCATTGGAGCTAGGGTGAGCCCTGAGGTGCCAGCACTCCAATGGTGTACTACAAGAGAGGACCTGGCTGGGTCCTTGAGCAGCAACCCCAATTTGTTGTCTGGTCATGTCTTTAAAATAGTGCTACAGGCTAATGCTCCAGCACTCACACATGCACACATTTTGTGCATAACAGTTTTCAATGGTAATTCAAAATGTAGTCTACCATTAAATTATAGGAGTTCCTTGAGCAATAGGAGGTGGATTGACTTCTCACCTGAATAATTATGGGGCAGCATCCGTAAGTTCCTCTTCATTTATCTCAAATTAGTAACAACAGACACAAATGACATTCTAGCTGTCTCTAACAAAGTGGCATTCCTCCCAGTGACCACCAATGTAAGTGAGTATTCTTCCTCCCACTGACCACCAACACAAGGGGATTCAAAAAATGAACAGTCATAAATGTCTAATACTCTAAAGATGTCACTTTCCTTATTATATTTTATTATATCAACAACTTACTAAAGACTCTAATGTATTGTAAGCTGTTATAAAATGTTTCAGTGGAATTGGAAATTAATTTCAAGGGTCCCTCTATAGAATAAAGGTTAAGAAAGGCTAATATATCTTTATCCTTGTATCTTTATTGACTTCCTGGAATACATAAAATCAGTTTACTTATGCATTCACTAGTTTACACCAACAAATTTCACTTTAGGTAAAGAAAAATACTAATGACTTCCTTACTTAAACAATGGCATAGTGTCTCATACAATATAATTAAGCATTACAACAAGAACACATCTGCAAATATATATATATATATATATATAGATATCTATATATCTATATATAGATAGATATATATATATATATATATATATATATATATATATATATATATATATATATATATATATATATATATATCTATATGTATATATATATATATATATATATATATGTATATATATATATATATATATATATATATATATATATATATATATATATATGTGTGTGTGTGTGTGTGTATATGTGTATATATATATGTATATGTATATATATATATATATATATATATATATATATATATATATATATATATGTGTGCTGTATTTATACATAGGTTGAACTATAACATCTCAATAAAACAGCATGACTTGTCAATACAGATAAAAATGCTTCATTTAAATTATATTCCCAAGGTAAAGCTATATTAACTTTGTTTCAAATATGAAACATATTAATAGTAAACATGCTACAAAAGCACAAAATCAATCTCGCCTTATATGGAATTCCAGAATACACATGGCCTCTGAATTAATTATCTTAACTTTTATGACATGTGAGCAACGTATGTCCAATATACAGGCCAGTACAAATTGACTTACACACATACATATTTATGCTTTGATAAAATATTGAAAATTACTTTTCTCATGGACTAAAATCAATTTGATTTCTCATTTTATACCTACAGTCTTCCTACATGTTCATTTTTTTTTCTAAATGCTTTGAAATTGTAATATCGATGGATGGTAGTACACAGGTGGTATGCATGCTGTCCAAGCTATGAACAGTATATTATAGCACTACCAAAATGGCAGTGTACTGAAGCATGCTATCTTTCTATTTAGCAGGCTTTCCATAATTTAAGATGTTACAGACTTTACATCTGATATTGTGCATTGGGAGCTAGTATTTGACATGACAAACAAGCTAGTGCATGTTTGGAGTAGCCACACAAATTCAGTTTAATAGATACATTGTTCTGAGACAGGAACCATGAAGCTGACCATGTAAAAATGCTTTCATTGCAAAATAAACAAAAAACTCAGCATCTTTCTAAAGAGCAAAAGAAAGAGAGAGACATAGTTTGGTTTCACTGCTACCATGGGTTTCAAAGTGAATTCCGTGGGTTTGAGATTTGTGGTCCTTGTGGATTTATGTTTATATTCACCTGGTAGAGCCATGAACAGAAAGCTTACGAGGGCCAAAAGGGTGCTTTTAGATAAACCAGCTACCTTGCTATAAAAGGGTGGTGCCATAGTGTCAGTATATTGGTAGCTGCTGCAGGGAAAGGAGAAGAAAATCTGAGAAAATGCATAGGATGCAACCAGGGTCAGCTAAGAAACTGTTTTCAAATTTAATTTGATTGCTGGCCCACTCTGAAAAAGTCCCTTTACTGGCTCTGGTTGCTCGCTGCTACTACGCTTGAAGCCTGAACCTCTTTCCAGATATCTAGTAGGTTAAAAGCATGACGTTAGGTAATGGACTATTGTTCCCAGCCAGCCCAGCTTGCAAATCATGTGCCCTTAAGCCACATCAACTTGACACAGATCCCCACAGTCTCTTATCTGATCCGGACTCCCCATTATCCACTGTGTGTATTATGAAGACTCTGCTAAGGACTGCGTAAAAGCAGAGTTCCCTCAGAGGCTTCCTGGCACCTCTAGCCCCCCACTGTGGTAACACTCACAGACCTTCCATAGCCCTGAGTCCATGATGAGTAACTTGACCGGACCATGCGTTCCGACAGCTTCACCTGCTCAAGGAGTTCTCTACCATCTGACCATGACCATGTACCAATGACCTGTAGAGGCAATGTTCCCTCACAGTTCTCCCTGGGCCTCCTCCTGTGATCGGCGCACCCCCCATATGGGGAGGGCCTCCTTCTGCTGCCTAGCATTCCATTTCTCATTTCACTCAGCCAACTTCTCCCCCCAGTGGTTTATCTCCTCAGCTTATACAGGAGGCCCACTCCCTGCCAATACCGATTGGGGATTGGTCAGGGCTCCCACATGAGCTGCCTGCCACTCCAGTTCTAGGCCCAGCCCCTCTTCCAGAATCTTCTCTTCGGGAAGCAGGGGAGGCTCCCCAGAGCTAGAGCACAGCCACTGCTACTCTGACCACTCCCACCCCCAGATCAAAACAGACAGGCCTAGCTTGCAGCTTAGCCTGCCTAAATTTTCCTTTGCTGAAAAAACCCTAGTAAAATAACCTTTGCTATAACCCACCTATTGGTAGAAGGTGCTACATGTGGTATAGTTATAATATAACTGACTGTACCCTTTGTCTCTATTTCAGCCAATTCTCCCTCATTAAAAAAGTTCTGATACTGGCTAATTTTGTTCTGCCTTATCATCTGCAGACTTATGTTTTTTTAGATTTAGATTTTTACACTGAATCTGATTTATTAAATTTTTTAATATTAACCACTTGCCACCCAGGCCAATTCTGGCATTTCTCTCCTACATGTAAAAATCATAATGTTTTTGCTAGGAAAATACATAGAACCCCCAAACACTATGTTTTTTTAGCAAAGACCCTAGAGAATAGAATGGCAGTTGTTTCAACTTTTTATCTTGCACGATATTTGCGCAGCAATTTTTCTAACACTTTTTTTGGGGAAAGAAACAGTTTTGTGCTTAAAAAAAAAAAAAAAAAAAACAGTAAAGTTAGCCCAATGTTTTTGCTTATAGCGAAAGATAATGATATGCCAAGTAAATAGATACCTAACATGTCAAGCGTCAAAATTGCACACGCTCGTGGAATGGCGCCAAAGTTCGGTACTTAAAAATCCCCATAGGCGATGCTTGAAATGTTTTTAATGGTTACATATTTTGAGTTATAGAGGAGATGCAGGGACAAATTTATTGCTCTCGTTCCAACGTTCGCATGGATACCTCACATGTATGGTTTGAACACCGCTTTCATATGTGGGTGGGACTTACGTATGCATTTGCTTCTGCGTGCGAGCACACAGGGACAGGGATGCTTAAAAAAAAATATTGTTAATTATACTTTTTTTGACACTTTTTTGAAAAAAAAATGTGGATCACTTTATTTCTATTACAAGGTATGTAAATATGCCTTGTAAAAGGAATATGACATGATAGGTCCTCTTTATAGTGAGATATGGGGTCAATAAAACCCCAAATCTCACCACTAAGCTGGGAAGCCTGAAATAAAAACAAAAATAAACCGATCACTGCTTCCCAGCCAAAGCAGCATCGTTTTTTTGAAGGCAGAGGCCGGGTGTGACGTCATAACATCAAGCCTGGCCTCCGACAATCATAGAGACTCCGGCGACTGTCTGGTCCACCAGAAATCTCTATGATCAACATCCAGGGCCGGCAAATCCTCAGTCTGACTCACCGATCATAGCGGTGAGTCGGTAGAAGCACTGGAGGGCGGCGGGAGGGGGGATGGCCCTTCTTGCCCCCCGTAAGAATGATCAAGTGGCGGAATAGCTGCTATGATCATTCTTATGGTGGAGGGAATCACTGGCTGAAAACTGCAATATCTGAATGATGTCTGTAGCTACAGGCATCATTCAGATATACCCGCTCAAAGTCCGTCATGTCATGACGGCGGGTGGGCATAAGGCGGTTAAAGGGGTTCTAAAGCCTAAACATGTATTAAGATAAAAAGTGTTTAAGCATCAGTATCCCCCTCACTCCTCAATTTTGCTTACCTGAGCCTTTCATTCGATCCAGCACTGTGCATGCCCTTCTCTCCCCTCATTTCGGAGCCTCACTGGCTTTGCTGGGGCACCGGAAGCAATTGCCTCCCACTGTTGTCAATCAAAGCCGGTGAAGAGGGAGTGAGGGACAGGGTCAAATCCTGATGGCTATGTCAATGGATGCAGCTGCCAAGCTCAGGAACAAGAATGCACAAGTGCCCCAATTGGAAGCAGCTTCTAGTGGGGGCATTGGACACAGAGGAGGAGCAAAAAGCACCGGCGGGGGACCCAAGAAGAGGAGGTTAGGGGCTGCTCTGTGCAATTCCATTAGTAAGTATAGAGATGTTTGTTATTTTAAAAAATACCTTTACAACCATTTTAACATCTTTGAAACAATTGAATACATATCGGCATGCAACAACTGTATGCAATTAAAGAAGGACAAACATTACTTAAAGCTATTTGTCACAGGACAGCTTAAAGTAGCCACATGTAACTGACTAATATACTACGAAAAACAATAACAACATCCTAGACTATGGCTATATTAAGAGCAATCACATCCGAGTAGTTTAGGTACTCTAGTAGAAATAGCATAGTGACCACGACACAGGTCTTAGGCATCTGCATACAGGGTGGAAGACTGTTAAATTTTATTGAGAGTTTGCAGAAATTAGACAGGGGCAGGAAATTTTTGCATCAGCATGAACAGAGAAGTAAATTACTGGCAAATTTTTATCTGCAGGTCGAAACAGGTCTATTACCATTTTATGAAAAAAACAAGTGTAACTGGTAAATCTAAATGAAAAAAAAAAATCATTAAACTAAAATGATCAAATTAAGGTGCTGCTGTTACACAATCAAAAGAAATCCATAATTCACTGTAACACTTTGTTAGAAAAGTTTTAAATGTTTATTGTGTGACTATTAAAAAAACAATAACCCTGCGACTGATTTTTAAAATGACTTCTGAGCACGTTGTTGTATTAACTTGCTGTATCGTTTTGTCTTAACTAACTCCATAGTAAGTTGTAGGATGATTAGGTTTAACTATATATGGTAGCATAAGATTGTAAAGGAAACCCTGATTAGCTAAAATAAAGTATAATCGTGTACCAGGCACGCTTACTTACTGCATCTTCTGCTTGTAAGCATCTCCCTGTTGTGTGCCACATCAAAAATAAATTGTCTGCTTCTCAATACATCTGGAGTTTGACTGATCACAAGAGAAGAAGATTTCTAACACACTTCACCTTTATTGATCCTTCATGCATGGGGGAATATACTGCACCCTTCAATACTTTGCTGGATGCTCACGCTTCTCAGTCGAAAAAAATTGCACCCAAAAAAATAAATAGCAAGCATAATAATATTATTCTTGATATCACTAGAAAAAAAAAGCCTTTGAAAATTAGTTTGCAACAACTCCATCAGTATAACCAGCAAAGCAGTTCATTATTATCCCATTAAAGAAGAAAAGAATGTGCGCTGCATTTTGAGTTTTCATAATTTTCCACTTCCCGAATGTTAATTCTCCATTAAGAAGGCTAGTTTACAAGATCGACCGCTTCTGGCTCGTCCTTGCTTCCGAGCATGCACGTTTGTGCTTTGGACTTTTGTACGATGGACTTGTGTACACACACTCGGAAAATCTGACAAAAGACATTTGTCTGCGGAAATTTTTAAAGCCTACCATCCAACATTTGTTTGCAGAGAATCCGACAACAATTGTCCGATGGAGCGTATAAATGGTCAGATTTTCTGCCAACAGCCTGTCATCACACAATTCACGTCAGAAGATCCGATCGTGTGTACAAGGCTTAACACTACATTTCTTTCAAAGTCTAAAGCCCCGTACACATGATCAAACAATCCGGTGGAAAAATCCGGCCGATTCAAGTCCGTCGGACAATCTGCCCGTGTGTGGGCTCTGGCGGACTTTTTTTACCCAAAAGCCGGACTCGCCGTACTTTTGAAACAAACTGACTTTTCCCGCCCGGGGGAATAGTCCGCTCATTTTGAGCGCGGCTCCAGGTAGCCGGGACCAGTGTAGGGACTTAAAGGGGAATCCCTATGCCAAAAAAACAGCGTGGGGTCCCCCTCAGGTCCATATAAGACCCTTATCCAAGCACGCTACCCTGAGCCGTACCAGGCCACATACCCTCAACATGGGGGGTGCCAAAGCACCTTGTCCCCATGTTGATGAGGACAAGGGCCTCTTCAGAGGATGCTGGGACTGTGTCATCATAATGGGCGGGGACATTATCCAGCGATGTCCCTATATAAGTCAGCGCACGCCACGTCCCTGTCATTGTGACCAGAGACAGCGACAAGGCAACAGCTCAAAAAAAGAAGAAGAGAAGAGAAGAACAGAAGGCCAGAAGACAGCGGCGACAGAAGACCGGGCCACCGCTTGTAAAAGAGCTAGAAGAAGGCGTGGTGGCCCAGCAAGAAGAACCAAAGAGGGGGACAAGACCCCCAAAGAGGGGGGACAAGACCCCCGAAGTTGGAAGAAGAGGGCGGTGGCGAAGAAGAAATCCGGGCTCCTCCGCTAGTAAAAGAGCAAGCAGAAGATAGCGGAGGAGTCCGGCGAGAAGACCCCTGAAGATGGAAGAAGACCCCCGGAGCTGTGCAATAAACTATTTTAACCCTTGTGTGTTGTGTTTTTTTTACAATTTTTTCACAGGTGAATGGGTAAGGGTACATTGTACCCCATACTCATTCACATAGGGTGGGGGGCCAGCATCCAGGGGCCCCCTTATTAAAGGGGGCTCACGGATTCCGATAAGCCCCCCGCCCGCAGACCCCGACAACCAACGACCAGGGTTGTCGGGAAGAGGCCCTTGTCCTCATCAACATGGGGGCAAGGTGCTTTGGGGTGGGGGGCCGTGCGGTGCCCAAAAATAGTCTTATACGTGTGTAAGCGGCATAACTCTGAATACTTTTTGTTGTTTTGGATGAAGCGGGAACAAGTAAAAATTTTCTATCATGGTTTTAATTTGTTTCTGTGATCTCATTGGGTATCTTGTCTTGGGTATCATTGGGTATCACTTCTTGTCTTGTCTATGTCACAAATGCAAGAAATTGAGTGTGCAGTTGTCACCAGTGCAAAAAGTCATAGACAGCAAGAAAAACACTGTTATAAATGCAAACTCTTCCTTCGAATTTTTTTTTTCTGGTTCCCCTTTGCCATTGAAACATTTCTTTTGCAACCCATAAAAGGTGTTTTGCAATAGCAGGAGTCTAAGATGGCCAGTCCGACAATGCAGTAGTCAATTTTTAGATCCCGAGGCAAAAAGCAAGGATCTATGTTAAATATTTTATTATTTTTATGGAATAAACAAAGTATTTGGCAACAGAGTTAGGCCATGTACTACAGGAGAGTTTTTATAATAAGGATTTATTAGAATTATACTGAAGTCGGCAATGATGGTAAACAGGGGTGGAAAAATGCAATTGATAAAACATGGACCAAACATCATAAAACATACAAGCCTTGGCTTATAAAATTAACCTTTGCGTGATTACAAGCCATGCTAATGACTATTTCTGCGTGCAACTTGCTCATGTTAATGGCAGGCGACGGAGCCATAAGATATCAATAAACCATCTTCCTTTGGAAGTCTACATTAATTGCTGTTAGAAGAGAGATGTGTGTTTAATTGAGCACTGAATGCTGCAGACCAGTGGCCCATGCCTTGTTGTTAGGCTGTACATGGTAATAACCTTCAGATAAAGACAAATCTGTTGCCTTGAGATGACAAACTTTCAAAGTCATACTCAACAGTCTATGTGAACTGTCTTCTTTTAGAGAATAACATTTTTCCTATGACAACATTTACTGAAAGAGTACATAATTTCATAATCTAACGATTTGCAAATCAATTTGTGGCTTTCTGTTTTAAAAAAAAAGGAAAAAAAAAACATTTTAAGCGTTAAACAGTAATTGCCTTCTCACACATACACATACAATGTGTAAAAAATGTATTTGTATCAAAAAGTCTGAGAAGATAAAAACAAATTAATAGAACTGTGATGAATAAAATAACTGTAGTGCCATAGCAACCAGTGAGATTTTTTTCTCTAGCTTGATACTGTGGGAGGTACCTAGCAGTTTCCATGGTGTATTTTCGCAGAGATTCTCCCCTGCATATTGTTTTCTGATGTATTGTATAGGCCAGTGGTTGTGAACCTTGGCACCATAGATGTTTTGGAAATATGTTTCCCATGTAGCTCATGCACTTTGCAGTGTAGTTGAGCATGATGGGAAATGTAGTTCCAAAACATCTGGGGTGCCAAGGTTCGCCATCACTGGTATAGGCTGACCAGCAGCTAAACAGGTGACAGGCAGTTGACACATCCAAACAAAAAACAATAAGAAGATGGCATTCTGCCAATTATACAATGGGATGATATGCACCAGTTTTATTAGACAACATAGCTGGAAACAATAGCAATCTGTAAATGAACATTCAGTTAATAAGAGTGTATTAAAATACATTTTGGGGTAATGTTAAGGCTTACCTCCAGGAAGATATCACAAAACATTAGTTAAAGCAGTTACAAATTTATTAAAGAACATTACATTTATGTTAAATGCAGCTAGTATAAGGAATTTGCCTTAATAAAAGCCTCTTCCAATCTGTACATCAGCATTTAAGATTAGAGAGGAAGGGCGGCTATTTTAGGTATCTGAAACTGTTGTGATATCACCTTCCTATAATAACCTGTACATCAACTCTCAGGTTGGAGGGGGACAGCACATAGCTGAAGGTGAACATGCTAACAAGAAAAGATTGCTGGCCTAACCAATGTCGATCTGAAGTTCCCAAAGTAGGAAAAATTGCTGTTCACGCCAGGTCACCGAAAATTTGTTTTTATGTATTTTACCTCGTTCTTTATTGTTACAAACTAAAACCAGAAGACTCACATGAACCACATTTTTTTTATACCGAGATATCCCTGATTTAGCATAAGATCCCTGGAAGGTGGTCTTACCCTCCCAGACCCCTTCGGTCATCTAATCTAGGGATAAGCTGATGCAGGTGAAATTCTTGCGTCACATTTTCTATACGGTCACTTTAAAATGGGGTAGACTACCTTCTTCCTCTTGCAATAAATGCCCATCTAAAAATGGTACTTTTTATCATATGGTCTGGTTATTCGTAAATTTTGGCTAGCAGTTACTAACTTTACACGTTCACTCCTGAACTTAGTACCTAATATCTGTAACCTAGCTAGATGTTTATTGGGGATGTATGGAAGATTTCAACCTTCCAATATATATATATATATATATATATATATATATATATATATATATATATATATATATATATATACTCAAGTCTTGCTACGTTTGTTGTTCTTACTAGAAATTGCTAGACCCCCTAATCTAAATTACTGGTTAAGAATTGTTAACCAAGTGACTCCTCTTTATATATTAATATATGAGGCTCGAGGTTGCTAAGAAATTCAATAAGAAAATTGTACTATACCAACAGAATAATATCTTTTTTGTATCATATACCTGTGCATGTGATAGTATTTATATCTCTATTTTAAGTGAAGACACAATATTCTTAATGCTAAAGTACAAAATGTACATAATTAAGGACTGTCTGTGCTATACATACCCCATTTTAAATTATTAGACATGTGCAACTCGTTTTGTTCCGAATTCATTTTTTAACAAATTTAGACAAATTCATTAATTCGGAAATATCCGAATTAACGAAAACCTGTTTAAAGAATTTTTGTAAATTCATACATTCGTAAATTTGTACATTTGCACATTCGAAAATTCGTACATTCGCACATTTGTATATTTGTAAATTCGTAAATTAGTCAATTTGTAAATTCGGAAATTCAGAAATCTGAAATAATAATTAACTAATAATAACTTAACTATTACTAACTATTAAATTATAGGTATTGTAATTTCCTTTCAAATTTGGCTGTTAGTGAATGTAACAAATACAAATTTATCCGAAGTTATGAATTATCTGAAAAAGTGAATGCTGTATCCAAACAAATGGAACATAATGAATTAATAATAATAAATAGCAATAATAATAATAATAATAATAACACTTTATTATTATTATTATTCTCTTTATTATTATTATTTATTATTAATTTGTTCCGTTCCATTTGTTTAGATGCAGCATTCGTTATTTCGGATAATTCTTAACTTCAGATAAATTTGTATTTGTTACATTCAGTAACAGTCAAATTTGAAAGGAAATTACAATACCTATAATTTAATAATTAGTTACTATTTCAGATTTTCTCATTTTCGGGTTTTCAGATTTTCAAATTTCAAATTTTCTAATTTACGCATTTATGAATGTACGAATTTACGAATATACACATTTTCTTATTTACGAATGTGCGAATGTACGAATTTACAAATTTATGAATTTATAAAACTTTTTATATATAATAATAAACATTTGTATTTTTATAATATTGGTATCAAGACAGTCCGTTACTTTGCTGGGTGATCCTAAGGGAAACCATGGTTGTGATGTTCCATGTAAATCCCTTTTTTTCTCTCAAAACTTTCTTTGTAGTCATTATATAAGGATGAGGATACCATATACTTTTGTTTCATAACTTTAGGCACAACAATAGAACTATAAATGTGAGAATGTACGAATTTACGAATGTACAAATTTACTGATTGTTATCATAACGAATAACCTGAAAAGTGAAAAAAAAAAAAAAGAATGAAAAAAAATGAAAACAAACAATCCCTCATCTCTCTGCTCATTCAATATGGAAGACAAGCATATATTGATTGGTCACCAGGAGAGTCCACGTGGGGGGGGGGGGGGGGCAGGCAGAGCTGATTTATTTATTTATTTAGGCTGTGCCAGGAGCTGCATTCTTTTTGTTATTATTGCTCTGGCTGGGCTTGGGCTTTAAATATGTGGTTATATCCTGCAGACTTCCACAAAATGTAACACACAGAACTGTTACTTAAATAGGACAGTCATAATTACCAAACATGATTACTTTATGCATTCTACACAAGCACATTTATTTTAACTTAATTAAAATCCTTCATGTGCCTGAACATTGCAAAATGATTGCAGAAAAGTGCAGCACCTCTCGATTTATTAGAGATTTCTCATGCTGAATCCGCACTCTTCAGCAATACATGTAAATGTTTCTATGATAATGATGCAGGGTCTTTGGAAATGACTAATTGTCACCTAACCAAGGTACCATCTGTTTACTTCATTTGTGTAACAAAAAAGGCAGGTGCTATGTTTATTAAAAATGCAATTGGAAAAGTGTTTTTTCATGATTTGTGATGACTTCCAAAGTATTTTTTTTTTTAACTCCCATTATCATTTAGAGTGAAAAAATAAATATTTAGATTGAGAGGTCCCAGCTCTTATTTTCACACTGTCATAAATGACCAAGTGTAGTTTGTGAATGTAAACCTTGCAGCCAAAGTGTAATTAAACACTGCAGTTGATTAGAATCATATTTTCACCCAGGCTGTACTTCCCCAGCCCTTAGCTCGATCATCCTTTATATTTATAAGCAGTTTCTATACTAAAGCTTTAGATTGAGAATTGGAGCTTAAAGAAAAACTGTCATTACATTTGTTTTACATTATTCCCCCCCCCCCATAGCACAAAGTACAACTAATATTTGTTTCATGTAGATAGGTGCTTCCTAAAGCTGGGTAAACACTGGCCAAATCAGCAGGAACTGGCCAACCTTCTGTCAGTAGACATGTGCAACTAGTTTAGTACGAATCGAAAATTCGTACAAATTTACCTAAATTCGTACATTTGGGAGGATTCGAAATACGAATTGCTATGCTTCCAAATTTTGTACGAAATACGAAATTTCGTTTATGAATGCGAATAGTTAACAAACCTAACGAAAATTTGTATTTCGTATGAATCCAAATAGAATTTTGTAAACTAATTACAAAATATGAAATAACGGCTAATACGAAATGGAACGGAATGAAACAAAACAAATTTATTGATGGTGCACATGTCTATTGGTCAGTGTGTACAGCTGTCTGTCCAACAGAAGCCAGTCTAACAACTGGCTTTTGTCACAGGGACATGCTGGAAAACCAGTATCCGATCAGCGCTGATCTGTGTATTCTGGCATGGGGAGGGAAGGGAAGAAGGGAAGATCATCACAACAACACCCAGCTTTAGTATACTTATAAAGTCTGATCTGCAAATCCCCCCGCCCATCCCACGCGCAGAAAATTTGGACAACAGCTTTGAAGGAGACAGATCCATCAGAAATTGTAGCTTGTCTCAGCTCAAAGGACTTTACTGAGACAGGAGAAAAAAATTGAAAAATGGTGGGAGTCAGCATCCTGTCTCTCTCGGGCATTCCTCTTGCTGCAACTTGATTGAGGGAAGTGCTCTGGCCATAGACAAACTGCTGATAGAATGAGTCTGTCTCCTTCTAAGCTGTTGTTAGTTTTGCTGTGGGGGTGGGCAGGTTGGATGTCATAACTAGATTTAAGCCTAGTACACAGTACTAGTTTTTTTTTTTGTTCAACCCAGTAACTTTATATAGTAAAGCACATGAAAATGTCAGTAAGTATAAAAGAAGGTTTTTAATGTAAATGTAATTTGCATGTAGATAATGGAGGAAAGGCGAAACCAGAGAAGGCACCCACAACCATCCACAGCCAAATTACACTGCTCTTGTGAGACACGTGGGGCTGCCATTCGTCTTGAATGCCACCCCCACCCATCTCAGCCCACAGTGTGAGCACAGGTGCAGGAACCGCAGGGAAACGGCATGGTCAAAAAGACCATGCCGTTTCCCTGAGACTGCATTTTTTTAAAAAGGTGCATGCACCTTTCTTGTGTGTTTTACGCAGCACAGCAGCCCATTCAAATGAACAGCAAAAGCAAACGTGGGATGCACGGGCCACACTGAAGTGAACCAAGCCCAAATCTCGGCCGGTTCAGCAGGGACACTTGGTTGCAGGAAAAAAAATGTCATCATCTATGGCCTGCCTACAGCTATAGGTCTAATTGTTGGTTGTCAAAAAAGTGGCTTGAACTATGTTTTTATAAAAGATTTTAAGACTGTCAGGGTAGAAGTTTGGATTACCAATGTTTTGTGATTTGATATGCACATATACTTCTAAGTATTTTTGATAAATCAAAAATATAAATATCAGTAAACTAAAAAGTATTCCTGGCAGTCAATGATTAACTCTCAGCAATGCAAACATTACAGGTGATGCTGAGTAATAATTAAAGTGAAGTACTAATCCTGTAGTCCTATTTTCAGGTAGTATCTAATTCTAGAACCATGCATGAAAAATATGGGCCAATTGACAGCATTTTGTTCTGTGTAATACAAAATAAGGACTCAGCGTGATGATTTCTGTTTTTTCACACGAACAAACACCTGTCACTATTAGGACATATAGCAATTATTTTCTATGAGCCCCACTCACACTGCAATTCAATCGGCAAGAGAGCTGTGGTAAGCTGCAGCAAAATGCAGGCATGTAGCATTTTGCTGCACAGAAAGGCTCCACATGTCACCGTACTGCTGTGACTCTGTGTTGCTTTGTGACTCTTAAAATAAAGGTTTTTTTTAAAAGAGCTAAAAAGTAAGCACAATGTAGAGCATTTAGCACGTGGGCAGTGTGAACAAGCTCTTAAGTACACAGTGCATTGTGGTGGTATTGATTGTGAAAAGCACCACACAATTCTACATGTGTTTTAGCACAACTGCAAAGTACAGATGTGTTGTGGTGTGCTGCATTATAAAGAAAAAAAATTGCAAGTCCATTGTGGTGCATTAAAGGCCCATTTGAAGTGAATGGACTGCTTTACCACAATGCATATGTGCAGCACAACTCAGTGCAGTGGACCTGTTGAATGAGCCCAATAGGGTTGATTTCATAAAACTGGAAAGTTCAAAATCTGGTGCAGTTCTGCATGGCAGCCAATCAGCTTCTATCTTCAGCTTCTTCAATTAAACTTTGACAGAAAAAATGGAAGCTCATTTTGCACTCTCCAGTTTTAGTAAATCAACCTCTATGTATTCAGGACAAATTGCACATTAACACAGTACAGAAGAAGATCTGGAGACCCTCAGCGGTTTGAACTAATTAATAGGGGATAACTAATATGTTTAAGTAACATGTACATCTTAAATTCCTGATTGAGTATGTGCAGCTGTTTTACAGAGGTGTAACAGAACTAATAAGAGTGAACATCCAAGGGATTACAAATAAAATAAATCTTTCTCCAGAATTCTTGCACTTTTTAGACTGTTTGGACACAGATGGTCCTGATTCAATTAGTTCTAGCTATATGAACTAGAATTAAAAGTGGTAAGAGCACATCCTCACATTGAACTATTGTTTAAAACACAATTTTCCTCCCAATCTCAACTCTAAGAATTAATAAAATGAGGTGATAATTGAAAAGTGCATACGATTATCCAATTTTCTGGGACACAAAGAAAACTTTCAAATCACAGCTGTGAGATTTGGCTGTGAATTAAAAGCATGAAATTAATATCAGTCTATAATCCACAGAGCATGCTCTGAGTTTGATTAATGCAGCATCAGCCATTAATGGCCTGAAATAAGAATTATTTGACATGGTTATTAAAATGTGTCAGTACCCTTCAAAATGCCACAAGTGAACCTCTTAATTTCACATTATTTTTGGTATTTGTTTTTCCTCAAAATAATAAAATTGTATGCTTTACTGCTGATAGAAAAAGTAGGTCGTTTAAGATAATGGATACACTTTAATGTAATGGCTTATAGTGAAAAAGGTTTATACTTATAATATTTTTAAGAATATGCTCTGGATAATTCATTACTAAGTAATAGTATAAAAGAGCAGTGATCGGTATTCAGTGTGTAGTATCCTGTACAACAATCAGAATCTAGCTTTTAACCCCCCTGACGGTTTTCCCGAGTCTGACTCGGGGTGGATTTTTTATACCATTAGCGGTATCCCCGAGTCAGACTCGGGACTGCATCGCTGGATCCAGGAGGAGGAATACTCACCTTCTCCCTCGGATCCAGCGTTGTCTCCCCGCTGTACGAGCGAGCCGTGTCTCGCTCGATCTATCACATCGGCGATCTCCGTGCCCTGCGAGCGTTGCGACGCACGGGCACGGAGATCGGCGCCAAATTCAAAAAGTGAAACACACAGTAAACATACAGTATAATGTAATCTTACAGATTACATTGCTGTATGTAAACATTTCACATCCCCGTTGTCCCTAGTGGTCTGCCCAGTGTCCTGCATGTAGTTTTATATAATAAAAGCTGTTCTTTATACCTGGAAACTGGAGATTGTCCATAGCAACCAAAACTGTCCCTTTACATCAAAAATGATTTTAGAGCAGCTAGAAAACAGCGATAATAAATTAGAATCACTCGCAGAATTGAGCGATAGCGATTTGTGGGGAGATTCGTCATCAAATACTGAAAAGTAATGACAGTGACAATTCTGCAACTGAGCAAATTTCAGTGTTTTTGATGTGATTACATTATTGAATAATTTTTATTATTGTTATATTATTATTTGGTACAATTATTTATAATTATTTCTTATATTATAATTTATGATTTAATTTTTCAAACTTTATCATACCCGGGATGTCTGCTAGACTCTGGTTTGGACAGATTTAAGAGAGTTATTCCTAAGAATTGCAGGACTACAATATAAAACGCCAAATTTTCATGCAAAATAATGGTACCGCTTTTAGCACCTAAAATCCGAAATAATGGTACCGCCAGGGAGGTTAATATATATAAACGCAATCACAAAAACTCATATAATATTTAATATGTTAATGCCATTCTAAAAGTCATTGTTGGAGTACACGCATGTATTCAAGAATGACTGTGAAGCCGTCACAGGAGATCAGGCGCACTAAGATGCAAAAAAGGTGAAAAAAAAACCATCGTAACTGAAATAGAAACTTAGGTGAAATCTTTAATTTCAGAGTTTTCATGCAAGAAAATGGTAAAGCGAAATCTTCCAATGGCGACAAATGTTCTGGGGACAACTGTATAATTCCCTAATTCAGCTGAACTACAGATTTCAAATCTGCATTCAATGTGAATGTAGGCTAAAACCTGGAAGCTGATTGGTTTCTATGCAGAACAGAGACTGATTTTGCACTCTACAGCTTTAATAAATAAACCCCAATGCTCTCTGTAAGGCTGGATTCACATATGCAGTTTTAGTGCTTTTTGTATTTTGCAGATTTGCACTACAGTCCATTTAACATGGTTTCCTATGGAACATGTTCTGTTGTGCAAATCTGCAAAATGCAAAAAGCACAAAAAATGCGTAGGTGTGAATCCAGCCTTAGCATTAAAGACAGTAGATGGGACACATTGGTATTATCTCCCCATCCTCAGCTTGTTACTTGGATAATAAAGGATTGAACTCGTCTGGCTCCCAGTCCTGCACCTTCTAACGGTCTGAATGCTGATATATAGAGGACTACAAGAGGCTGATACCAAGACCACTAAGTATATTTATTAAATGTATTATCTTTATATGTCTTTCATACCTGCTTGGCGTTCTGCTTTAAACAAAACATTCATGCTTAACCACTTCATCCCCAGAAGATTTTCCTCCTTAATGACCAGGCCATTTTTTTTACCTTTAAATTTTTTAACTGACAATTGCACAGTCATGCGACGTTATGCCCTAATAAAATTGATGTCCTTTTTTCCCACAAATAGAGCTTTCTTTTGGTGGTATTTGATCGCCTCTGTCCCACTTTTTTGGGACTACTGACATTTATACAGCGATCAGGGCTAAAAATAGCCACTGATGTCTGCATAAATGCCACTGGCAGAGAAGGGGCTAACACTAGGGGCTATCAAGGGTTAAAATGTGTTCCCTCATGTGTGTTTCTATCTGTGGGGGCATGGGACTGACTGAAGGAGGAGACATATCGCTGTTCCTAAATACTAGGAACAGCAGATCTGTCTCTCCTCCCCTGTCAGAATGAGGATTTGTGTGTTTACATACACAGATCCCCCTTCTGGATCTCGTGCCCATGATTGCAGGTGGCTGGCGGGCATCACGGCTGCTGGCCACGTGCATTGGGTCCCCCGCCATGAGCAGGCATGTGCAAGCCTTCTATCGCTCTTAAAGGAGCCTGCGTACGGGAACAACGATTCGCGGGAAGGAGCCAACTTTCCAACGTAAATTGACGTAAGCTTGGACGGCAACTGGTTAAACCTACAATAGATTTGGCAAAGAAAACAATCTACCTTTAAATATCATTCATAAAACATTGCCATTAACTGGACTCAAATTTTCAATAGACAAAAGATGTGTCTTATGAAATATACATTGCCTTACAGAGTAAAGCTTCCAAAGGCATGTAATGACTGTTATCTCACACTTTAAACAAGTATCCACATGAATTTGGTCATCCAACAAATATAAGAAGTAACCTCAGGGCAACACTGCTAAAAGAAATTCTATTACCCAACTGGGAAATATTCAACAAATATCTAATTGTTCTCAGTGTCAGAAGTATGGATGTATGGCATTACAGTTAAATTTGGCATTATACCCCAAACCAAAAAGGTAATATATTGCAGCTTATCAATCATTAGATGTGGTGTCTGCATTTATTTTCTTTTTAAAAGCCTTTTTTCCCTTTTTTTTCACCTGGTGGTCTGGCCATTAATACACCTCCTGTATTAAAGTGCCCCCACTCTGGATAAAGGAGCACAGGTGGCACCTTTGGATAGCAACAGTGGTGGCCCATTTAGTGGTGCCAGATACTCTAATGAGCTTCAAAAAAGGGTGAGTTCAGGGGGGCTGGATTGACTAAGCTCCAGTGCCCCCAAAGGAAGCTGCTGACTGTGGGGGCACTCAATAAGAGGGAGGGGCCAGCAGCAGCAAAGAGGAACCCGAGAAGAGGAGGATCGAGGATCCAGGCCGCTCTGTGCAAAGCCAACTGCACAGAGGAGGTAAGTATAACATGTTTGTTATTTAAAAAAAAAATAGACTTTACAACCACTTGAAAGATAATAATAAAATGGCAAATATTTAAACAAAATCATTACATCCAGCAATGTACAACAATGTTTTTTTAATATAACATTAGCAAGTGTACATGTGAACATGTAATTAATTTTAGCCTCCAATCTGCTGCACAGCTCCTATCAGAATAGCAGTTTGAAAGTCAAAATCCTCAGCCAATTAAGGCTTTGTTGCTTTGTACAGAGCTTGTCTGTCTAAAAAACTAAAAAGCACAAAGGTCGCTTAATCAATGTGCTATTGCTGCTCCTTTAATGTCCAAAATCTAGGCAATAATTTTCGTTTGAATACTTTTTTCCACCCTCCCCACCACATCCTTAAGTTGCAAAGGTAGCTGGATGGGGAAGTACACATGCCAGGGCTGCCATTTTTGCGTCCATAACAAAAACGATATCACTTGCTGCATTCTGCAACCACAAGCAATGCATGAAATTGTGGTGTGATGGTGTTGTGGTGTGATGGAGCTGGCTTTACAGGCCCTGAGGTGGCGATATATTGCTTCTCAATACCTGTCAAATGGAAAAATGTCTGCCACATTTGTAAACTTTGCCTTAAGCTGTTGAACTATACATACCGTATGTAGGATGGTGGTATCTGAAAGATTGAGGTATCAAATATATGTTTTTCTCTTAAAATCCTTGTTTTTTTCTTGTATATTTTCAGTATGAGATTCAAATATAGACATTTCACAAGTACAGTTACAACTATAACTGGCTATAGCTTCATTTATTTAATACACATTCATAGACTTTTTTCTGGGAGAAAAAGAGTTCAGATAAAAAAGTGTACAGGTAATGGTGTCAACCACTGCTTTTGATTTCCTGTAAGTATTATGTAAGCAGCAAGCTAATGGTGCAACTATCATTAACAATAGTTGTACAGAAAATATTATAGAAAGGAGGATTTCTCTTAAATTGTTTAGAACAGCACTGTATTGGTATGCAGAACCTAAATAATAAAAAATACTAAAAAAATAAACAGTCCCATTTATGCCTCCACCAACAAATTGTGTAAGAAATACTACATTTGTAAAATTGAATAAAAAAAAAAAAATTGGGTCTCCAGCATTTCATGGTCGCTGGTTGCTTTGCTTGTCCAGATGCATCTAGGTGACTGATGTAATTGGGCGTACTCCTTACATTAGTCCAGCCAGTCCAGACATTGTTCACTTTTAAACTTTAAATCTACTTCAAATGCTTGGTATGGTCTACATTTAATAACGTTCTTGTGTAGTTCAGAGACTTTTGAGCTTGAGGAGCAGAAAAAGAGTAACATTGGGGTAGGAGGCAGCTAGCTGTACAAAAGGCTTGTAGCTAGAGCATACATTGAGGATAGGCAGAAGTTTTTTTTGTTTTTTTTTTATCTTAATGCATATTATGCATTAAGATGGAAAAAAAAACTTCTGTGTGCAGCAGCTCCCCTCAGCCCCCCTGATACTTACCTGAGCCCATCTTAATACAGCAATGTTGAACAACAGGCTCCACTGTCAGGGACTCTCCCTCCTCACTGGCTAAGACAACAGCATATGCCATTAGCTCCCTCTGTTGTCAATCAAAGTCACCGAGCCAATGAGGAGAGAGCAGTGGCTGGGTGCCTCCAGAATAAGCTTCCTGCTGTGGGGGCACTCGGTAGGAGGGAGGGACCAGGAGTGTCAGAAAAGAAGAGGAGGATCAGGGCTGCCCTGTGCAAAATAGAGTAGGTAAGTATAACATGTTTGTTATTTTTAAGCAAAAAAAAAAAAATAGACTTTAGTATCACTTTAAATGTCTCTATTGTCATTTTCACCTGTGGTCGGACTGCAGAAGCTGATTTAATCTGTCAACATTGGCAAAAAATTAGAGGATCAACCACAAGGTACTAATATAAATGACAAAATCAGGAACAACATGTTAGAGTTTGAGCAGCACTATAATGGCATCAATAACAAGCCTATAAAATAACACTCAGCAAAGAAATAAAACTTTTAGGACTCAAGTAAAATATATATCACAGGAGGAACAATGACAGTGAATGTTGAAGAAAAAAGAACTTCAACCCATTCCATTTTATTATATGCCAAAGTTTTCCCTATCTTCTGCTTTCTGCAGGTAGCAGATAAACTTCAGATAATTAGGAAGCTGTCTAGGCTCTGCTATCCACAGGGACTATTTAGGAAAATGTTCTGAACTGCTTTTTTCAGTTACAACATAAGGCTGGAACACATACGTTGCTCATTATTCCCTCACCACTTTGTCTCAAACTGAAATTTCCTCTCCCAAATGGTTGGAAATCACTAAGAAGTGGCTGCAAGACCGTTAAAGAATGCAGCTTATAGTTATGCACCCATTATTATGCTGCTAGTGTTTTTTTATCACAAAAAAATGTATCTGTGTACTACTTTATTATAAACAAATTCAGAAATAACCATGCTATTGAATAAACACGTGGTTAGGAGGCATTAAAGGAAATAGTCAGGAGGAATTAAAGGGTTTTATGTTTATCAGCTGCTTCAGATAAATTAAATAAAAACTATTTAAAGAGACATATACATTTTAACTATGTGAACTTAGGACTTCTAAGGACTTGTTCACACTAGAGAGTGATGCACATTAAAACCAGGGACGTGCAGTCAGGGGAGGTAGGTGAGGCATGCCATGAACATTAAAAAAAAAAATCGAGCTTCGATGGTCATAGCTTGGTGACCTGGAGTGGGGGGTATGTAGCCTAAGTCCTACCCCACCACTGGTAAAAATGTGGGGCTCCTACAACCTATGGTCCCAGAGATATGACCTATGGTTCCAGAGATATGGGGCTCCTTGCGCAGCTTGTCAGAAGCTAAATCCAGAGCAGCCACTTTAATTACAAGCTGGCACACTCTGTTTGCAGAAGACAGGTTGAGCTCACAGTGCCTCTCCTCACCTCTTGTAAGAGGCACTGAGCTCAATGGACAGCTTGGAGTCTTGGACCAATGGTAAAGTACCCTTGGTCCCAACTGTTCAATAAAAATGTTGCAGTGGAGACACACCTCTCACTGCAGTGTCATAGAAGGGTCATGCATCTAAAAGGCAAATGCTCCCTTCCAGCCCAGGCCTCTTAACTACAAGGATAAAACATGTTTATGTGTATAAGATTTACCCACAATCCCATGTTTTTCCTCACACAGTTAAGAGGGAGAAACTGGGGGCGTGGCTTGACTATGGCGCTGTAGAGACGTGCCTTTAGGGAGCTCCGTGCTGGGACCGGGCCGACCACCGCATACAGCTGGCAAATCCATGGACCAGCCTATGTCAGAGGTAGACCCCGCTCCCGGGACACCGACCACCCGCAGACATACATATATCACGGTGTATTTCCTCCGCAATCCGGCCGCTCCGCTACAGGCCGCAGCCGCCAACATGGCGCCGCCGCACACATCCACGGCGTCCACAGCCCATGGTAAGAAGAAGGGGTCACACCAGGCGCAGCTGGGACAACGCTCACCGGAATCGAGCGTGGACTCCCCAATCCCCTCCCCGGACAACCTGAGCTCCGACGTACTGCGTATGGTGCCTGGATCCACCTCACAGGGGCAACCGCCAGCAGAGGCATGGAAAGAGCTCATGGCACTTCTCCCTACAAAGCAGGACATCGCTGAATCCACAGCTGCAATAGTGAGTACCCTGTCTACAGAGATCAATGAACTTAAGCAGCACATAGACTCTGTTGATACAAGGTTGACTGCTGTGGAGAATGTCACAGGTTCCCTTGAAACTAGGGTACTTTCACTGGAGAACACCCAGCTGTCCCATGCACGGTGCCTGCTGTCCGTGGACGACGGTGAGAACCGAAGCCGACGGAACAATGTGAGAATCCGTGGCCTCCCGGAGGCAACCACGGGTAGCTACGGTGATGGCCATTTTAAACACGTTTCGTGACAAACCCCCGACGGAGGAGTTGGAACTGGACCGGGTCCATCGCGTGCAGGGCCCCAAAGGTGGAGACCCTGCAGTCCCAAGGGATGTGCTGGCCAGAGTGCATTTTTATTCTATTAAGGAGGAGATCCTGTGCCCAGCCTGGACAAAAGGTCAGATAGACTTCGACGGTGCCACGGTGCAAGTGTTCCCGGACCTGTCCCATATCACGTTGCGGATGCAAGGTGCATTGCATCCACTCTTGGACGCCATCAGGAGTGTAGGGGCCACATACAAGTGGGGCCACCCTTTTCATCTGATCATCCTTAAGGACAATGCTTCTTACATCTTGTGGTGGCCAGATCAACTCCCAGACCTGTTTGCTTTTCTTGAGGGTGCCTGAGACCCCGTCCCAAATTGGTTAAACTGTCTACCCCTGTCGGATAACCCCTTAATGCTGCCGTCCAGACCCCAGAGAATCAGCAGAAGACGCAGACGTTCCAGATCTAGGCAGGAACCCAGGGCTGACTTTGCCTCTCCCGAACCTTGACCTACCCGGCTGGAGGAATGCTACGCGTGATAAGTGAACTTTACTTGCCTCCCATCTAGGGTAGGGGTTCTGTTTTGACATATGGGACTTGTTTCAGATCTTGAGGGGGGAGGTGAGGACTTTTTTGTGTAATGTGTGATCGGGCTATTTCTGGGGTTTGGGCCGATAGCAGGTTACCCGGGGTACTCTGCCAGGACCTTGTGTGGAGGTAGTGGGAAGAGGCCCTTCAGCTTGGTATGTGGGAGTGGCGCTCCCCGTTCTGTCCCCACTGGCGACACTTTGTGTGTTTAACTTGGGAAGCTGCGAGCGGCAGGTTGCATGGTCGTCGGTGGGGAGGGAGGGACAGGGACCATCTACTTGCCCGGGGACTAGCAGAGGATTGGGTCTATAGAGGGTTGATTTTTGCTGAACTGACCCCCGTTCCACTGGGTGTATGGAATGACAGGCAGGGGTGGCAATGAGGAGAGATAGCGGGGTTCGGGGTGGTCACACGGGTGGGCAGGGGTGGTTATTCCCTCTGAGCATAGTTGTGTTGGTTAATGTTGGTATCTGATTTTATTTATTATATTTGTATAACATGGCGGGTTGGTCTGGCCCACACGTCTCCCAACTTCTTGACTGAGCCAGTCTTTCACGTTCCATCAATAGGTTGCGCTAACTAGCGTGTGAACACTAGTGTTTTAGTAAGGCACCAGTGCGGTAGCACTTGCCACTGCACTTCTTTGGTGCCAACCTTCCTCACTCTTTTTTTCCTCTTTCCCTCTCCTTTACCTGCACTCCGTCTCCCCCCCTTTTTTTTTTTCAACCGCCCCCTACCGAACTCCCCTTCCTCATCCTTTTCGCAACAACATGTCATCAGCGACGCACCCCACAGTGGGCAGACCCCCACAGGGGGTCAAATTCACCTCCTTAAATGTACGGGGCCTTTCCACCCCCGAGAAGAGGTCCAGGCTCCTCTCCAATCTTAAAAAGTCCAACACCCAGATCGCGTTCTTTCAAGAGACATATTTTAGGCAGCAGGAGGTCCCCAGGCTTGGTAAACGCAGTTTTCCTACAGTGTACCACGCCCCCTCCCCTATTGCAAAATCCAAAGGGGTCAGCATTTTAATAGCAAAATCAGTGCCGTGGACCTTACTGGAGATGAGAGCAGACCCACAGGGTCGTTACTTGCTGGTCAAGGGCAGGCTCAGGAACAACATTATAACTATGCTGAACGTATACTTCCCGAAACACGGGCCATTTCGATTTCATGAGAACCCTGACCCCCATACTCATGGAAGTGGGCGAGGGGGTCCTTTTGATGGGGGGAGACTTCAATTATGCACAAGAACCACTACTGGACGTATCAAGAGTAGCGTCTCACCTCACATACTCCTGCCTTAAAAATCTCAAGGCGGAACTGCATGGCTTGAATTTGGTCGATCCCTGAAGGGTCCTGAATCCAGAGGAGAAGGACTTTACGTACTTTTCCCCGGTCCACCGTACTTACTCCAGGATCTTTTTTTTTCAACTCCAACACAGGGATCTCCCCAGGGTGACCTCGGCTCAAATTGACCACATCTCTTTTTCTGACCATGCCCCAATCCACTTGACACTAACTTAGGATTTAGACGCCCGCTCTCCCCCCCACGTGGAGGCTTAATGAATCCCTCCTGCAGGACCCTGAGGTCCGAAGGGAGGTGGGGGAGGCACTCAGGCTCTACTTCAGGGACAATGTAGATCCAGCCCTCAGCCCCTCATTTGTCTGGGAGGCCCACAAGTGTGTGGTGAGAGGGACATTGATCCGAATTGGGTCGCAGAGGAAGTGAGAGAGAGACAGACAGATTGAATCATTGGTGCGGGAGGTGCACTCGCTCGAACTCCTTCACAAAAGATCCCTTGCAGCGTCTCACCTGGAAGCACTAGTTGGCGCTAGGGGGAGGCTGCGAGTCCTGCTATATCAGAAGACGGTCCACCGCCTTGCCTGGGTGAAGCGTTCGTTCTTTGAATTCTCAAACAAGCCTGGAGCGATGTTAGCGAGGGCCCTGCGGGGTCCGAGACAGCGCACCTTCATTCCATTTATCACCACTAGACAGGGCTCCAGAGCCAACACATCGATAGAAATAGCACAGGAATTCCTTTGTTACTATCATAAACTTTACAACCTCCAACCAGGGGCAGACGCGGAGACTATAGTGTCTAGAAAAGCGGCGGCGGGGGAATACATCATGGCTTTCGGTATGCCTACTTTGTCCGTGGAGGTCCGCGACTCCTTGGAAGCGGACATTACAGCTGAGGAATTCCAGGTGGCCCTTGCCCAAATGGAACCACGGAAGGCACCGGGGCCTGATGGCTTCACCTTGACTTACTACCGTACTTACACAGAGCTACTGACACGGCACTTTCTTAAAGCATTTAATATGGTGAAGGAAGGGGGTGACCTGCAGGCTGACTCGCTACGGGCGTTCATATCATTAATACCTAAGGAGGGGAAAGACCTCTCACAATGCGGGAATTTCCGCCCAACTTTTAAATGTGGATCTGAAACTCTTTGCTAAGATTCTTTCGAACAGATTAGTGTCACATATCCCAAGCTTGATACATCTTGATCAAGTAGGGTTTGTCCCCATGTGGGAGGCACAGGATAATACGACCCGAGTTCTTAATCTGATTCATGTTGCCCATGGGGTGGGGAGGCCTTTTCTCCTTCTTTCCACGGACGCAGAAAAGGCCTTTGACAGGGTGGCCTGGCAGTTTTTGCAGGCCACCCTGTCACATGTGGGCCTGGGCCCCAGCATGGAGAGTTGGATATCGGCGTTGTATTCTAAACCTTCAGCGGCGGTACGGGTGAATGACTGGCGCTCTGGCTACTTTTCTATTTCTAACAGGACACGGCAGGGGTGCCCCCTCTCCCCTTTAATTTTTATCCTGACGTTGGAACCCTTTATGTGTCACGTAAGCAAAGACCCCAATATAACGGGCCTTCGGAAACCTTCAGCTCATCACAAGCTCGCGGCCTATGTGGACGATCTTATCATTTTCATCTCCAACCCCGTCGTCTCCCTCCCGAATATCTTAGAGGCGCTGCGAGTCTATGGGGCCCTCTCAAACTATAAGGTCAATTGCGCCAAGTCCGCGATTTTGAATGTCTCTGTCCCGGAGGTCGAGGCCCAGGGCCTGCGCTCAGCTTTTGCATTCTACTGGGCAGCTGACTCCATTAGATACCTGGGCATTAATCTCACCGCGGACCTGGCGCAGTTGTATCTGCACAATTATGTTCCTCTGAAACTAAAAATAGACTTAGAGGGGTGGCACTCCTTGTCATTGACTTGGTTTGGGTGCTGCAACGCCATTAAGATGACGGTACTGCTGAGAATTCTATATGTCTACCAGGCCCTACCGATCCACGTCCTTCCGAAATTTTTTATGCGATTGAAGTCCCTCCTTAGGAAATTCATATGGGCGTGGAGACCACCTAGGAAAAAGTTACAGACCCTTACCAGACCCAAGGACCGGGGAGGCGTGGGCCTACCCGATTTGCGTAGGTACTATAGGGCGACCCTCCTGACCAGAGTAGTGGACTGGCACTGTAATAAATCGCACAAACAGTGGGTGGAGATGGAAATTGAGAACGCATCTCTCCCCTTGTTGACCTCCCCGTGGCTCCTGACGTCCTTGCCAAACGACATGCGGGATCACCCGCTTATTGGGGCAACATTGTCTGTGACGAGGAGGCTATTCCACACCACCGATCTCTCGCCTCTTCCCTCCCCCTTGACCCTGATAATTGGGAATCCAGACTTTCCCCCAGGGTTCACTAACACTAGACTTCGACGGCTGGTGGGAATGGGCAAGCACAGACTAGGGGAGGTGTGGCCTTCCGGGACAATCCCGAGTCTACAGGCGGTGGGGGGTTGGCGGAGCCACCACTTGACGTTTTCAACTCTTACCAGCTTCGTTTTTTCTTATTGGTGGTTCGGCGGGCCCCCTACACACCGAGGGCCAAGACCTCATTTGAGACCATCTGCCATAAGAGCCTATACGACATACTCTCTCTCTCTACTATACAATCTCCTGTCGTCAATGGACGACGGGCCCCCCCAAAGCGTTCATACGTCAGTGGGAAAGGGACCTGGGACTACACTTTACTCCTCAACAGGTAGGGAAGATTCTAGCACTGACGCGCAAAGGCCTCCCTCGCAAACTATTTCCAAGAATCTGGCTAAAAAATAGTATCCCGTTGGTATAGGGTTCCTTATCTCCTCTCCTACATAAGATGAATGACTCAATTTTGTACGAGTGTTGGAAATTGTCAGTCCGTGACGGGGTCCATGATCCACATCTTCTGGACATGTTCTGTGCTAGACACGTTCTGGAGGGATGTGGTGGAGACGATTAAGCAGCTTACGTCGGTAGATCTTCGGGGAAACCCTGCCGCATGCCTTCTTCATCTGACGGACCGGCCCATCCGGAAATTTAAACAGACTTTGACAAAGCAACTACTGAACGTGGCGTGCGTATGCATTCCGGCGATGTGGAGGCAACCCCAGCCCCCTACGAAGACTTTATGGTATTCTAAAGTTAATTATGTTCTCCAGATGGAGGAACTGACCACCACTCTTTATAATACAGAGGAAAAGTTTTGTGAGAAGTGGAGACCCTGGAGATATTTCACTGGCACCCAGGCATACCTGCGTGAGGTTGCATCTGTGGCCGACCTGGTGCCCGCCTGATGCCTATGTTAGCGTGCTTGTCTGAGAAATTGGACACGGGCCCTTGGCCACCTTATATGGATGGAGTTGGAGTCCCCCTGGGGGGTCCTTTCTGATGCCCACTCCCCCCCTCCCTCCCCCCCCCCCCCTTTTTTTTCTTCTCTCTCTCTCTCTCTCCCCTTTTCCTCTTCCCCCTCTGTTTCTCTCTCCTCTTTCTTGGTCCTCCGGGCCACGTCCATGTGGGCCTGCTGTGTTTGTGCGAACCTGCATGGACCGCTGGGGGGTGTCACTAGGGTACTTGGGACCCCCTGGTTGCCAGCTCTCTTACTAAGGACGGCACGGTGCGTCCACGCGAATCAGCGCTTCTGTACATTGTATTTGTGTTTGAAAATTTTCAGCATACGGTTGCATATCTTTACTGTTCGTATACGGAAATGAAGTGTATGACCGGAAAAATGTTTTTGTTTTTTTTATAAGAATGTATTGTTTACTGTGCACATTTTGCACTAAAAAACTTAATAAAAGAATTTTTTAAAAAAAGAGGGAGAAACTGATTCTGTTGAAAAGGTACTGTTATATTCAAGCTAAATCATATATTTATATGCTATATTTTATAGCATAATAATTTATTATTTATCTATTTAATGTGAAATTACCAGTTGGAAGTTATAACTTCAAACTTCAGTAATTTGTCAGTTAAGACACCTGCTTGAGTACAGATTTAGAAAATATAGTAAATTACATTATATAATAATTATTTTTATATTACTTATGGTAAATAACCAACCAGGCCAATTCTGACACTTCTCTCCTACATGTAAAAATCATAATTTTTTTTTGCTAGAAAATAACTCAAAACCCCCAAACATTATATATATTGTTTTAGCAGACACCCTAGGGAATAAAATGGTGGTTGTTGCAACTTTTTATGTCACACGGTATTTGCACAGCAATTTTTTTAACTGCAATTTTTTGGAAAAAAACTGTTTGATGAATAAAAAAAAAGAAGAAAAACCCACTAACGTTAGCCTGATTTTTTTTGTATAATGTTACATAGTTACATAGTAGGTGAGGTTCAAAAAAGACAGAAGTCCATCAAGTCCAACCTATGTGTGTGATTATAGGTCAGTATTACATTTTTGCTCTCCTCCGCTATGTGTCTTTCATGTTTTATCTTAGCCGTCCTTATTGCACCCTTACATTTCTTGTTGCATTCTTTATAAAGTCTGAATGCTAATGATGATCCCTCAACCTTGTATTTTTTGAAGGCCTTCTGCTTTTATATGCATTTTTACATTGGAGTTAAGCCTTCCAGGACTTTTGTTCGCTCTTTTAAATTTGTTACTCAA